>NW_012117210.1:187182-189610 GCF_000951035.1 Colobus angolensis palliatus
AAAAAAATAAAAAGAAAATTTATTTCTATTTTTTGGACATGTACCCAAGAGTGGCACTACTGAGTCATAGGGTTTCTGTATGTCAGCTCTGTTGATGCTGCCAAGAAGTTTTCCAAAGTGGTTGTGCCCATCTTTACTCCCATCAGCAGTGTGTGAGAGTTGCAGTTGCTTCACATCCTCACCAACACTTGATGTTTTCCTTCTTTTCATTTTGATGTTCTAGTGGATGTGTGGGGCTAACTCATTTGATTTTAATTTTAATTTTTATGAAATGTTAAGTCTTTTTTAATCTAAAGAAGGTCTTCCCTCTTTTTTTTTTTAGTTTTCCATTTCATTTGTTTAAGAAACTGGATGTTTTATCCTGCATAGTTTACATTCTTGATTTTGCTGATTGCATTCTTATTGTGTTGTTTATTATGTCCTTCTGCCTCTCTTATTTTTGTTTAATTGGTAAGTAGAAAAGAGGTTTCATTAGATTCAAGCTTTTGGTAAAAGTATCTCAGATTCGCTAGTGTTTGCTTCTATAGTGTCACAGCAAGAGGAGCATGAAGTCCGGTTGTCTCTCCTTCTCTGACATTGAGATTGATCACTGGATTCAGGTGTTGTCAGTCTGATGCATGCATTGTAAAATTTGCCATCTGCTTTTTATCTCATGTTTTTTGTAGCCTCTATGATTATTTCCTAGATCTTCATTTAATTAAAGGTTGCAGAGGGTAATGTTCTAACTCTATAATTTCTTCTGCATTTATTAGCTAGAATTCTTTAACAAAAAAACTTCCTGTCATCAACTATTACTTTACTCTGTGGAAAGGTACACAATGGAAGGGTAGGGTGAATGTTTAATTCCTTTGCAGTATTTCCACTTTTTCAGAACTATGGGTTGTTTCCCTTGAGCTTCCAAAGGTGAGCAGTGAGTTGATTTTATTTGTGTGTTTGCATTTTAGAGTGTCCTCATGGACTTACAAATCCTTATGCATTTGATGTGTTTTAATCCGTTGCAAGCATTAGTATTTTACATGTTCTATCTTTTTCCAGTGGTATCCCCTTCAGGTTGGTTTCTGGTTCTATTTCACATGCTCTCTGGTATAATAGTTTGGTTTAGACTTGCCTGGTGCAATCCTGATCCCAGAGCTGGAATCAGCTATTTCTCCAAGGGATCCTGGTGCCTTTTAGTGGGAAATATTAATAGAGGATTCAAACGGAGACCTAGAGTTGCTCATTGCTACGGGTTTGGTCATTGTTTCTTGCTTTTTTCAGCACATGGAACCAGTAAATATGTATTCTAATTTTAAGATAATATACAACATGGGGTTCCATCTGTGCTGCTCCTCCATCCCCTCATGGGTAATCATTTTTATACTTTTGTTTTAAATTTTCAAACTTTGTGTATGCATGCAAATGTAATATGTCTATTTTTTTTCTCCCCATTCACAGGTAAAAAGTGGCGCATTCTACACAACTGCTGACCAACAGAAGTTTTTGCAGAAATAAAAATGTTCTGTCTTGAAACTGTCCAACATGGTAGCCACTAGCCACAAGTGGTTGTCAAGAACCTAAAATACGGCTAGTGTGCCTGAACAACTACATTTTAAGCTTCATTTTACTTTAGTTAAATTAAATTTAAATAGCCACTTGTGGCTAGTGGCTACTGTATTGAACTGCCATAGCTAAAACTTTTTGACACCTTATTTTTCACTTAACAGTGTAACCTGCAGATCACTCATAACAGAATAGAGAGGGAGTTTTCATGGCTGTTTATAGCTGTACTCCAGGATATAGTTGTACTTTAGATTTGCTCAACCAGCCCACTATTTGAAGCCATTTGTCTTATTTCTAATCTTCTGTTGATATGAATTGTTCTGGCAGGACTAGCCTGTGCCTATGCCCTTTTGTGTTTTTGCATCATTTCTTTGGGATAAATTCTTAAATGAGAGATTGCTGGTTCCAACAGTAAAAGCCTTTAATTTTCTAGATAGTATTGAATTCTCTCTATAGAGTAGTATCATTTTACATGACCACCAAAAATAAGTGAGAATGCCTACTTTCTCATAGACTAATTGGTGAGAAGAGATATATTATTGAAATCATTTTTTCTTTGCTCCACTTATCATGAGTTAGGTTGAGCATTTGCCTTGTGTTTAAGGACCATTTTTTAATAAAATACCTGTTTGTGTTTCTTGTCCCCTTTTTTTCAGGTTGTTGGTTTTTGCATTCACTTTTTATAAGATTTCTATATATTAGTGATATAACCTTTTTAATCTAAGTATAAATATTTTTCCAATTTTAACTTTTTTAATTTTAATTTGCTTATGGGTTTTTTTTTATTATTATACTTTATGTTCTAGGGTACATGTGCATAACGTGCAGGTTTGTTACATATGTATACTTGTGCCTTGTTGGTGTGCTGCACCCATCAACTCATCAGCAC
>NW_012117210.1:190346-197339 GCF_000951035.1 Colobus angolensis palliatus
TGCCCACTTTTTGATGGGGTTGTTTGTTTTTTTCTTGTATATTTGTTTGAGTTCTTTGTAGATTCTGGATATTAGCCCTTTGTCAGATGAGTAGCAACGGCAGCACTCTGTCTTTTAAGTGGAGGTATTTAGCTCATTTACATTCAAGGCTAATATTGATAAGCGTGGATTTGATCCTATCATTGTGTTGTTACCTGGTTGTTATGCAGATTGGATTGCATAGTTGCCTTATAGTGTTAATGTTATATGTACTTAAGTGTGTTTTCATGGTAGTCAGTAGCAGTCTTTTGTTTCCATGTTTAGTATGCCCTTAAAGACCTCTTGTAAGACAGGTCTAGTGGTAATGAATTTCCTTAGTGTTTGCTTGCCTGAAAAGGATCTTACTTTTCTTTTGCTTATAAAGCTTAGTTTGACTGGATGTGAAATTCTTCACTGAAATTTCTTTTTTTTTACGAAGGCTGAATATAGGCACCCAATCTTTTTCTCGTTTGTAGGGTACTTCTGAAAAGTCCACTCTTAGCCTGATGGGGTTCCTTCATAACTGACCTGTCCCTTCTCTCTAGCTGCCTTTAAGAGTTTTTCTTTCAATTGACCTTGGACAATCCAATGACTATATGTCTTAGGAATTGTCATCTTGTGTAATATCTTGCTGGGGTTCTCTGACCTTCCTGAATTTGCACATCAAACATTCTAATGAGGTTTGGGAAATTTTCATGGACAATATCATCAAATATGTTTTCCAAGTGTCTTGCTCTTCTCCCTCTCTTTCAAGGATGCCGACGAGTCATAGGTTTAGTCTCTACATAATTCCATGTTGCTCAGAAATGGTATTCATTCTTTTCCATTTATTTTTATCTCACTGAATTGATTCAAGCAATCAGTCTTCAAGCTCTGAGATTCTTTCCTCGGCTTGGTCTATTCTGTTATTATTATTTCCTATTGTATTATGAAATTATTGTAGTAAGATTTTCAGCTTGGGAAGATCAGTTTTTTTTTTCTTAAAATGTCTATTTTATCTTTCAGCTCTGATATCATTTTTCTAAATTCCTTAGAGTTTTTGAATTTGGCTTTGAGTCTCACCTGAATCTCAATGATCTTCATTCCTACTCAGATTCTGAATTCTGTGTCTGTCATTTCATCCATTTCAGTCTGGTTAAGAACCAATGCTGGGGAGCTAGCATGGTTGTTTGGAGGTAAAGAGACACTCTGTTTTTTTGAGTTACCAGAGTTCCTCCACTGGTTGTTTCTCATCTATGTGGGTCGATGTTCCTTTAATTTGAAGTTGTTGTCCTTTGGATGAGATACTTTGCTTTTATATTCTATGTCCTTGAGGGTTTGACTGTTGTATAAGTTGAGTTCAGGCAACTGTGATTGTTTCTGGAAGATTTCAGGGCACCAAGGCTTAGCTCAGCACCCTTGGGCTGCATGGTCTAACTCTGGAGGGCAGGTGCCAGGCCCATGGCTTTGTTCTATAGCCCCTCAAGGTTAAGCATTTGCTGCACTGGAAGGGCCAAGCTGTTCTTGGTCTGGTGGCAGCAACACTCCCAAAGGAAGTGCTGGACCAAGCACTTTATAGGGGCAGTGACAGTGAGGTCTGCACTCATGCACTTGTGCCAGGAATGATGATATGAAAGTGCATGAAGGTGTGTGCTGTCAGCAATCTGGTGGGATTCACACACATTAGCGAGGGCAGGGGGCACTGGTGGGTGCAGAGTAGCAGCATCCTTCTGTATGCATGCATCACATGGTGGTGCCATGGGGTATGCACTTCCTGGCAGGAACAGTGTGGCAGCATCCATGCAGAGGCAGTGTGGCAGAGTGTGTGCCCGAATGCTACCACTGACAGTGGAAGTTTGGTGGGGTACACGCTTGCTCATGTCAGTGGGGCTGGTGCAGCGGCAGAAAGGCCTGTAGGCACACACAGTAAGAAAAATGGAGAGGGAAGGTCAATGCTTGTGCACTGGCAGAACAATGGTGGGGGACTCTGGGTGAGCATGTGCCAGAAGAACAGTGGGGAAAGGCTGTGGGTGGGTGGGTATGGTGGGTATGCATCAGCATAAGCCCATATGCTGAAGTTCTACAATGGTTAATTGGGGTCTGCTGCTGAAGCAGTTATAGTAGCAGCTTCCAGGGAATGCCCTGCTTGGTCATTCAAGGCTTCACTTCAGGTGACAATGGCCAGGCAGAGACCTCAAGAGTGATCAGCAGACAGGGGGGTGTTCAGATCAGATTAGCTCCATCCCACAGGCAAGATAGCCCTGTTCTGTCCAGGTCTGAGTCAACGAAGGCCAAAGTCACCTAGAGAAGCATGATGAGATGTGGGGAATTGATGTCCCTTGCTGTGTTCCACTGCAGCTATTCCTGCGTCAAGCCCTTCTGGGCTCTGCACAGGTTGCAGTCCTGTCCCGGCCATCAATTCGAGTATCTCTCCCTTTCAGCTCAAATATCCATGGGGGTTGTGAGATCTCTTGCAGCTGGGATTCTAGAGGTCTGTGGTGAGAGTGAATCACTCCTCGCCTGTTTAACTCATCCCTCCCTGGGAGCCACTAGGGCCCAGGAACAAGTTCTGGGGCTTGGCAACCGTGTGCAAAGTTACCATTTTCCTCTCCCTTCATTCCAGGATCTGTGTTCTCCCTCTATCCTTTCTCAATACCTTCCTCAGAATATCTTCTGAGAGTGTGCCAGTCTTCTTGATGGTCTGGTCTCTAGGAGGGAGATTCTCTTTCTGGTTGCATCTAGTGGTTCATCTTGGCTCCTGCTTCCCCAACTTTAACACACATTCTGTTTTTTAATTTTTGTTATGAACATGGCATTTATAATGATTGTATTTTTAAAATACTTAAGCACATTACTCTCAAAATAATAATTGAATAATTACTTGATTAATATCAAATGTCAGCTCACAGGAAAAACCTCAGTTTTTTTAGTAATTCCAGGTCTTTCATCCTGAAGCAGTAACTTATAGTTGGTTTGCCAAGGTCAAGTTACCTAATTTCCCATTTCTGATAATATACATAATAGGGATAATTATTGGTACTGGATAGAGTTGTTAGGATTAAATTAACATTAAATATAAAATATCCCCATATAGTAGTTGTGTACATGTTAATAGCCTATGTTTCAGGTTCTCTTTTCAAAGGGCCACAGCTCGTACTGCTTCCTGAGTCCAGTTCAACATCTCAGGAATCAGCTAGTCTTGGTTAAAGCTTCACCTCTGTTTCTTGACCAAATGACCATTATTTTATCCCCACTATCATCTTCATCAGCAAAAGGGGAGTGATTGTCAATGGGAGCATAATACAGCCCGGGTTCCACATCAGGAGAGTTTCCCACGATCAGTCCTTAACCTGTGGAAAGCCATCATTGAAATAGGAGGCTGCTGTACGGCCTGTGCAGAGGGCAGGGTGTAGATGTTTGACTCCGAAAAATGTACGTACCTTCTGTGAGTCTAAACTGGGTCATCTGTAAAATGAGACTATGGGTGCCATCTTCACAAAGTTGTAAAAAGAAAAGGAGAAAAATCTAAAAGAATGTCTCACACATAGTAGGTTTTGTAATATGTTGCTGCCAGCCCACTCTGCCTCCTTTGTTTCATAAAATAGAATATTTAAAATGGCATCTGGAAAGACACTAATATGAAGTAAACTTTTGTCCCGTTCTATCACTTCCTTTTTTCACATGCTTTCCTGTCTCTTTATTTTCCTTCTGGTTTGACATGGGTGAAGCAATTTCTTATGAGCTTCAGAAAAAACATGGTACAGAAGAGCAAAGAATAGTAATAGCTTGGGTAGATGAACAAGGGAGTCATCAAGCATGTATCCAAGTTACTAAACCCCTTAACTGAGCACAGGACTTTGAATAAGTCATTTTCAAGTTGTTGGTCTCTGATCTAACACAGAAGGGCACTCAATGTAAAAACAGTGTGTAGGGGCGTGGGCTTTGGGTTACAGGGACTGGGATTTGACCCTGGTATCCATTACTTACTGGTTGCATGATTGACAGCAACCAATTTATCTATAATGTGCTCCATAATTGTTGCTGTATTTTGTTATTTACTATTGTTATTATTCCACAAACCTTCAAAGGGTGAATTATAGGAGTGGAGATTTGACTTCCTGCCATGCATTACAATGTTCCACAAAGCTAAGATTTTTATAACTGTTGGATAAAGTGGTTGAAACAGATTAAAGAAAGTCTATAGAAAGCTCATAAGCAGACCCAGATATATAACATTATTTAACATGCAATGAGTATTTCATCTCCAATTACGTGCACAGTTCAAGTATTGGGGCTTGGTCAGCTGGTAAAAGGTTCATTAAAAAACAAAGTTAAATCATAGTTTATACTTTGTCATTGAATCAGAACACTCTCTCCATGTGCTAATACTTAAAGTAAAAATTAAGATAAAAGCAAAAATAAAGTAATAAAAACTAAGATACTAAGAAACATATATGGTAATATAATAGTTTTAAGAAATGATACATATAATACATGTACATTTGTGTATATGCATGCAGAGAAAAATAATGGAATAAAATAGCATAATGTGATTTCACTGATGATGGAATTGATGGATATTGATATTTTTAAACTCCGCATTTGATTCAACAGTAAACATTTATTAAATGAATACGCATTACATTTAGGATTAAAAACTGAGTCTGTAAATGTTCTGCTACTTGTGAAGTAAAAAGCATAGAGCTGTAAAATTAATCTAGGTTAAGAAAAATATTTACTCCTCCCTAATTATGTCCCATTCTGGATAATGAGAAAACCACCATCCTGAATAAGATGATTATTATTTCCATGTATTACTTTATCCTTTTACTCTATATGAGAGTTTCCCTACACAAAATATACCATTGTATTTTTTGAAAAGGGGATATTTCCAGTATACAGGGATACTGACAGCCATCAGACAGAAAGCATAGGCTCCTTCTAAGCTGAAGAGAAAGCTGTATGCAAGAAAAACAAATGTATCATTGTATTCCAAGTAGAAGAAGGGAGCCACACACAATCATCTATATTACATAAGAAATTCAGTGCTATCTCTGGGCTATGCAGTGTAATAATACTGGAGTGAAAAATGTCCTCACCATTTTTCTGTTGATAAGTTGTGCTTTTTCTGTGCTCTGTTGTGGACCTTTGTATTCACATCAGATGCGTACATAACCTGGGGCTCTGGGACCTTCCTGGAGCTTCAGGAAGAGGTTACTGTGGGTCTGTAGGGAAGGACACTGGAGTGAGTCAGGAGCTTTTCTTAGGCCCCAGTGCCTGAGACATCCAAGATGAGTTTCTTTTCCTGCCTTGATCTGCACCATCTTACCGATGTTCACTGAGCATCCATCACTTTTCATACTTCCAGTGGTTCAGAGGATGGAGAGGTTACAATAATGATTGCACACAGCCCAAGTCCTTGTGGAAGTTATGGTGACATCTGTAGAACTACCTTACTATTTAAGAGGAGAAAGTCCTCACTGGAATTATTAGAGACTCCTAAAAGAGGGGCTAGGCCTGGTACAATGGGCAGGACTCTTTGGGGCTGGATGGGAGGGAAGACAGAGGGGGTCCAGTCTGAATGGAGTGAAGAGTGGGAGCCTCCCAAGGAAGCAGACAAGGCTCTGAGATAACTGACAGGACACTCTAGGTCTGAGGCCATCCAGGTTTGGGACCAATTGGTGAAGGACACATTTGCTTCAATGGGATGCTGCAGGTTACCTTTACATCCTGAAATTGCACAAATATCGTGAGAAGGAAAATGTCCTGTATGCTTCTCACTGGTCCATGGGGACAGGGAAGAAACAGGGGTACTGACAACAGTAACGTAGCTGATGTCAGCACGCTAAACCTTCATTGAAGTGGGAACTGGACATCAAAGGGAAGGACTTACAACTAATTGAGCCCCCACGCGGTGTGGAAATTGTATGCCTGATTTAGTTTCTCTCTGACCCTAGGTAACCCACATCAGCAGGTGAGTTTCTGCCTTTCTCCTAGAGTCACCTTTTTTAATAGTCTTTTTTCACTTCTATCAGTTTTTTAAAGACAGAATTAGAATCTTTCTGTACATAGATTCATAAGCTCAGTTTTAAGGGAGGGATTGTACTTTCCATTCTGCATGCATTTCTTTGCAGAAAAGGTTAACAATGGAGATACGTTGGTGCCACCTCGTGACAGAAGCTTCAACTGCAGCTTGAACATCAATAAGCACGAAATGGAAGGGAAGGGCTGTGGACCAAATCCACCCTAAAGAACTTTCTGGAAGTCTGGGTGGAAAAGGGGATATTCCCAGTATACAGGGATACTGACGGCCATCAGACAGAAAGTATAGGCTCCTTCTAAGCTGAAGAGAAAGCTGTATGTAAGAAAAGCAAACACATCATTTTAAAAATCCTTTGATACCTCTGGAGAAATAGCTAGACACCTATATAAGCAAAATTAGATTCTTCCATTTATGACCATTGTAATCTACCTTTGCCCTAATTAGGACAATGTTTCTGTGTAAATACAGTTCTATGGTAATATTTTACACTTCTTTACAACAGAATTTTAATTTTTTTAAACATTGGCCTGGCATTTTATCGTATGGATGCTCCAAAATTTATTTCGCTAGTACTCTACTGAAAAAACTTTAATTCCTTTACCTTATTTTCTACTCCAAATAATAGTGTACTTAACAGTCTTGATTATATATATGTAGATATCTTTGTAAGCATTTTATATTAGTCTGAAAGTGTTTTTTCAAAACTATACAATCTAAAAACTTCTATATTAGCACATTACATTCAAAATTCTACTACTAATTTATATTCCTAACAATGCAGTATGAAAGTGCCTGTTCTTGGGGAAGCAGCAGAGACCTGTGCAGGCGCGAAAGACTCTGTCTGACAACTTTGAAGAGAGCAGTGGATCTCCCAACACGGAGGTTGAGATCTGAGAAGGGACAGACTGCCTGCTCAAGTGGGTCCCTGACCCCTGAGTAGCCTAACTGGGAGA
>NW_012117210.1:202249-231156 GCF_000951035.1 Colobus angolensis palliatus
TGGGTGCAGCACACCAACATGGCACAAGTATACATATGTAACAAACCTGCACATTATGCACATGTACCCTAGAACTTAAAGTATAATAAAAAAAAAAATAAAATAAACCAGAAAATTGCTCCAAAAAAAAAAAACAGAGATACATGAGTCATCAATCAATATATGTAAAAAGAAAGTACATTGGTTTCCTCCAGAAATGCAGCAACAACTTGAAGGAGGTAGAGGGCTTTCAGGTCACAAGTAGGTTAGAGACAAATGGCTGCATTCTTTTGAGTTTCTGATAAGCCTTTCCAGTGAAGGCAATAAGATCTATCAGTGAAGGCACTGAGATCATCTATATCAGTGAGGAGAGGGGTGACTTTGAATAGAAAGGGAGGCAGGTTTGTCTTGAGCAGTTCCCAGCTTGACTTTTCCTTTTAGCTTAGTAATTTGGGGGTCCCAAGATTTTCCTTTCATATTACGCCCCTTTTCTTTTTAAAAATCTTTTGGAGAAAGCATTTTAGGAGAAAATGGGTCCCTGGTCTCAGGTTTCATCTGAACTTTTGTGGCTAGGACAGTTTATTCCTGGACGGGTACGTCCTGTAAACTCATTTTTAGGAGGTTGTGAAGTCTCATGTCTATAAAGAGAAAATAGGGAGAGGAAGGGAGAACAACAACAACAAACAAAAGGATGATCCTGGAAAAATTATATAGGTCACATTACTCTGAAGTCCATCCGTTAGTAGGAAGTTATGAAAGTGGCTTTTATATGTAAATAGGTTACTATTATTTTCTTCTGAAGTTTAAGTTGTCTAGCTTCAGTTCTCAGGGATTTAAGAAAGCACAGCTTAGTTTTTAGTGGTTTCAAATTAGGAAAAAATGGGGGAAAAGGAAAAATATAAGAAAAAATGGAAAATATTATTTTGGAGACTTGTAGCCAGGAAAAAATAGAATTCAGCCCAAACTGTAGAAAATAATAAAAATTGAAAAACACTGAGCAAGACTAGAATCTAAAAACCAGTGTACTATAGTTTTGAAACATAATTTTTCTCTCCAGTTATCCATTTTTACTAAAGACAAATCGTGGTAGAAACAATTTTCTTTATTATGCTTGGCCGCATTATTTGTATAAAGTACAGCCAAAATAATTATTTTTCACATAAATTTTAAAAATTGCCTTTGATGGAACTTTGTTCCATAGAAGGAATCTCAAATAACACTTTTTTAAAGCAGAGCCCAGCCATGAATTTGTACCATCAAATACTTATGAGTCGGGTGAATTTCCTCTCCTCTTGAGGTTCCAAGATAAATCTGGGGCTCCTGGGTCTGTCAGAAAGTGACGTTCTTTACTTACTACAGGTCAGAAATCCTGTACAGGGACTGTGTAAAGGATGAGGCCAGTTATCCCAAGGGCTTTTATTGGCTCCGTAAGTCAAGTTTGATTCCTTAAAGGAAAGCACATCATTCCAATCAAAGCCTTGGTAAAATAACCAGTTTCTCCAATACTATCCTGTTACAAATGAAAACAGATTTTCATTGCACTTATACAAATAACTGTATTGTCATAAGTTAAGAATACTCATAAATAATTTCCAAATTCTGGAGAAATCAGGTAGAAAGAAACAAATATGCTCCAAATTTTGTTCATAGGAGTATACTGAATTGTTAAAAGCTGTCAATAGCTCAAAAGAAAAGTTACAAGACTGAAAAAGCAAAACAAAGGATCAACAACATTTTAAGCAAAAAGTCAAAAAGATTAGTTGAGTTCGTGCAGTTAATTCCTGTTCTGCTGCTATTCATGAGCATTTTAGCTCTCTATGAGTTCTGAAAGTTTTCCCTCTATTCTGATATCAAAGTCTCCAAAGTTATCAGAAACATAAATTCAAGAGCGCCTGTTACAGTTTTATAGCTGATTGTAAAACCACCTTCTAAAGAGGACCCAAACAACACAACAATTGTGGATGACAAAACTTCAAGGCCACCATAGTCAAATACACAATTGACAAGGAAATTTGTGACCCCTGTGGCACACAATAATTTTAATGTAACAATTTTGATTATTACTGATAATGTACACTAAGTTATATCAGAATGGCAGGAGTTTCCCATAATTTTCAAACACATACCAGTAATATATTTACACAAATACAGCCCAAAGAAAACCAAACATCATTTTATATTTGACAATGTTTCCTGTATAATTTTTGTACCAAATAAGCCAAATTATGTCACTTTTGGACTTTAGGGAACCTAATATCTTAAAGTATTAATTAGGTCAGAAAGACATAATTTATAATTTGATTTCAGAAAGCTTTCAAATATCAAAGGGTTAAAACACTTAACATCGCAAAGTAGGATCTCAGAACACTATAAAATAAGTCATTCATTCAACCAAAGTGATAACTCAAGGATTTCAAAAGGGCAAAAAACTTCATTCTTTGAGAGAGGTGTCTTAATTTTCCAAACAGTAAGCCCTAATAAAAACAGCACAAAGCCAATTAAATTTGTTTTTCAAAATTTTATAAGTAATCTATAAAATTTAATCTTGACCATAAAATATAACTTGGATAAGCCTTTTTATAACCCTTATAACCTTTAATAAGGAGCCAGTTAATGCTTCAAGAAAACATTGATAATCTGACACAGGGGCCCATATGTTGGTCTTGTATCAGTGTGTCTTTGAAATTAATGATTAATTTATAGAGAAACTGAACTTATTTTATCTTTTAAAATTCGTCCTTACAATCTCATGTGCCCACTTCTTCTGAGATAGTCCCTGATGTGCCCACTTCTTCTGAGATAGTCCCTGGGCCCTGGGGAGTTGAACAGCTTTAATTTCTGGCCCTGTGTCTCAGAAATGCAGTTTATTTTGATTGGCATCTTCTACAGGGCCAGAAGATGGGGATTTAATTGTTGTCAGTGTTTAAGACTTAGCAGGACTTGGTATCCTTTTTAGATTCAGGAGTCAAAACCCTGTAACTCAATGTCACAAGGACTTTAAAAGTATATACAGGAAGACACATGATGTAATAACCTTAATTAAAAGAAAATTTAAATCTGTTTTTTCCTAAGCAAAACAAACTTTATAATATTGGCATAGTAATTATTTCAACAAAACATACACTCTTTTAGGCCAGTTATCAAAAGGCAAAAGAATATTCTGTTGGAAGGAAACATGCCTTTCTGAAGTGCATAGAATATTATGTTAGAAGAAAACATGCCTTTTGAAAAAGGAGAGAAAGTCAAAAAATGGTGAGATGCAAAATAGTCAAACTTTGGGTTAAAAAAATTAAAATCTCTTATAATTTATTAAGAGTAAATCAACCCCTTAAGAAAACTTTATTGTTTTAACCAATAATTTAGTGTGTAAGTACTTTTTTTACATCAAGCCCAATCTCTAGAAAGAGCATTATAATTTCCCATTAATTATAAACAACTTGATCATATAAACGATTTTAGTTTCTTTAAAAATAAATCCTCTTGTTGTGACTTACTTACACAGATCATTTGTGACATGCTTGGACTTTCTGGTCGGTCCTAAACACCCCTCTTTCTTACACAACCAGTCATTTTATTTTAGGACTGAATTTACCATACAAATGCTTTTCTCATATAAAATTATTTCTCTTTAAGCTTTGTTACCATAAAAGACCTCTTTATTTTTATAAGTTTCTTTACATCTATCTTATTTCCTGATTCTTTTACCTTGTTTTATACATAATCTTTAAATGAGCTTTGAATTAGACAAAACTTGTTCACTTTTTTTAAAAAAGGACACACTTTATTTTAGCAAGAATGTTTTTCTACTGTATATTTTTATTGGAAAATAGTCAAATAATAAAACATCTATTATTTAATATAACTTTGTATTCTAAATTATAACAGGTTTGTCTACAAGTATTTATCCATTACATTTACCTAATTATTTTAATTATTTACATAGGTTATTTATGAAAACTGTGATAGTAGTCACTTAAAGTTATAAAGCTACCATTGCAAAATAATAACAGGGACAGTGAAAAGGATCTGAGTTAACTGACTCCAGCTTGCTTTTAACCTCCAAGCTATCTTTGTTTATTCCTGGGTGTAGGCTGAACTAACTTTGGGAGGAACTTAGTTTATAGTTTAGCTTTGAAACAGTGATGATAACGGTCCTTTCCCAAAACAAACCTCCTTACTGCCTGTGGATTAGACTGCTTAAAACCACAAAATTAGCAGTTATGTTACTAAATTCAAGATGCAACTGTTTTCATTAAGCCAATAACAATATCTTATTTATTTAAAATTACACAAGCAAAGATCATTCTACTTTGGGCTTGGTTTATACTTTTGTAACCCCTATACCAAATCTTGACACCTTGTAGTATTTGGCAGGGATAAGTATGAAATTGCTTGATTAATAAATGCAAACAAAAATGTATGCTGGCAGTTCTTAAGACATTTCTAATATTACTTTTTCTATAGTTTTAGAGATAGCTTACTTATTAAGGATTTTACTTAAGTTACACAAAGTTGAAAATGCTGTTGACTAGTCTTTCTTTTCTTTTTCTGATAAAATATTTGATTCAAGCACTTTTATTTTCTTAAGCCAATTAATTACAGATCTTTATATAGTTTCAGCAGTGAAACATTGTGTACACAACACAGAAATACATAGACCTATTAGACATGATGATAGAAGTACATCTTATAGACTGTATAGAAGTACATCCTCAGACCTCCTTTTTTTTCTATCTTAGACTTGCAAACTCTTGATAACCTGTTTCCTTACCCTGTTAGTTGTCAACTAAATAGACCTAGATCTGTATATTCAAGGAAACAACTCTTAGATGAAACATCAGATAGAAAAATTTATCTTTCAAAGTACAGAGAGAAAAAGTCTGGCTGTGCTAGAGGAAAATTAAAGGTAGATGCCAAATCAAACATAAAATTATATGTTTATTATAGGATTGTATAAGGAGACCAACTTTATTTAGATAGAGACTACCTTTTTTTTAACTGAATCTCTGAGCTATGGGCAGAGCCCACACTGAATTCTGGGTCTCTAAAAAGGGAGAATTATGAGGCTAGACCACATGATGCTTTTAGAGCTTTTAAAAACATTTTTTTTCTAAACACATTTCTATGTGTCTAAACTACATTCTTCCTTAAAAACCCAAGAGTAGCCTCTGTTGCAATAACTACTTTAGTCAAAAAAATCAGGTGAAAACAGAATTCAGTCAACTGAGAAGAAAAATATTTTTACTCAAAAAAAAAAAAGACTAGGTCCTAGGAGAAAAAAACAAACAATAAAACAACAACATAAAGGTTTTTTAAATACAAATATGCACATATGCACACATACACACTCACACATCTTGGATGTTAGCCTTTTAATTGAGCTGACTTTTAACCGCTGAGCTCCCTTAAAATAAATCCTTTTATGTCTCATTACCATATTTTAGCTAGGACATATTGCAGCTATTTCAGAAGTATCAAGTAGCAAACCAGAAAGGGCTTGATTTAAGAACTAAACCCAGGCTGTCATGGTGAAAAAAAAAAATCAGGACCTTAGCTATTGAACTGCAGCATGGGATGACCACAATCTCTTTCAGTTTGGCCTGACTAGCAACAAAAAGGGCCTTGTTATGTAAATTAAGTCCCTTAAATAGTCAAAATAAAAAACATTTCCATTTTTTCCTTTATTGGCTGTTTTTCTCCCCCTACTACACCACCTTTTGTGTGTGTGTATGGGGTGGAGGGGATTTAGCGACTTTAGAGGCCTTATTCCCCATAATTTGGAACTTTCCTTCAGATTTGATCAAGTTGGATAGAGTTGGTCAAACACAGTAAGAAAAAGACAAAACACAACAACAAAACCAGAAACAAACAGTTAAGCAAAACAAATGATCGCACAATTTATATGATTACTGAGTACTCTAACAGAAAGGAGAGATTAAGACCAGCTAGTTGTTAATCTTAACTTAGGCCAAGACAAACTCCAATTCAGTTACTTACCTAGAAATGAGTCTGAAGCTGAAAACTGATCTCTACCATCCTAGAAGCAGGAAAAAAATACTCATCTTCCCTCTTGGAAGCAAGATCAAACTCCATAAAGGAGTTACCTGCCTTCCATCATCATGGAAGCAGGAAAACTTGACTTCCTTGTGTTGGAAGCAAGTAAAATGGAAAAAAGAGGAGTTGTGCAGCAAAATAAACCCTAGATATTGACCAGATTTGGGGAGATCAGGTATTCTCTGGAGGATGTGCTCTCAGATTTCAGCAAATTTTCCTATTGGCTTGAGCCATAAAATTAGCTCATGCTGGTACCCAGCACCAATAAGAAATTTGTCAAAGGTCAGGGACATTCTCCACTCAGAATCCCTCCATGGTTAGCAAATGTGAACCCTGACTATCTGAGATGGTTTCAGTTAATTTAGGAAGTTTATTTTGCCAAGGTTGAGGATGCATGCCCATGACACAGCCTCAGGATACCCTGAAGACATGTGCCCAAAGTGTTCAGGGCACAGCTTGGTTTTATACATTTTAGAGAAACATGAGACATCAATCAACACATTTAAGAAGTACATTTGTTCCATTCAGAAAGGCGGGAACAACTCAAAGCAGGGAGGGGGCTTCCAGGTCACAAGTAGGTGAGAGACAAATGGTTGCATTCTTTTGAGTTTCTGATAAGCCTTTCCAAAAGAGGCAATCAGATATGCATCTATCTCAGCGAACAGGGGGACGACTTTGAATAGAATGGGAAGCAAGTTTGCCCTGAGAAGTTCTCAACTTGACTTTTCATTTTAGTTTAGTAACTTTGTGGCCCCAAGATTTTCCTTTCACACTTTGCTTCCCATTTGGTTATTTCTTCAGAATGAAGATCTGACCACTGGTCCCTAACAGAGCTACATTTTTGACAAAACAACTCTGTGCTGTTGTACACATATGAGCTGGTGATACTTTATTCAAATATGCACTTTGCAGTCATCCACACTATCTGATCTTTTCAACTATGATCAGTAACATCTCTGCAGAATATTTCCACAGTGATGTGATGATTTGTGTCTGGATTTCAGCCACGTTATCTGCACAGATTTTCTTATACACTTTAGATCTTTTTTGGATACCTTCAGTAGTTTACCAGGAAGACCTACAATGTCCATTTCATTTGTCTCTAAATCCATCTCTGCCAAATTGCTGAAGTTAGAAATTAACAAAGATGCAAACGATGATTCCTGGGCTGCCTGAGTCCTTTGACCAAGGGGCAGAAGAATTTAATACCCAGGAAGTGGATCTGACAAAATCTAACTGGTGTTAGCACAGTCTGGAATATCTGGAAAATGTTGTTATCTAAAAGAAAAATATTTTAAAAAGGAAAAGGGAATTGATACCAAAGTAACTTAGTGTTAAAGGGGACTAAGGGTTAAGAGTTCAAGTGTTAAGAGTTTAATTGTGTCCCCCAAATGACATGTTGAAATCCTAACCTCCAGTACCTCAGAATATGACCTAATTTTGAAATACATTACTTACAGAAGTTATTAGTTAAACTAAGATGAGGCCATGGGCAAAGCCAGGGAAGGAAGCAAAGCCAAAAAATCTCTCCAATGGGTTTCACCTACAGCAGATGCCCGTTATCAGCTGAGGAAGTGCTCATGCATTCCTAGTCTGTTAAGGCTTTTTATCATGAAAGAGTGTTGGATGTTGTCAAATGCTTTTACTGCATCTATAAGTTATGTGTTTTTTCTTTTATCTTGTTAACACAGTATATCAGATTACTTGGTTTTTAGATGTTAAATCTTGTCTTCCTGGGGTATGTTGTTGGATTCAGTTTGCTAATATTTTATTAGGGATCTTTCACCTCACCTCCATGGTTAGCTGTATTCCTAGGTGTTTTATTCTTTTTGTGGCAATTGTGGATAAAATTGCGTTCCTGGTTTGGCTCTCAGTTTGACTGTTGTTGGTGTATAGGAATGGCTAGTGATTGTGACATTTTAAAGAAAATGGTGAATAAGAGACAGGACTAACGTGCAGCTCACACTTGGATGGACAGAACAGCAAGTGGAGATTCTCACTGTGAACTTTTGCTCCAAGAGCCCTGCAGGAAAGGGCATAACAAAAAACTACAAACCAATATCCCTGATGAACAATGCAAAACTCCTCAACAAAATACTAGCTAACTGAATCCAACAGCGTATCAAAAAAAATTAATACACCATGATTAAGTGTGTTTCATACCAGGGATGCAGGGATGGTTTAACATACACAAGTCAATAAATGTGATACATCACATAAACAGAATTTAAAGCAAAAATAATATGGTTATCTCAATAGAGGCAGAAAAAGTTCACAAAATCCAGCATCACTTTATAATTAAAACTCCGATCAAAATTGGCATAGAAGGGACACCCTTCAAGGTAATAAAAGCCAGCTATGACAAGCCCATAGCCAACATTACAGTGAATGGGGAAAAGTTGAAAGCATTCCCTGTGAGAATTGGAACAAGAAAAGGGTGTCCACTTTCAGCACTTCTATTCAACATAGTACTGAAAATCCTAACCAGAGCAATCAGACAAGGGGATCCAAATCGGTGAAGACAAAGTCAGACTGTTGCTGCTTTCTGATGATATAATTGTATACCTATTAAACCCTAAAGATTCATCCAAAAAGCTCCTAGATCTGATAGATGAATTCAATAAAGTTTTGGGATGCAATATCAATGTACACAAATTAGTAGCACTGCTGTACACCAAAAATGACCAAACTGAGAATCAAAGAAAGACTTCAATCTGTTTCACAACAGCTGCAAAAAAAAATAGAACAAAACAAAACAAAACAAAAACATCTTGGGAATATGCCTAACCAAGGAAATGAAAGATCTCTACAAGGAAAACCACAAAACACTGCTGAAAGAAATCATCATAGACAACACAATCCCATACTCATGGAAACACAAAATGGAAACACATCCCATGCTCATGGATGGGTAGAATCAATATTGTGAAAATTACCACACTACCAAAAGAAATGCAATTTCCATCAAAATACCATCATTACTCTTCACAGAACTAGAAGAAACAATCCTACAATTTATATGGAACCTAAAAGAGCCCACATCGCCAAAGCAAGACTAAGCAAAAGAACAAATCTAGAGGCATCACATTACCCAACTTCAAACTGTACTACAAGGCTATTGTTGCCAAAACAGCATGGTACTAGTATAAAAATAGGCATGCAGACCAATGGAGCAGAATAGAGAATCACAAAATAAGGTCTAATACTTACAGTTAACTGATCTTCACAAAGCAAACAAAAACATAAAGTGGGGAAAGGACACCCAATTCAACAAATGGTACAGGTGTAATTGGCAAGCCACATGTAGAAGAATAAAACTGGATCCTTATCTCTCACTGTATTTGTTTGTTCTCACTCTGCTATAAAGACATACATGAGACCGGGAAATTTATAAAAGAAAGAGGTTTAATTGACTCACAGTTCTCCATGGCTGGGAGGCCTCAGGAAACTTACAATCATGGCAGAAGGCAAAGGGGAAGCAATGATCTACACATTGTGGCAGGAAAAAGAAGCGCAAGCAGGGGAAATGCCAGACACTTATTAAACCATTTGATCTCATGAGAACTCACTGTAGTGAGAACAGCCTGGGGAAACCCACCCCTAAGATCCTTCAGCTCCCACTGGGCCCCTCTCTTGACACATGGGGATTATCGAGATCACAACTCTGCATGAAATTTGGGTGGGAACACAACCAAATGATATCAGTCACCTTATATGAAAATCAACTCAAGGTGGATCAAAGACTTAAATCTAAGATCTGAAACTGAAAATTATAGAAGATAACACCTGAAAAACTCTTTTAGACTTTGGCTTAGACAAAGAGTTCATAAGCAAGTACCCAAAATGAAATGCAACAGAAACAAAGACAAATAGATGGGAGAAAATTAAACTAAACAGCTTCTGCACAGCAAAAGAAATAATCAGTAGACTAAACAGACAACTCACAGAGTGTGAGAAAATATTCTCAAAGGACTAATATCCAGAATCTACAAGGAAGTCAAATAAATCAACAAGAAAAAAAATTCCATCAAAAAGTAGGCAAAGAGCATGAATAGACAATTCTCAAAAGAAAATATACAAATGGCCAACAAAACATGAAAAAACAATCAACATCACTAATTGTCAGGGAAATTCATATCAAAAGCATAATGAGATGCCACCTTTCTCCTATAAGTATGGCCATAACTTAAAATTTTTTAAAAAATGATGTTGGCATGGATTGGTGAAAATGCAACACTTTTACACTGCTGGTGGGAACTACTAGTACAACCACTATGGGAAACAGTATGGAGATTCCTTACAGACTAAAAGTAGAACTACCATTTGATCGAGCAATCCTACTACTGGGTATCTACCCAAAGGAAAAAAATGTCATTATATGAAAAAGACACGTGTACATGCAAGTTTGTAGCAGCACAATTCGCAACTGCAAAAATATGGAACTGACCTAAAAGCCCATTAACCAATAAGTGGATAAAAAATGTGAGATATATATATATAATGGTATACTGCTCAGACATAAAAAAGAATGTAATAATGGCATTTGCAGCAACCTGGATGGAGTTGGAGACCATTATTCTAAGTAAAGTAACTCAGGAATGGAAAACCAAACGTTGTATGTTCTCACTTATAAGTGGGAGCTAAGCTATGAGGATCCAAAGACATAAAAATGATATAATGGACTTCGGGGACTTGGGGAAAATGGTGGGAGGGGGGTAAGGAATAAAACACTACACATTGGGTACAGGGTACACTGCTCAGGAGATGGGCGTGCCAAAGTCTCAAAAATCACCACTAAAGAACTTATCCATGTAATCAAAAACCATCTGTTCCCAGAAAACTATTGAAATAAACAAACAACAACAAAATTTCACATTAAGTGATATTATACAATTGAAAAGAAAAAAAAAAGTTCTAGGCCAGGTGAAGTGGCTCACGCCTGTAATCCCACCACTGTGGGAGGCCAAGGTGGGTGGATCACAAGGTCAGGGTTTCAAGGCCAGCCTGGCCAACATGGTGAAACCCCATCTCTACTAAAAATACAAAAAGAAATATATTAGCCAGGCATGGTGGTGAGCACCTGCAATCCCAGCTACTCGGGAGGCTGAGGCAGGAGAATCGCTAGAACTTGGGAGGCAGAGGTTGCAGTGAGCCAAAATGGTGCCACTGCACTCCAGCCTAGGCAACAACAGCTAAACGTCATCCAAAAAAAAGCAATTCTAGTGATTTTTACACGTTGATTTTACATTCTGAGAATTTGGAATTTTCTGATGTTGTTTATCAGCTTATGGAGCATTTACACAAAGACAATGTGGTTTTCTAGATATAGAATCATGTCATCTCCAAAAAGGGATAGTTTGACTTCCTCTCTTCCTTTTTTCATGCTCTTTATTTATTTCTGTTGCCAGATTGCTCTGGCCAGGACGTCCAACACTATGCTGAATAGAAATGGTGAGAGAGGGCATCCTTGTCTTCTGCTGGTTCCCAAAAGGAATGCTTCCATATTTTGCCCATTCAGTATGATGTTGGCTGTAGGTCTGACGTAGATTACTCTAATATTTGGGGATATGTTCCTTCAATACATAGTTTATGGAGAGTTTTAAATATGAAGGGATGTTGAATTCTATCACAAGCCTTTCCTGAATCTATTGAGATGATCATGTGATTTTAGTCTTTAGTTCTGTTTTTATGATGAATCCTATTTATCCATTTGCATATGTTAAACCAACATTGCATCCCAGGGGCAAAGCTTACTTGATCACAGCAGGTGAGCTTTTTGATGTGCTGCTGGATTCATTTGCCTGTGTTTTGTTGATGATTTTTGCATCAGTGTTCATTCAGGATATGGCCTGAAGTTTTCTTTCTTCGTTGTGTCTGTGCCAGGCATTGGTATCAGGAGAATGTTGGCCTCAGAGTGAATTAGTTAGAAGTCCTTTCTTTTCAATTTTTATAAATAGTTGCAGTAGGAATGGTACCAGCTCTTCTTTGTACATTTGCTAGAATTCAACCGTGAATCCATTTGGTCCTGGGCCTTTTCCTGGATGATAGACTCACTGATTCAATTTTGGAGCTTATTATTGGTCTGTTCAGGAATTCACTTTCTTCCTGGCTCAGTCTTGGGAGGATGTATGTGTCCAGGAATTTATCCACTTCCTTTAAATTTTCTAGTTTGTGTGCATAGAGGTGTTCATAGTAGTTTCTAATGGTTATTTGTATTTTTGTGGGGTCAGTGATAATATTCCATTTGTCATATCTAATTGTGTATACTTGGATTTTCTCTCTTTTCTTCTTCATTAGTCTATCTAGTGGTCTATTTGTTGTATTACTTTTTTTTTGTTTGTTTGTTTTTGTTTTTTTTGTTTTTTTTTTTAGTTTGATATATGTTATTGAAAATTATCTAAAAGTTAACACAGAAGGGCAAAGGCCAGAGCAAATATTGAATAGAATGAGTCACCAAGGGTGTAATGTAACAGTTGGGCCCTAGAAACTTGGGATGTCATAAACTAGAGGAATGAGAAAGGGCACATCAGGTAGTATGAACACAGTAACCACATTAAGACACAAAAGAACATGGCAGGCCTGTGTACCAATGACTCAGTTGCTGTACGAGGAGCATGTTATTTTAAAAAATCAAAACTGAAAAATGAAAATGCAGTACTGCCTTAAAACTAATTCCAATTCTGATCTTTTTTTTTTTTATTTTTTCACAGCTTTTTTTTTTATTTTTATTTTTTATTATACTTTAAGTTCTAGGGTACATGTGCATAACGTGCAGGTTTGTATTACTTTTTTAAAAACCAAACTCTTGGATTCATTGATCCTTTACATGGATTTTTGTGTCTGAATCTCCTTCAATTAAACTTTAATTTTGGCTATTTCTTGTCTTCTGCTACCTTTGGGATTTGTTTGCCCTGGGTTCTTTTATTCTTTTACTTGAGAAGTTAGGTTGTTAAATTGGTATGTTTCTAACTTTTTGATGTAGCCATTTTGTGTTATAAATTTCCCTCTTAACACTATAATAGTTGTGCCCCAGACATTCTGGTATGTTGTATCTTCATTTTCCTTAGTTTCAAAGAACTTCTTGATTTCGGTCTTAATTTCATTATTTACCCAAAAGTAATTCAGGAGCAGACTATTCAATTTCTGTATAATTATATGGCTTTGAGTGATATTCTTAGTCTTGATTGCCCATTTTATTGTGCTGTGGTCCAAGAAAATGGTTGTTATAATTTTAGTTCTTTTGCGTTTGCCAAGGAGTGTTATCTTTCTAATCATGTGGTTGCATTTACAGTATGTGCCACGTGGTGATGAGAAAAATGTAAATTCTCTTATTTTTTCAGGCTGGAGAGTTCTGAAAATGTCTATCTGGTCCATTTCATCCAGTGCTGAGTTCAGGTCCTGAATATCTTTGTTTATTTTCTCTCTCTATGATCTGTCTAATACTGTAAGTGGAATGTTGAGGTCTCCCATTTTTATTGTGTAGGAATCTAAGTCTCCTTGAAGGCCTCTCAGAACTGGCTTTATGCATTTGGGTGCTCCTGTGTTGGGTGCATACATATTTAGGATACTTCAGTCTTCTTGTTGAATTGAAACCTTTACCATTATGTAATGTCCTTATCTTTTCTGATATTTGTCGGTTTAAAGTCTGTTCTGTCTGAAATTAGGATTGCAATCTTTGCTTTTTTCAGTTTTGCATTTTCTTGGTAGATTTCTCTCCATTGGTTTATTTGGAGCCTATGTGTGTCATTGCATGTGAGATGTGTCTTTTGAAGACAGAATATCAATAGGTCTTGCTTTTTTATCCAGCTTGCCACTCTGTGCCTTTTAATTGGGGCATTTAGCTTGTTTACATTCAAGGTTAGTGTTTACATGTATGTATTTGAATTTGATTCTGTCATTGTATTGTTAGCTGGTTATTTTGCTGGCTTGTTTGTGTGACTGCTTTATAGTTTCACTTGTTTGTGTATTTACATGTATTTATTTATTTATTTATTTATTTATTTTTATTATACTTTAAGTTCTAGGATACGTATGCAGAATGTGCAGGTTTGTTACATAGGTATATACGTGCCATGGTGGTTTGCTGCACCCATCAATCCATCATCTACATTAGGTATTTCTCTTAATGCTATCCCTTCCCTAGTCCCCCACCCCCTGACAGGCCCCAGTGTGTGATGGTCTCCTCCCTGTGTCAATGTGTTCTCATTGTTCAACTCCCACTTATGAGTGAGAACATGCAGGGGTTGGTTTTCTGTTCCTGTATATGCTTGCTGAGAATGATGGTTTCCAGCTTCACCATGTCCCTGCAAAGGACAAGAACTCATCCTTTTTTATGGCTGCATAGTATTCCATGGTATATATGTGCCACATTTTATTTATCTAGTCTGTCATTGATGGGCATTTGGGTAGGTTACAAGTCTTTGCTATTGGGAATAGTGCTGCAATAAACATATATGTGCATGTGTGTTTATAGTAGAATGATTTATAATCCTTTGGGTACACACCCAGTAATAGGATTGCTGGGTCAAATGGTATTTCTGGTTCTACATCCTTGAGGAATCACCACACTGTCTTCAACAATGGTTGAACTAATTTACACTCCCTCCAACAGTGTAAAAGTGTTCCTATTTCTCCATATCTTCTCCAGCATCTGTTGTGCCTGACTTTTTAATGATCACCATTCTAACTGGCATGAGATGGTATCTCAGAGAAGAATCAAATACACACAATAAAAAATGATAAAGGGAATATCACCATTGATCCCACAGAAATACAAATTGACATTAGAGAGTACTTAAACACCTCTACACAAATAAACTAGAAAATTTAGAAGAAATGGATAAATTCATGAACACATACTCCCTCCCAAGACTAAACCAGGAAGAATTTGAGTCCCTGAATAGACCATTAACAAGTTCTGAAATTGAGGCAGTAATTAATAGCCTACCAAGCAAAAAAATCCCAGGACCAGACGGATTCACTGCCTAATTCTACTAGAGGTACGAAGAGGAGCTGGAAACATTCCTTCAGAAACTACTCCAAACAATAAGAGGGAGTCCTCCCTAACTCATTTTATGAGGCCAGCATCATCCTGATACCAAAACCCGGCAGAGACACAACTAAAGAAAGAAAATTTCAGGCCAATATCCCTGATGAACATTAATGCGAAAATTCTCAAAAAAATATTGGCAAACCAAATCCAGCAGCACATCAAAAAGCTTATCCACCATGATCAAGTCAGCTTCATCCCTGGGATGCAAGGCTGGTACAACATACACAAATCAGTAAACGTAATCCATCATATAAACAGAACCAAAGACAAAAACCACATGATTATCTCAATAAATGCAGAAAAGTCCCTCAATAAAATTCAACACCCCTTCATGCTAAAAACTCTCAATAAGCTAGGTATTGATGAAACGTATCTCAAAATAATAAGAGCTATTAATGACAAACCCACAGCCAATATCATACTGAATGGGCAACACCTGGAAGCATTCCCTTTGAAAACCGGCCCAAGACAAGGATATTCTCTCTCACCACTCTTTTTCAACATAGTATTGGAAGTTCTGTCCAGGGCAATTGGGCAAGAGAAAGAAATAAACCATATTCAAATAGGAAGAGAGGAAGTCAAATTGTCTCTGTTTGCAGATGACATGCTTGTATATTTAAAAAAACCCATTGTCTCAGCCCAGAATTTCCTTAAGGTGTTAAGCAACTTCAGCAAAGACTCAGAACACAAAATCAAAATGCGCAAAAATCATAAGCATTCCTATACACCAATAATAGAGAAGCAGAAAGACAAATCATGAGTGAACTCTCATTCACAATTGTTACAAAGAAAATAAAATACCTAGGAATACAACTTGCAAGGGATGTGAACGACTTCTTGAAGGAGAACTACAAACCACTGCTCAAGGAAATAAGAGAGGACACAAAAAAATGGAAAAACATTCCACGTTCATTGATAGGAAGAATCAATATTGTGAAAATGGCCATAATGCCCCAAGTAATTTATAGATTCAACGCTATCCCCATCAAGCTACCATTGACATTCTTCATAGAATTAGAAAAAACTACTTTAAATTTCATATGGAAACAAATGAGAGCCTGTATAGCCAAGACAATCCTAAGCAAAAAGAACAAGGCTGAAGGCATCACACTACCTGACTTCAAAGTATACTACAAGGCTACAATAACCAAAACAGCATGGTACTGGTACGAAAACAGATATATAGACCAATGGATCAGAACAGAGGCCTCAGAAATAATGACACACATCTACATCTACAACCATCTGATCTTTAATAAACCCGACCAAAACAAGCAATGAGGAAAGGATTCACTATTTAAAAAATGGTGTTGGGGAAAGTGGCTTGCCATAAGCAGAAAACTGAAACTGGACCCCTTCCTTACACCTTATACAAAAATTAACTCAAGATGAAATAAATAAGGTCTTAAACGTAAGACCTAAAACCATAAAAACCCTAGAAGAAAACCTACACAATACCATTGAGGACATAGACATGGGCAAAAACTTCATGACTGAAGCACCAAAAGCAATGCAACAAAGGCAAAAATTGGCAAACGAATCTAATTAAACTGAAGAGCTTCTGTACAGCAAAAGAAACTATCATCAGAGTGAACAGGAAACCTACAGAAGGGGAGAAAATTTTTGCAATGTATCTGTCTGACAAGGGGCTAATATCCAGAATCTACAAGGAACTTAAACAAATTTACAAGAAAAAAAACAAACAGCCACATCAAAAAGTGGGCAAGTGATATGAACAGACACTTCTCAAAAGAAGACATTTATGCAGCCAACAAACATACGAAAAAAAACTCATCATCACTGGTCATTAGAGAAATGCATGTTTTTGTAGTGGCTGGTAATGGCCTTTACTTTGTAAATTTAGTGCTCTATTTAAGATCCCTTGTAAGGCATGTCTGGTGTAAACATACTCCTTCAATATTTGATTATCTGAAAAGGATTCTAATTCTCCTTCACTTAGGATGCACACTTTGGCTGGATATGAAATTCTTGGTCAAATGTTTTTTTCTATAAAAATGTTGAATATAGGCCCCCTACCTCTTCTGGCTTGTAGTGTTCCAGCTGAGAGATTCCTTGTTAGACTAATATTCTTTTGTACGTGTCCTGCCCTTTCTCTCTTGCTTCCTTTAACATTCTTTCATTTTGACCTCAGAAAATCTGATGATTATGTATCTTGGGGATGATTTCTTCTTGATTAGAGTCTTGCAGGTGTTCTCAGTATTTCTTGAATATGACCATTGTCCTCTCTAGCAAGGTTGAGGACATTTTCATGGATGGTATCCTGAAATATGTTTTCCAAGTTGTTTGCTTTCTCCCATTCCCTTTTAGGGATGCCAGTGATCCATAGATTTGGCTTCTTTACATAATCCCATATTTCTCAGGTTTTGTTCATTCATTTTTATTCTTTTTTTTTATTTTTGTCTGACTTTCTTATTTCAGACAGCAGGATTCAAATTCTGAGATTATTTTCTCAGCTTTATCTATTCTGCTATTAATACTTGTGATTGCATTGTGAAAATCTTGTATTGTGTTTTTCAGCTCTGTCAGATCTGTTAGGTTCTTTTTTATGCCAGCTATTTTATCCCTCAGTTCCTGTATCATTTTATTGTGATTCTTAGTTTCCCAGAATGGCTTTTGCCATTCTGCTGAATCTCAATGATCTTAATTCCTACTCAATTTTATTTCTGTCATTTTCCCCAGCTCAGCCTAGTTAAGAACCCTTGTTGGAGAACAGGTGTTTGGAGGACATATGACATTCTGATTATTTGAGTTAATAGAGTTCTTGTACTGGTTCTTTCTCAACTCTGTGTGTGGGTGCTCCTTTAACTGCAGTGTAGACTTAATACGGTCAATAGACTTCTTTTCTGGATGTTTTCACAGGGCTGAGGCTTTGTGCAGGGTCTGTATCTATAGTTGACTTCTTGTGTTTGTTTTCACAGGGCAATATGTTAGTGAGCTATTTTTGATGTTGAAGCTTTGGGATGTGATCCAGTAGGTGGTGCTTAAGTGTATTGGTCAGTTGGTAGGTTCTTGTTCGGCCATGTGACTCCCCTATATTTCCTCAGAGTTGCAACTGTGCTTCTTCTCAAGGCTCTGAAAGTGTTGGCTGCACTTCCCTTTGAGTGCTGGCTGCAGATCATGGCTTGGCACTCCTAGGCTGCCTACTGAAGCTCTGGGGCAATCTCAGGGTTTATCTTCCTTTCCCAACTTGTAAGCAGCAGAGAAAGGGACCTTAGTAGTGGCTGTGGTCAAGGGTCTTTTGCTTGTCTCATAGGGGCTCCACCCCAGAGAGATGCTGACCAGCAATCACTCTGTGCAATCATCCCAGGATGGGGAATCTGTGCTGTGGGCCCAAGCCAAGGGTTTCCCATATAGTAACGAGCAGGTGGAGTGGGTGGGACCCATGGGAGATAGACTAGACTCTTCTTCTTGGGTTGACTGCAGTTCGTTGGAGTTGTGAATAAGTCACTTGGGGTCTTTGATCTTCCATTAGTCTGAGGGTAGGAAGGGCAGTTCCTGCAAAGGCAATGGCAGAGAGGCTTTCAGTTGCCCCTGGGGGCTCCACCTCCAAGAAATGTGCAGCTACTCCACCTCCAAGAAATATGCAGCTACTGTTACTGTTGGTGTTCAGCCAATGGAATTGGGCAACTGTACTGCTGGTGTGAGCTTGGGACTCCACTTGCTGGGGAACGGGGTCAAAGGCTCACAAAGAGGAAAGATTGGTCTCCTTTACGTATGGTATCTGTGGCATGCTGTAAACTTGGATGTAGCCATCAAGCTCTTTGTTTTTTCCACAGCCAAGGGCAGGAGGGATAGAATTGTTACTATGTCAGTCACAGAGGGGGTGTCATATGCTTCTGGGAGCCTCTCCCTAGGGGTAACTCCAGGTCACTACAAGTGGGTATGCTCAACCATGGGTGGGGTGACTGTTCTTCATTCATGAGCCAGGGCCCTGCCTGGTGAAGAGTGGGGGTAGTGGTTCCCAGGAAAGAGAGGCTATACTACTCTCTGTATAGTGTCTGTAGTGTGCTGGAGGTGCCAGCATAGTGACTAGACCCTTTGTTCCTTCCCAGTCCAAGGACTGCTAGGGCTGTACCACTCCAGCTTTAGTGATGGAGGGGTTGTGGGTTGACTTTGGGATTTTCTCCTCGGAGAAATGCTGGGATGCCTCTGATTGCAGTGTCAGTCAGCCGCAGCATGGTTTTACTGAAGTCTCAGGTCAGGCAGCCCTGCCCAGTAAGGAAAAGTGAGGATCAAGATATGTGTAGATAATAGTCTGGTCACTTTTCTGTTAAGTGTTCACTCTGCTCTGGGAGTCCAGATGAGCCCCTGGTCCCCAAGCCTGGAAATAGCAAGGGCAAGTACTGAAAGAAAGCAAAGATGGCAACCCAGCCCTCTTAATGGGAGCTATGTCCAGGGAGTTGCAGAGCTGCTAGTGGCTTAATAG
The DNA here is from genome assembly GCF_000951035.1 of Colobus angolensis palliatus. Lineage (NCBI taxonomy): Eukaryota > Metazoa > Chordata > Mammalia > Primates > Cercopithecidae > Colobus > Colobus angolensis. Next base: position 221,782 of record NW_012117210.1, read on the forward strand.
CTCTGGCAGGGGGTGGCTGGAGGCCCAGACATGGAGGAACTGCCCAGTGAGTGGATGTAGGACAGGACCCCACGTAACGATCTGGCCACTTTTCCATAGGGCTGCTATGGTATGCTGGGGGTCTGCTTCAATCCCTAGTCACCTCAGGTTTTCTAGTAGCTGAAGGTATTAACAGTGAAGGCTGTGACAAAGCAAAGATGGCAGCCTGTCCCTCCCACTGGGAGCTCTATCCCAGGGAGGTATGGACCTGTTGCCACCTGGAATGCACCTGTGGGAGGTGTTTGGAGACCCCGGTTGGGAGGTCCTGCCCAATGAGGAAGAATGAGACCTGGGACTCACTTGAAACAGCAGTCTGGCCACATTTTCACAGAGCAGCTGTGCTGGTCTCAGACTTTCCAAAGACCAAGGGCAAGAATTGCTAAGTTGTCCAAACAGCAAAGATGACAGTTGGCCAAACAGCAAAGATGACGCCTTCCCTCTGGGCGCTCCATCCCAGGGAGGTTTGAAATCTGTGTCCGCTCGAAACACTGGCAGACTCAGCTGGAGACCCTGGTCAGGAGGTCTCACCTGGTGAGAAAGAACAGGATTGGGGGCCCACTTAAAACAGCATTCTGGCTACATTTTTGTAAAGCAGGTGTGCTGTGCTGTGGGTCTGTTCCAGCGCCCGGTTGCCTTGGTCTCTCCAAAGCCTGAAGGTAAGAACAGCTAAGTCAGCCAAACAGCAAAGATGGTGTCCCATAGCTCCATCCCAGGGAGGCTGGAAACCTCCGTTGGCCAGAAAACACCAGTGGAAACCCTGGTTGGGAGAATCTGCCCAGTGAAGAGAAACAGGATTTAGGAGCTGTGTGAATAAGCGGCCTGACCATTTCTCTGTAGAGCTGCTTGGCTGTGCTGGGAATTCCTCCAGTCCTTAGTTGCTTCTGACTCACTAGAGCCCTAAGGCAAGAGTAGCTGAGGCTGTGAAACAACAGAGATGGTGGCCCATCCCTTCCTCTGGGCACTTTATTTCAAGGAAGTGTAAGCCACTGTTACCAGTGGCTCACTGGGTTTCCAAGTCAGTGGGTCTTATTCTGTGAAGTATCATGGAAGTGGGTCCTGCATATCATTGCTTCTCAGTTCCCTGAATTCAGTCCCTTTCTAAGGAGTATGTATGGGGGTCTAACCTCCTGCTTTTCCAGAGTTCCAGCTGCTTTTGCTGGGAAACCTTGATATCTAAGGCCCCTGAGGCATGTGCCTGAGCTGCTTCTCTGCCAAGACTCCATATGTGTCAGACTGAAGGCACTGGTGGAGTTGGTTCACAAGGAGATCTTCTGACCCAAGAGTTGCAAAGATCTGTGGGAGGACATGGGTTCCCCTGATCACTCATTCACTCACTGCTTCCCTAGGCAAGGAAGGTTCCCCTGGCTCTGTGTCACTCCCAGGTGGGTAGTCATTCCGCCTTGCTTTTTCTCCACTCTCCATGGGCTGAGTTGTTTCCTTGATTAGTCACAATGTGTGCACCTGGATGTTTCATTTGAAGGTGCTGTATTTGCTCACCCCTTCTATTCCTCTCCATCAGAGTGGTGCACACTAGCTCCTTCTACTTAGATATCTTGGCCACCGCCTTATGATTTCAATTTTTAAAAATTTGTTGAAATTAGTTTTTGTGACCTAATATATTGTCTATACTAGACAATGTTCCATATCCTTAAGACAAGACTATTCTGAAGCCTTTGAATGAAATGTTCTGTATATATCTGTTAGGTACATTTGGTTTAAAGTACAGTCAAGTACAATGTTTCTTTGTTGATTTGCCATGAAGTTGACCTGTGCAGTGCTGGGAGAGGGGTATTGGAGTGCCCAACTATTATTATATTGGAGTCTATCTCTTCCTTTAGAGGTGCTTTGGTGTTGGGTGCATATATAATTAGAATTGTTATATCCTTTGCTAAATTCATCATTTCATCATTCTATAATGACCTTCTTTGTCCTTTTTTTGCTGATTTTGATTTAAATTCTGTTTTATGTGCTATATCTGTTTGCATGAAATATTCCTATCCCTTAACTTTCAGTCTATATGTCCTTACAAGTTAAATGAGTTTCTTCCGGGAAGCATAAGTTGGGTCATGTTTTTTTACACATTTCAACCAGTCTATACATTTTAAGTGGGGAATTTAATCTGTTTACATTCAAGATTGTAATTGATAGGTGAGGAGTTATTGCTGTCATATTTGCTAATTATTTTCTGATTTTTAGTATGTTCTTTGTTCTTTTATTCTCTCTTAACGTTTAACATTGTAGTTTGGTGGTTTTCTGCCATGTAACATTTGATTTCTTTCTCATTTGTGTGTCTGCTCTATCAGTAAGTTTTTTTTTTTTTCAATATGTATGGATTTCATTTCTTTCTTTTTCTTGCCCCATTGCAGTGTCTAGAACTTTCAGTACTATGTTGAATAAGAGGGATAAAAGTGGACATCTTTGCTTTGTTTCTGATCTTTTACTTATATTTTACTTTAACTTATGGGATACAAGTGCAGAACATGGAGGTTATATAGGTATATGTGTGTCATGGTGGTTTGCTGAACCTATCAACCCATCATCTAGGTTTTAAGCCCTGCACGCATTTGCTATTTGTTCTAATGCTCTCCCTCCCCTGGCCCCCCACACCCTGACTGGCCCTGGTGTTTGTTGTTCCCCTCCCTGTGTCCATGTGCTCTCATTGTTCAACTCCCACCTATAAGTGAGAACATGCAGTGTTTGGTTTTCTGTTGCTGTGTTAGTTTGCTGAGAATGATGGCTTCCAGCTTCATCCATGTCCCTGCAAAGAACGTGATCTCGTTCCTCTTTATGCCTCCATAGTATTCCATGGTATATAAGCACCACATTGTCTTCATCCAGTCTATCATTGATAGGCATTTGGGTTGATTCCATGTACTTGCTACTGTAAATAGTGCTGCAATAAATATATGTATGCATGTGTCTTTATAGTAGAATGATTTATCATCCTTTGGGCATATCCAGTAATGGAATTGCTGAGCCAAATACTATCTCTGGTTCTAGACCGTTGAAGAATTGCCACACTGTCTTTCACAATGGTTGAAGTAATTTACATTCCCACCAAAAGTGTAAAGGCATTCCTGCTTCTTCACAGCCTTGCCAGCATCTATTGTTCTTGATTTTTTAATATCACCATTCTGAGTGGCGTGAGATGGTATCTCATTGTGGTTTTGATTTGCATTTCTCTAATTATCAGTGATGTTTCACTTTCTGTCATGTTTGTTGGCTGCATAAATGTCTTCTTTTGAGAACTGTCTGTTCATATGATTTGCCCACTTTTTGATGGGATTTTTTTTTTTGTAAATTTGTTTAAGTTCCTTGTAGATTCTAGATATTAAACCTTTGTCAGACAGATATTTGCAAACATTTTCTCCCATTCTGTAGGTTGCCTATTCACTCTGATGATATTTCTTTTGCTGTGCAGAAGCTCTTTAGCTTAGTTAGAATCTGTTTGTTAATTTTGGCTTTTGTTGTAATTGTTTTTGGCATCTTCGTCATGAAGTCTTTGCCCACACCTGTATCCTGAATGATATTGCCTAGGTTTTCTTCTAGGGTTTTTATGGTTTTGGGTTTTATATTTAAGTCTTTAATCCATCTTGAGCTAATTTTTGTATAAGGTGTAAGGAAGGGGTCCAGTTTCAATTTTCTGCATATGGCTAGCTAGTTTCCTCCAGCACCATTTGTTAAATAGGGAATCATTTCCCCATTGCTTGTTTTTGTCAGGTTTGTCGAAGATCAGATGAATGAAGATGTGAAGTGTTATTTTTGAGGTCTCTGTTATGTTACATTGGTCTGTATTTCTTTTTCTTTACCAGAGCCGTGCTGCTTTGGTTACTGTAGGCCTGTAGTATTTTTGAAGTCAGGTAGTATAGTGCCTCCTGCTTTGTTATCTTTGCTTAGGATTGTCTTGGCTATACAGGCTTTTCTTTGGTTCCATAAGAAATTTAAAGTATTTTTTTTTCTAATTCTGTGAACAATGTCAATGGCAGTTTGATGGGAATAGCATTAAATCTATAAATTACTTTGGGCAGTATGGCCATTTTCATGGTGTTGATTCTTCCTATCAATGAGCATGGAATTTTTTTCCATTTTTTTATGTCCTCTCTTATTTCCTTGAGCAGTGGTTTGTAGTTCTCCTTGAAGAGGTCCTTCACATCCCTCTTAAGTTGGATTCCTAGGTATTTTATTCTCTTTGTAGCAATTGTGAATGGGAGTTCACTCATGATTTGGCTCTCTGTCTGTTATTGGTGTATAGGAATGCTTGTGTGTTTTGCACATTGATTTTGTATCCTAAGTCTTTGCTGAAGTTGCTTATCAGATTAAGGAGTTTTGGGGCTGAGACAATGGGATTTTCTAAGTATAGAATCATGACTTCTGCAATCAGAGTCAATCTGACTTCCTCTCTTCCTATTTGAATACACTTTATTTCTTTCTCTTGCCTGATTGCCCTGGACAGAACTACCAATACTATGTTGAATAAGAGTGGTGAGAGAGAGTATCCTTGTCTTGTGCTGATTTTCAAAGGGAATGCTTCCAGCTTTTTCCCATTCAATATAATATTGGCTGTGGGTTTGTCATAAATAGCTCTTATTATTTTGAGATACATTCCATCGATACCTAGTTTATTGAGAGTTTTTAGCATGAAGTGCTGTTGAATTTTATTGAGGGACTTTTCTGCATCTATTGAAATAATCCTGTGGTCTTTGTCATTTGTTCTCTTCATGTGACGGATTAAGTTTATTGATTTGCATATGTTGAACCAGCCTTGCATCCCAGGAATGGAGCCAACTTGATCATAGTAGATAAGTTTTTTGATGTGCCACTGGATTTGATTTGCCAATATTCTATTGAGGATTTTCTCATCGATGTTTATTAGGTATATTGGCCTGAAGTTTTCTTTTTTTAGTTGTGTCTCTGCCAGATTTTCGTATCAGGATTATGCTGTCCTCATAAAATGAGTTAGGAAGAAATCTCTCCTTTTTAACTGTTTGGAATAGTTTCAGAAAGAATAGTATCAACTCCTCTCTATACCTCTAGTAGAATCTGGCTGTGAATTGGCTGGTCCTGGTGTTTTTTTGGTTGGTAGGCTATTAATTATTGCCTCAATTTCAGAACTTGTTATTTAGGGATTTGACTTCTTCCTGGTTTAGTCTTGGGAAGGAGTATGTGTTTAGGAATGTATCAATTTCTTCTATATTTTCTAGTTTGTTTGCATAGATGTGTTTACAGTATTCTCTGATAGTAGTTTGTATTTCTGTGGGGTCAGTGGTGACATCCCCTTTATCATTTTTTATTGTGTCGTTATGATTATTCTCTCTTTTCTTCTCTATTGGTCTAGCTAGTGGTCTATCTATTTTGTTAATTTTTTCAAAAAGACACCTCCTGTAGTCATTGAATTTTTGGCACTTTGTGTCTCTATCCCCTTCAGTTCTGCTCTGATCTTAGTTACTTCTTGTCTTCTGCTAGCTTTTGGATTTGTTTGCTCTTGTTTCTCTAGGTCTTTTTATTGTGATGTTAGGGTGTGAATTTGAGATCTTTCTAGCTTTCTGCAGTGGGCATTTACTGCTACAAATTTCCCTCTTAACACTGTTTTAGCTGTGTCCCTGAGATTGCGGTAAGTTGTCTTTTTGTTCTCATTGGTTTCAAAGAACTTCTTGATTTCTGCCTTAATGTCATTGCTTATCCAGAGTCATTCAGGAGCAGGTTGTTCAATTTCCATGTAAGTGTGTGATTTTGAGTGAGTTTCTTAATCCTGAGTTCTAATTCGATTGCTCTGTGGTCTGAGGGGCTGTTATGATTTCAGTTCTTTTGCATTCGCTGAGAAATGTTTTACTTCCAATTATGTGACTGATTTTAGAATAAGTACCATGTAGTAATGAGAAGAATGTATATTCTGTTGATTTGGGATGGAGAGTTCTGTAGATGTCTATTAGGTCCACTTGATCCAGAGCTGAGTTCAAGTCCTGAATATCCTTTTTAATTTTCTGTCTTGTTGATCTGTCTAATATTGACATTGGGGTATTAAAGTCTCCCACTATTATTGTGTCAGAGTCTAAGTCTCCTTGTAGGTCTCTAAGAACTTGTTTTATGAATCTGCGTGCTCCTGTATTGGATGCATATATATTTAGGATAGCTAGCTCTTCTTGCTAAATTGATTTCTTTACTGTTATGTAACGACCTTCTTTCTTTTTTGACCTTTGTTGGTTTAAAGTCTGTTTTATCAGAGACTAGGATTGCAACCCCTGCTTTTTTTTTCTTTCCATTTGCTTGATAAATTTTCCTCCACCCCTTTATTTTGAGCCTATGTGTGCCTTTGCATGTGAGATAGGTCTCCTGAATACAGCATACCGATGGGTCATGACTCTTTATCCAATTTGCCAGTCTGTGTCTTTTAATTGGGACATTTAGCCCATTTACATTTAAAGTTAATATTGTTATGTGTAAATTTAATCCTATCATAATGATGCTACCTGGTTATTTTGAACACTAGTTGATACAGATTCTTCATAGTGTCATTGGCCTTTATATTTTGGTGTTTTTGTAGTGGCTGGTACTGGTTTTCCTTTCCATATTTAGTGCTTTCTTCAGGAGCTCTTGCAAGGCGGGCCCAGTGGTCACAAAATCCTTCAACATTTGCTTGTCTGAAAAGGATTTTATTTCTCCTTTGCTCATGAAGCTCGTTTGGCTGGATATGAAATTCTGGGTTGAATTTTTTTTTTTTTTAATGTTGAATATTGGCCCCTAGTCTATTCTGACTTGTAGGGTTTCTGCTGAGAGGTACACTGTTAGTCTGATGGGTTTGCCTTTGTGGGTGACTTGGCCTTTCTCTCTGGCTGCTCTTAACATTTTTTCCTTCATTTTGACCTTGGAGAATGTAATGATCATGTGTCTTGGGGCTGCTGTTTTTGAGGCGTATCTTTGTGGTGTTCTCTGTATTTCCTGAATTTGAATGTTGGCCTGTCTTGCTAGGTTGGGGAAGTTCTCCTGAATAATATCCTGAAGTGTGTTTTCCAACTTTGTTCCATTCTCCCTGTCTCCTTCAGATACTTCAATCAATCATAGTTTCAGTCTTTTTACATAGTCCCATATTTCTTGGAGGTTTTGTTTATTCCTTTTCATTCTTTTTTCTATAATCTTGTCTGCATGCCTCATTTCAGCAAGGTGGCTTTCAAACTCTGATATCCTTTCTTCCACTTGGTTGATTTGGCTGTTGATACTTGTGTATGCTTCATGACGTTCCTGTGCTGTTTTTCAGCTCCATCAGGCCATTTCTGTTCCTCTCTTAACTGGTTATTCTAGTTAGCAGCTCCTCTAACTTTTTATCAAGGTTCTTAGCTTCTTTGCATTGGATTAGAACATGCTCCTTTAGCTCAGTGGAGTTTGTTATTACCCACCTTCTCAAGCCTACTTCTGTCAATTCGTCCATCTCATCCTCTGTCCAGCTCTGCACCCTTGCTAGAGAGGTGTTGCAGTCATTTGGAGGAGGAGAAGTACTCTGGCCTTTTAATTTCTCAGCATTTTTTCATTGATTCTTTCTCATCTTCGTGAGTTTTTCTACTTTTGATCTTCGAAGCTTCTGACCCTTGGATGGGGTTTTTGTGGAGACTTTTTTGTTGTTGTTGATTCTGTTGTTGTTGCTTTTTGTCTGTTTTCCTTGCAATTGTCAAATCCCTCTTCTATAGGGCTGCTGAGGTTTACTGGGGGTTAACTTCATGCCCTATTTATCTGGTTCTCTCCCACACCTGGAAATACCACTCAACAAGATTGGAGAACAGCAAAGATGGGTGACTGCTCCTTCCTCTGTTATCTCTGACCTTGAGGGGCACCAAACTGATGCCAGTAGGAAAGCTCCTGTATAAGGTGCCTGACAACCCTTGTTGTAGGGTCTCACCCAGTTGGATGGCATGGGTAGCAGGACCTGTTTAACAAAGCAATTTGGCTGTCCTTGGTGGAGGTGGTGTGCTTCATTGGGGAAAACCCACTTGTCTGGGCTGCCTGGATTCCTCAGAGCTAGCAGGAGGGAAAACTAAGTCTGCTGGTCTGCAGAGACTGTGGCCACCCCTCTTCCTAGGGACTCAGGCTCAGGGAAATCAGAGTTCTGTCCCTGAGCCTCTGGCTGGATTTGTTGAAGTTCCTGCAGGGAGCCCCCACCCAGTGAGTATGGATGGGTCAGGGTCAGGCCTGAAGAGACACTGTGGCTGCAGTCTGCACAGCCAGTGTCTTGGGCTGTGGCGGATACCTCTTGGGACCAAGACATTTAGCTTGCCTGGCTCCAGCAGGGGAAAACCATGGCCTGCAGCTATAGAGATGGCTGCGGCCCTTTCCCTGCCCTGGGAGCTTAGTGTGTTAGGTAGGTATCAGTCCCAGTGTTGGCTGCTGCCCCTCCCACAAGGTGCTCAAATGGCTTAGAGAGGAGGCAGCCACAGTTGTGATGCTGGTTGCCCTTTCCCTGGGAACTCAACAGGCTTAAGCAGATTCTAGCTGAGAGGCTGTTGAGAATCTGCATGGCTCCATGGTTGGGACTCTAGGCCCCAGTGGTGTAGGTTCATGAGTGGGATCTTCTGATCCATGGGTTGCACAATTCTGTGAAGAAAGTATGGTTTCTGAGGTTGGGTAGCATGCTCACTCACCACCTCTCTTGGCTAGGGTGTGGGGGTTCCCCTGCCTCATGTTGCTTTCAGGTGGGCCACTGCACCACACTGTTCTTTCTTCCTCTCCATAGTATGGTCATGCCAGATGCCTAGTCAGTTCTGTTGAGAGAACCTGGATACCTTGATTTCTTTTACAGGATTCTCTACCAGTAAGTTTTATATGTTTTTGTAAAAATTTGTTGTTTTCATGATGGTAGATATTGTTCTTTTGCTTTCAGGTGTAGGACTCCCTTATTCATTTCTTCTCGGGCAGACCTAGTGGGGAATTCCCTAGGTTTTTATTTATCTGGGAAAGATGTTATTCCTCCTTTATTTTTGAAGGGTAGCTTTGCTGAGTGTAGTATTCTTGGCAGCAACTTTTTTCTTTTAACACTTTGAATATATTATCCCAATCTTTCTTGGGCTGTAAGGTTTCTGTTGAGAAATCCACTGTTGTTCTGATGGGGATTCTCTTATGTGTGACCTGCCTCTTGTCTTATGCTGCTTTTAGAATTCTCTTTGTCTTTGAATTGCAGCAGTTTGACTACAATATGCTTTGAAGAGGACCCTTTTGTGTTGAACATATTTGGCTATATTTGAGGTTCCTATATCTTGCTGTGTATATTTCTTGTAAGACTTGGAACATTTTCAGCTATTATTTTATTAAATAGGTTTTCTTTTTTTTTTTTTATTTTATTTTTTTTTATTA
>NW_012117210.1:231511-287932 GCF_000951035.1 Colobus angolensis palliatus
AAACTCATCCTTTTTTATGGCTGCATAGTATTCCATGGTGTATATGTGCCACATTTTCTTAATCCAGTCTGTCACAGATGGACATTTGGGAAAAACCATAAGGTGACCAAATATTTAAATATTGGGAGTTCCAGGAAAAGAAGAAATGGGCAGTCACATAGAAAACCTATTTCTTCTTTTCCTGGAACTCCCAATATTTAAATATTTGGTCACCTTATGGTTTTTCCTATGTCACATAGGCTTTGCCCCTTTTTAAAATTATTTTTCTCTTTTGTCTGACTGGGTTATTTTTAAAGACTTATCTTCAAGTTCAGAAATTCTTTCTTCTGCTTGATCTAGTCTATTGTTGAAACTCTTTTGGATCTTTTTTTCATTCATCAAATTCTTCATTTTCAGGATTCCTGATTTTTTGTGATATCTATTTGTTAAATTTCTCATTCAGATCATGAATTGTTTTCCTGATTTCCTTATATTGTTCACTGTGTTCCCTTGTATCTCACTGAGTTTCTTTAATATCATCACTTTGAGATTTTTGGGACATTTTATAGATGTCTTTTTAATAGGAATCTGTTGCTGGGGAATTATTTTGTTCCTTTGAATGTGTTGTTTCCTTGTTTTTTCATATTTCTTGTGTCCTTATGCTGATATCTGGGCATTTGGTGAAACAGTCACATCTTCCAATTTTATGGATTGACTTTCACAGGGAAAGACTTTTTCTATATTGTTGGTTGGGTGGGGTTCTTTGGTTTTGATTCTGTGTGGGTGTGGTAGTGTGATCTACATATGATTTCTTTGGTTGTAATCAGAATCATTGGTGTCTGTGGATTCCTTAGTGGCTTAGGCTGCAGTTGTTAGTGAAAGTTGTGGTGATACTTTGCTGAAGACAAGGATGCCAGACAAGCCAGTCCTTGGGCACCAGTGGTGGCAATGGTAGGCCAGGCATACTGGTCCTCAGGTCCCTAGAAGGTATTTTGAGCACTGATGGTGGCAGGTCCAGGCAGATAGGTTTTTAGGCCTCCAGGTGGCTTGCCTGGGTGCTGCAGTGATAGCAGCAGGCCAACCATGTGGGCAGGTCCTCAAGTCCCTGAGTGGAGTTCATAGCACTTGCAATGTCAATAGTGGTGGCAGGCAAATACTTGGGCTCCCATGAGACAAATGTGGGCACTAACAGCAGTGGCAATAGGATAGACAGGCACCAATGCCACCAATGATACCCCAGAGCCCCAGGTAGCGCATGCAGATAAGTGCTAGTGGCAGTAGTAGTAGGAGCAGACTCAGCAAACTCATCCTCAGATCCTCAGAAGATGCACATGAGATCCAGCAGTGGTGGATGGAATGAGTCAATTCCTGGGCCCCCAGATTTCATGGTGCTGGTGGCTCAGGCAGAGTGGACCTGTCTTCAGGCCCATCCCTCAATGTTGTACACAGGTGCCAGCAGTGGGCAGAGCAACTTGATCACCGGGCCCCTGGAAAGCACACATGGGCACTGATGCCTCCACTAGGCAGGGTGGGTCTGTCTTAAGGCCTCTGATGTTGCACATGGGTGCCAGCATTGGCAGGCAGGGAAGGCTGATCCCCAGACTTCTGATCAACACTCTTGGAGCCAGCAGCAGTAGTGATGGGTGGAGTAGGTTTTTCCTTGGGCCCATGGATTGTGCATGTGGGCACCGGCAGTGATGGGCAAGGTGAGCCTGTTGTCAGGTCTTTCTGTGGTTGTGTGGATACCAGTAATAGCAGGTGAGACAGGTTAATCCCCACATTCTTAGACAACACACTTGGGTTCTAGTGGTAGGTAGCGTCTCTTTTCAGGCTCCTAGATGGCTTGTGTGTGTGCTGGTGGTGACAGGTAGGGCAGGCCTTTTCTTAGGCCTTGGGACATCACCCAAACAGACTACTCCCCAAGTCCCCTGAAGGTGCATGCATGTATATGGCAGTCCTGCAACTGGAAGGTTTAGGGTTGCTGTCAATGTTAGCAGCCACAGGCAGACACCTCTCAGGCTCTAGGGAGTGCATACTTAGCTTCCTTTGTCCCAGGGGAGCAGCCTCCTTTGTGTGCTGCACTGCTATTCCCTGGGGTATAAGACACTGCATAGTTTAGAGTCCTGGGGACCCAGCCACACCACCACCACTGGATCCAGCCAGTGTCATAATACTTAAGCTCTCTGGATGGACACAGGGAGATATCAGCAGGGCTTCAGGGATGTGGGGATGCAGGGACTGCTGGACCCCAAGGAAAGATGTATCCTGGTGGGAGCTGGCCTCTCAGAAAGGTAGTGTTCTGCACCTGCTCAAGTTTTGGTGGGATCTGTGAGGCCCATTGTAAACTCTGTCTCTGGAACAATGCCATCATGTGGACTCCATGAACCACCCTATACTAATATGAAGGCCCATGAGGGTTGAGGGACTCTTTCATGGCTAGAATTGTGAGACTCTATTGGTGGAAATATGAACCACTGGGGATCTCCTGCTTACCTTTTCCTTAAATTGGGTTGTTTTTTCTGTTTCTGAACTGATCCCACTCCTTCACATCCCTTTCCTTCCATGCCTCAGAGGTTCCCTGCCACTTCCTTGTTGAATTCCAGTGTTCTCTCTTGGTTACTCTATTTGATGTGTGATTATCTATTCACTGTTTTGGCCCTTCTTTGGGGAGGAGGTAAGAGCTGGATGGCTCCAGTCATCCATCTTGAAACCCCTCATCGATAATATTAATTCTTCCAATCCAAAAACACAGAATATCTTTATATTTATTTGTGTCTTAAATTTCTTTCATGAATAGCTTTTGCCTCGTTGGGGGAATTTTATTTCTAAGTATTTTATTCTTTTGACACTATTGTAAATAATTCATTGTTTGTTTACAGGAACACAATTGATTTTTGTACGTTGATTTTGTATCCTGCAAATGTATTGAATTTATGTATTAGTTCTAACATTTTATTGGTGGCATCTTTTGGGTGTTCTATATATAAGATCATAACATCTGCAAATAGAGACAATTTTACTACTTTCCTTCTGATGTTGATGACTTCCATTTATTTTTCTTGCTTGATTGCTCTGGCTAGTACTTCCAGTAATACATTGAATAGAAGTGGTGAAAATGGGCGTTGTTGGCATCATTGTCTTATTCCTGAGCTTAGAGGAAAAGCTTTTAATTTTTCACCATTGAATATGATGTTAGCTGTGGGCTTCTATTATATAACCTTTATTGTATTGAGGCACATTCCCTGTATACTTAGTTGTTGATGGTTTTTATCATGAAAGGGCACTAAATATTGTCAAATGCTCTTTCCATATCTACTGAGATGATTGTGTGATTTTTGGTCTTCATTTTGTTAATGTGGTGTATCACATTTATTGACTTTTATTTATTGAAACATCTCTGCATCCCTGGCATAAATCCCACTTGATCATGATGTGTGATCATTTTAATGTGCTGTTAAAACCAGTTTGGTAGTATTCTGTTGAGTATTTTTGCATTCATATCCATTAGGGATATTAGCCTGTAATTTTTTCTTGTGGCATCCTTCTTTGGTTTTGCTATCAGGGTAATTCTGACCTTGTAAAATTTGTTTGGAAGTGTTTCCTACTTTTCATTTTTTTGGGGAATGGTTTGAAAAGGATTGGTATTCATTCTTCTTTAAATGAAGAATTCACCAGTGAAGGCATCAAATTCTGGGCTTTATTTTTATTGGAGATTTTAAATTACTGATTCAGTTTCCTTATTTGTAATTGATATGTTCAAATTGTATATTTATTAATGCTCCAGGTCTTGGTAGGGGTTGTATGTTTCTAAGACTTCATCTATTTCTTCTAGGTCATTCAATTTGTTAGTGTATAATTATTCACAACAATCTCTTACGATTCTTTTTCTTTCTGTAATATCAGTTCTAATATTTGCTCTTTTGTCTCTGATTTTATCTGTCTTCTCTCCTTTTTTAGTAAGTCAAGCAAAAGTTTTGTCAATTTTATCTTTTCAAAACATTTCTTTGATCTTTACTCTTGTGGTTCTAGCCTATAATTAATTTATTTCTGCTCTAATATTTGTTATTTCCTTCCTTCTACTAACTTTGGGTTTAGTTTGTTCTTTTTCTAGCTTCCTGAGGTGCTAAATAAGACTTTATTAATCTAAGATTTCTCTGTGTTCTTCAAGTGGGCTTTTATTACTATAAACTTTCCTCTTAGAACTGCTTTTGCTGGATTTTATGAGTTTTAGTATGCTGTGTTTCCATTTTTATTTGTCTCAAGATATTTTTAAATATTCTCTTTGATTTCATTTTTAACCCATTGATTGTTCAGGAACATGTTTAGTTTCTGCGTATTTTAGTGTCTTCCCTTCTCTTCCTTTTTTTAATTCTTAATTTTTGTGGGTACATAGTAGGTGTATATATTTATGTACTTCCGTATTATTTTGGTTGGAAAAGATGATTGATATGTTTTCAATCATTTTAACACTTTAAGATTTTTTTTGTGGTCTGACATATAACCTATTCCAGAGAATGTTTCTTGTGCACTTAAGGAAAATATATTGTTTCTGTTGGGTGCTACATTTTGTGCATTTTTCTTTGGTCTATTTGGCCTAAATTATGCATTTCAAGCCCAGTGTTTACTTACTGATTTTCTGTTTGGATGATATATCCATTACTTGAAAATAAGGCATTGAAATACCCTACTATTATTGTATTACTGTTTATTACTCCCTTCAGATTTACTAATATTGTCTTTATATATTTTGGTGCTCCAATGTTGAGTGCATACATTTATAGTAATTATATCCTTTTGATAAATAGTACCCTTTATCATTATATAATAACTTTTATGGTCTCTTGCGACCAATTTTGACTTAAAATTTATTTTGTCTGATATAAGTATAGCTACACTTGCTCTGTTTTGGTTACATTTCCATGGAATATATTATTCCATCTCTTTACTTTCGGTCTAGGTGTGTCCTTAAAGCTGAAGTGAACCTCTTTCAGGTAGCATAGAGTAGGTCCAGTTTTTTAATTCATTCAGCTACTCTATGATTTTTCACTGGTGAATTTAATACAATTACATTCAAGGTAATTAACAATAGGTGAACACTAACTTCTGCCATTTGGTTGTTTGCTGGTTGTTCTATAGACCCTTTTTTTCTTTCTTTCTCTCTTGCTGGCTTCTTTAGTGATTTGTTGTTTTTCTGTAGTGGTATATTTTGATTTTTTTCTCTTTATCTTTGGTGTGTCTATGATAGATTTTTACTTTATGGTTTCCATGAGGCTTACATAAAATATTTTGTAGTTTTACCAGTTTATTATAAGCTGATAAGAACTTAACCTCCATCATATACAGAGATCTACACTTTTACTCCTTCCTCACAAATTTTATGTTTGATTTTTGACAGTTTGATTATAATATATCTTGGTAAAGTGTTCTTGGGTTGAGCCTGATTGGCAAACTTGAGCTTTAGGTACCTGGATGTCTATATCTCTCCCCAGATTGGGGAGGTTTTCAGTTATTATTTCTTTAAGTATTCATTTTACCCTGTTCTCTCTCTCTTCTCCTTCTGTGATGTTGATGATGCAAAAGTTAGCTCTTTTAATGATGTCCCAAAATTACCACAGGCTTTCTTGTTTTCTTTTTATTGTCTTTTTTTCCCATCTCCCTGGATATTTTCAATTGACCTGTGTTCAGATTCTTCTGCTTGATCACATCTGCTTTTGATGCTCTCTATTGCATTTTTTTATTACATTCACTGTATTCTTCATCTCCAGAATTTCTGTTTGGTCATCTTTTATGATTTCTGTATTTTTCTTAAATTTCTCATTTTATTCTTGTATTTTTTTTTTGTAATTTCTGTTTGTGCTTTCTTGTAGCTTTCTGAGCTTCCTTAAAATCATTGTTTTGAATTATGTGTCAGCAAATTTTTAAATTAACATGTTTTGCAGATCGTTTGCTGGAATATTGTTGTGTTTCTTTGGTGCTGTCATGTTTCCCTGATTTTTCATGTTTCTTAAAGTTTTGTATTGCTGTTTTCAGATTTTAAGAAATAGTCACTATATTAGTCCATTCTCACACTGCTATAAAGAACTACTAGAGACTGGGTAATTTATGAAGAAAGGAGATTTAAAAGAACCTCTTTTTCTGTGGAACTCTACAGGAAGCATGGCTGGGAAGGCGTCAGAAAACTTACAATCATGGTGGAAGATAAAGGGGAAGCAAGCATGTCTTACATGGCTGGAAGGAAGAAGAGAGTGAAGAAGGGAGTGGTATGCAGTTTCAAACAACTAGATCTCCTGAGAAATCTATCATGAGAACAGCAAGCAGTAAGTCCGCCCCCATGATTCAACCATCTCCCACCAGAACCCTCCTTTGACACTGGTAGTTACAATTCAACATAAAATTTGGGTAAAGACACAGCCAAACCATATCAATCACTTTCTTCCATCTTTAGTGGCTGTTTCAGGAGAGAAGCACCTTCACTAAACAGCCTAGCTAGGGATTTTAAAGGTCTCTCAGATCTTTTCCATGGTTGTATCCACTCCACACCTCTTGTTTCTGCTCCAAGGAGGAGGTGATTCTTGAGATTATATTTTCTCTCTCGACCCTGCAAAGCCAGTCTGAGTACTGAGAGAATTCCGTTTGTTTTTCCTACGGTGGTGTCCTAAAATGTTCAAATTTATGTGTCTTCCCCAATCACACCGAGTCAAGCCAGCTCTCTGTGTAAGACACTTGTACACATTGTTCTCAGGAATGAACTTAGGAGCTATCCTAGGGGTAGGGGTGAGGCAAATAGAGTGTTTGGAATGCCTGTGGACCAGGAGGGAGAGAAGTCTACAGGCAAGATGTGTCAAGCAGCTTGTGTGCAGTCTTCCTGATGGATTCTGCAGAGTGGTTAGTAGGTTTTGTGGCCTCTCTTTCCTACTCTCAGCATCTCCCAACCACTCAGCCACACCAAAGACCTCAGTCTTCTGTGTGGGGCAAGAAAAAGTGAACCTCAATCAGTGTCCTGCATGGCTAGGGGAGCCAGGAGCACACTCGCTATGCTCTTATTTTCTCCTGTGAGAAAAGTTGCAGTCCAAAGAAGCCTTTCTTGGCACCAAGTTATGCTCCCTTGGGGTATAATTGATGTGGATAAAGTGAAACTGTTCTTTTTACCCTTTTCAATGCACCTATTTTTAGATTTTATAAAGCAACAGTGTGCTGGAATTTGTCTACTGGACACCCAGACTTCCTCAAAGATGTCTTCATCTATGGATAATTGTCTAAATTGATATGTCTACAGGGAGATAATGGTAGAAATCTCCTATTCTGCCATCTTGCTGTTGTCACTTGGAACTTTTAAAAAATCTTTGACTTGTTAAATGTTGAATTTTCTTTAATTTCTTGGAAATAATTACATTAAAACCATTGCCCAGTACCCCAACCACAAGAGAGGTGCAGACCAACAGAACACAAAAAACATTTTAAGAACCACTTCCTTTTCCAAAATAAGTGTTATATTCAACTTAAGTAATGCTTTCTCTTTCTGTGATTTACTGCTGATGAATTGCCTAACAAACTGAAAACCATTGAGGTATCACACAGTACGCCTGTCATTTCTATTTCTGCACTTGTAGTTTGACATTTAAGTAAGTGTAGGCTTACTCCCTGATGAACCAGGTTTAATTTAAATTTCATCTATCTTCTAGAAGCTTACTGAGAGCTTACTTCATACTTGTTTACAGACTGGAATTAAACATGTACTTCTCCTCCAAGCTTTGCTTTATCAGTCTCTGAAGAAGCATTGCTGGAGCAATTGCATCATTTGTATTAAATCTTCTGGGGATTATCCTATAGATAAAAATTGGGAGTAGCCAAAGAGAGAGTGTCTCAGTCTGTTTCTGCTGCTATAAAATACATTGGATTTGGTGATTTATAAAAAATAGAAATTTATTTTCTACAGCGCCGAAACCTGAGAAGTCCAAGATTAAGGCATCAGTGTTCAGTGTCTGCTGAAGGCCTTCTTGCTACATCCTCACAATGGTAGATGTGTAAAAGGGCAAAATAAGGCCTAGCTAGTTTTCTCTAGTACTTTTATAAGACATTAATGCCCTCTATGGGGCAGATAATTCATGGTCTAATCACTTCGCTAAGACTCTTCCTCTGAATTCTGTTGCATTTGTGATTCAGCTTCAACATGAATTTTGGAAAAGACACGAACATTCAAATAATAATATTTGTCTATGGAAAGAATTAAACTCTGTAAAATACTTGAATACATTTATTCTGAACCAAATATGAGTGACCATGGCCCATGAGACAGCCTTCAGAAGGTCCTGAGAACATGGAGAACATGTGTCCAAGGTGGCTGGGATGCAGTTTGGTTTTATACATTTTAGGGAGACATGAGACTTCAATCAAACACATGTAAGAAATACATTTGTTTGGTCCAGAAAGACACTTGAAGTGTGGGGGCTTCCAGATTACAGGTAGATTTAAATTTTTTCTGGTTGACCATTGGTTAAGTTTATCTAAAGACATGGGATCAATAGAAAGGAATGCCTGGATTAAGATAAAGGATTATGTAGTCCTGAGTTCTTGTTTGCTGAGGAAACCTTTAGGTATTAGGCTTTAGAGAGAATAGGTTGTAAAATGTTTCTCATCAAACTTAGTCTGTGTTGATGTTAATGTTGGAGAGGTATAATGAAGCATGTTCAATTCCCACTTCCCATCATGGCCTGAAGCAGTCGCTCAGATTAAACTTTAAAAGAGCCCTGGCTGAGGAGGAATTCCTTTCAGATGGTTGGGGGGCCTTTGAATTTTATTTTGGGTTTCCATATTCCACACCTGGAACCCCAAAATTCATGCCTTCTTCACATACAAAATATATTTATTTCATCTGCGTAGCCTCAAGAGTCTTAAATTATCCCAGCATCAACTTTAAAGTCCAAGTTCAAAGTCTCATCTAAATATAATCTAAATCAGATATGGGTGAGATTCCAGGTATGATTCATTCTGAGACAAATTCCCTCTCTAGCAATGAGCCTATGGAATCAAACAAGTTATGTGATTTCAAATACAATGGTGGGACGGGCATATGATCGAAATTCCTACTCCAAAAGGAGAAATAGAAAAAGAATAAAAGGATAGCAGATATCAAGTGAGTCCCAAATCCAACAAGTCAAAGAACATTACCTCTCAAGCCTTCATAAAGATCTTCTTTGACTCCATATTCTGCCTTCTTGACATACTGAGGCAGGGGTTGGGCCCAGAAGGCCCCAGGCAGCCCTGTCCCTGTGACTTTAGCAAATGCAGCCCATGCAGCATCTTTCACAGGCTGAACTCAGGTGTCTGCAACTCACCCAGGCCAGGGTTACACTCTGGTGGCTCTACAGATCTGGGGACTTCAGGGGCAGTCCTACTCCCACAACTCCACTAGGCTTTACCATTGTAGGAGCTCTTGGTGTTGGCCTCGACCCCATCACTTCACTGGACATTGCCCTGGTGATAGTGACAGGAGGCAGTCAAATGCCTAGGCAGATAAAGGTGGGTCCCTGGTGAAACCTTGCCTCCAAACGAAAGACAGTTTAAAGCCTAAAAGTCAAGCTACAACTTAAATCCTTGAACCACATTGAGAATCTGTCTTCCTATATGGTGCACTTTCCTCTGATTGAGCCCCACCCTTTGCCTATTTTACATATACCTAGCCTTTCCTAATTGGTTTTCTACACTGTCGTGCCCACCTTTGAGTGGTATCTTTTTTGCATCCTCACAAAACCAATCAGCACGCACTCCCCATTCTGAATCCATAAAAAGCCCTGGACCCAGCCACACTGAGAAAAACACCCACCAGACTGCATGAGTGGGTGCCCACCACGCCTCATCACCACATCCTCTCTCTGCTGAGAGGTGTTCCACCGCTCAATAAAATTCTTGTATGCCAATCCTCATCCTTCAACTGTCAGCATATCTTCATTCATCTTGGATGCAGGACAAGAGCTCAGGAACCACCAAATGCGGGTACCAGCTATTATACAGGGCTGGGGTGCTCATGGCCCAGCTGCAGGCTGAACCAGTGTGCAAGCCAGACTTGGCCCAGGTGGGCTGAGTGGGTGGGGTGCCTCCAGCAGCAGGCCTGGGTTTGAGTAAGGCCAGGGTGGCGAGGGCATCATCCATGGGAGGTCCCAGCTGTCAAAGTGACCAAGAAAATTCCTGCATCACTAGTGGGGGTACTCTGCAGCAGCTCTGCCCCGTGGCAGTTTTCCACCTGGTCCCCAAAGTTGTCAGGGACAGTCTTTGAAGTCTAGGTAGATGCCTCCATAGCTTGTGCACTTTGTGCATCTGCAAAATTAACACCATATGTACACTGCCAAAGTTTATGGCTTGTGCCCTCTGAAGCTGCAGCCAAAGCTGCATCTGTGCCCAATTGAGCTTCAGTTGGGATGGTGGTTAAAAAGGGATGTGACCATGTGTGGAGCAGAAATTTAAGGTGGCCCTCATCAGCAATCTCCAAGGTCTCACAAGCACCCTAGACCCCTCATTTGAAACTATTTGCCCTCAAGACCTTGGCACTTTGGAGCTGTGATGGGAGTGGCAGCCCTGAAGATACACAAAATGCTTTTGGGGTTATTCCTCCATTGTCTTGATGGATAACTTCCGCTTTCCTACTCTCCATACTAATCTCATTAAGGGGTTACTTGGCCACATCCCTGGTGTTCTCTCCTGAACATGTTTTCTCATTTTTTACTGGCTGAGAATTTTTCAACTCTAAGTTCTGCTTCCCTTTTGATATTAAATTCTGTCTTTAGATTATTTCTCCCTTCTTACATTTTAGCATAAGTAGTCAAGAGAAGCCATCTAGTACCTTGAATACTTTGCTTAGAAATTTATTTCACCAAATATCCTAGTTCATCAAACGTAAGTTCTGCCTTCTACAAAGTACTAGAACATAGACACAATTCAGCCAAGTTCTTTAACCCTTTGTAGTAAGTATGGCCTTTCCTCCAGTTTCCAATAAAATGCTCCTCATTCCTGTCTAAAACCTCATCAGAATGGCTCTTGCTGTCCATATTTCTACCACCATTCTGATCAGGACCACTTAGATAATTTCTAAGAAAATTTAGCTCCCTCTACAGCTCTCTTCTTCTGAGCCCTCTCCAGATTTAGCCTTAACACTCTACTCACAGCAATCTAGGTTTTTTCTAGCATGCACCTCCAAACTCCTACAGCCTCTCTTCATTACGAAGTTCCAAAGCTGCTTCCACATTTGCAGGTACTTATTATAGCAACATCTCACTTCTCAGTATCAAATTCTTTCTCAGTTTATTTCTGCAGCTATAACAAAATACCATAGACTTTCCTGCACATCACATGGGGAAGAAAAAGAAAAATAAATAAATAAATAAATAGCATAGTCTGAGTAATTTATAATGAACAGAAAGTTATTTATTACAGTCTGGAGGTTGGGAAGTCCAAGATCAAGGTACTAATGTTCAGTGTCTGGTGAGGGCCTTCTTGATGCACCCTTACATGGTTTTTCATGTGGAGACTCTCATTACCTCGCTTATACTCCAACATTCTGCTCCAGGTCATTTCTATTCACTCTCACTACCCATACAGCCTATCTATGACCTATTTACTCTTGCTACCCATATGGCCCATATCTGCTCAGCTCCCTAATTCTTTTTTTTTATTTTTAAAGACTTTTGTTTTTATAGTCACACTCATTACTCTCTCTTCACACTGCCATCTTTAGCCCTTGACAGCCATGAACATGTTCTCCATCTCAGTAATTATTTTGCTTCTAGAGTGTTATATAAATGCAATAATAGAATATGAAACTTTTTAAATTGAGGTACATTTTACATACCTTAAAATGAACTATTTTAGAGTATACAATTTAGTACCATTTCATATGTTAACAATGTTTGCTGAAGATGATGATATATAGACTGAATTAGCAAAAGATGGTAAGGTTTATCTAGGCTTACTGATTATAAAACAGGCTTCTCTAGAGAGCTATAAAGCATCAGCAAATCCTTTGAGTTTTAAACTGTTGCTTGTAGTACTCTGGTGAATAACTTCATTTAATAAGTTATCTAGGTTTATGGCTAAGCATAGTAGGGTATCTAATCTGTTTGGGTCTTAACTATCATGTTCTCAGAACATTAAAGTCATTTTCATAGATTAGTTTTATATTAGCTGTAGCTTTTTATGGCTTAAACTTTAGCTTCACTGAGGTAAGAATCTTAAACACGCTTTATGCTGGGTTTTATTAATTTGGATTAATCATATGACTATGGTGGCAGGCACAAAATTTACCAACCCTAAGGAAAATCAGTATAGTTTAATCAAACATTTATTTATTGCTTAATTTTGATCACTGCTGTTTCCCATGGAGGTGTAGTTGAGCACGGTGTTATGAGCTTCAGTTAGTGTACTTGATGCCTGCTCCTTTTGATCTTTGATGATCTCACTGTGATGTGGAAGCTTGAATATGCAGTTGTACTAAAAATTAATAAAAGGGCCAAGACCAACCCTGTGTGTTTATGGAGTTACATGAACTCATCTACACACTTTCAGTGCCTTGCTTTACCATATTAAGCTACACTAACTTAAATCTGGAGAAATCCCTCTTGGGGAAAAACAGTAAGCTGAAGTGCTATGCTAGTACTGATGCTATTTTTAGTAACTTTATAAAGAACAAGGAAAATTTTTATCCCAGAAAGCCTATATTTTATTTAAAAATTGCAGTTTTTGGAAATGCTTTAATTGGGAGTTTGGCTAAAATTTAATTCTAGTCAAGGTTACGGTCGAATTTAAAATCAATTAAATTATAAATAGGTGTATGTGAGACCACGCTACAGATGATAAGTATAAGATTTCCTGCTTTTTTAAGAATAAAAGACTTGTACTTAATTATATTAACCTAGGGTTGGGGGGAGGTTGCGGAGTTAATCATACATGTGTCTAGAAATAATTCCTGTGTGTATGTCTATGTGTGCCTGTTTGTATCTTATTTTTATTATGTCCATCAAGCATAAATAAATTAGCAACTTATGCTTACAATGTGAACATGTAATAGTCAATTTAAGCTCAGCTACAATAGAATTGACTGGGCCCAGGTTTTTTCAGTCATATTGAGTCATATCATCACCCAAAATTTAGAAATGTCAAATGCATGGCAGTGCATTCGTGCGTGATCACCAGGCAGCTAGCCACTAATACATCAGAATGTCTTATTTAAGAAGAACAACTGGGCAATCTTGATCTTATGGTCCTGAAGTAAGAACAAGATGCCAGATATAGTTTTAGTTTAGAAACTCCAAGTTTTATTGGCCTGGAAAGAGGAGAGGGGCATTTCCAGAGTGGGTTGCTCGTTTCTCGAGGCTTGATAGGTAAGAAATTTTGTTGGAAGTGATAAGCATGTTGTCAAGACATGACTTGACTTATATGTACTATGTATCAGCAATAATAAAATGTCCTATGTGGTATCATGAGAAAACACTGTACTGGACAATATTCATATAGAAAAATCAGTAATTCTGTATGGATTAATTTAACATATGATGGATTGTTATTTTATGTACCTGCTTAATATTCATGGGGGATATAATTTAATGTACAATAAGACATAAGTGTATAATGTATGTTCAGGCATAAATAGTACTAGTACATAATTAATGGGAAAGGCACATAATGAGATGTTTGATGGTGTTGATGAATCAATAAATGATTAATAATCTTTTTAGTGGGTGAATTTTTTGTACATTGGTCATTAGAGTCCTTATAGTTGAAATACAACAATGATTTTTCATGTCACTGGTCATAGTTAGATGTCATGTGAGAATTATGACATCTACTGTATTTTTATTAAGTATTGTCTTTGTTGTAGGTTTTGTGAGCTTCTCTTCAAAACCTTCTCCTATTTATGGAAGATTGGATTTAATTATTACTGAAGTGGTAGGTTATGGTATTGTGTTAAACTTTGGTGGTACATTTATGAGTTTAATTGCATTTTAAATTTATTTAGGAGGTATATTAGTGATATTTGTGTATAATACTATAGCAATGGCTACTGAGGGGAATCTCAATCCTGAAACTTGGGGGTCTAATGCTGTTACTTGAGGAGTTTTATTGAATGTATTATTAGAATTATTTATAATTATGTGGCTAGCAGGGCAAGGTGAAGTAGTAACTGTTATTGATTTTTAAAACTCAGAGGACTGAGTAATTTTTGAGGGTGAAGAAGTAAGATTTCTTTGTGAAGTTTCTATAGGAGTAGCTGCATTATATAGCTATGGTACCTGGCTAATGGTAGTGACTAGTTGATCTTTAGCATTTTACTGTAATTGAGATTACTTGAGGGAATTAAATAAGAAGAAGCATGGCTAGAAAAAGCCTTAGATAAAGGAAGAGAGGAAATGTTCCCTATTTGATGAGACACCATTCTCTTGCTTTGATTTAGTTCTTTGTCCATGGTTTTCTTAACTCTTTGAGCATATTTAAGATAGTTAATTTAAAGTTTCTGTTTAGCAAGTCTAATGCCCAGGCTCATGAACAGTTTCTATTAATTTCTTTTTTCTTTTCAGTGGGTCATACTTTGCTTTTTTGTATGCCTCATAGTTTTTGTTGGAAATCTGACACTTGAAATAAGCTACTGTGACAACTCTAGAAACAATATACCCCTGTCCCACCTGGGGTTTGTTGTTGTTGTTTTGGAGGTGGTGTTACTGTTGTTTGTTTAGTGATTTTTCTAAACTCTTTTCGTAAAGCCTGCCTTCCTTGTCATATGAGGCCACTGAAGTCCTTGTCTCATTAGCATAGTGGTCAACTAGTATTTTGAGAGAGGTTTTCTTAAATACTGGTATCAACAAAAAAGAAAAAAAGAAAACAAAAAGAAAAATATTATCTTAGTCTTTACTTATTGGCTTTCTATTAGGGCACTCCTTCAATGCTTAACCAGGATGTTTACAAATCAACCTTACCCTTCACTCTGCTTGTGTGGAGCCTGAAGTTCAGCCAGAAGTGAAAACTAGATTATTTTCAAGACTTTGCTAATCATGAGTCTTTCTGGACATGCATATGGCTTTCTTATTCCCCCAGTATATACAGGGAGTTTTTAATTACTTATCAGTTATAAATGTTATTCATTTAATTCTCACTACACCCTCCACTGTTAGTAGACATTTGAAAGTCTACATCACTTTCTCCAGAAACAAAACGAAAAAAAATCCCCTTTTAGTATGATTTTCTAATATATATGTATATGTACATATGCATATACACACTTATATATGCACACTTATGCATATATACTTAAGTAAAAATTGACTTTAGACTGAATACACCACTGATTAATTGGACTGGGAGGAACCTCAAAGCAATGTAATCCAGTGCTTCTCAAAATGCGTGTACATGCAAGTCAATCAAGGATCTTGCTAAAATGCAGGTTCCGGGGCCGGGCGCGGTGGCTCAAGCCTGTAATCCCAGCACTTTGGGAGGGCGAGACGGGCGGATCACGAGGTCAGGAGATCGAGACCATCCTGGCTAACACGGTGAAACCCTGTCTCTACTAAAAATACAAAAAAAAAAACTAGCCGGGCGAGGTAGCGGGCGCCTGTAGTCCCAGCTACTCGGGAGGCTGAGGCAGGAGAATGGCGTGAACCCAGGAGGCGGAGCTTGCAGTGAGCTGAGATCTGGCCACTGCACTCCAGCCAAATAAATAAATAAATAAATAAATAAATAAAATGCAGGTTCCGACTCAGAAGACCCAGGTGGAAACTGAGAGTCTGCATTTCAGACAAGCTCCTTAGAGATGCCATACTTGGGTAGCAAGAAAATCCATTCTATTTTCATTATTCCCCTTGACCCCAACAAAATGATAAATTGCCTTGGATTACAGTTCTCTGAGAGTTTTCTCATTTTGGGTGTAAATAACTTGGGATATGAAAGCTTCTTGACAATTCTAGGAACAAGCTCTGTGTTTGACAGGTGGTCTCCCTTATGGTTAGTGGAAACCACTTTTCTGGCACTTGCTGGCTTTCCTCTGTACTTGTATAACAGCATCCTCCCAAAAGCAGTCTTCACTTTCTTCATCAATTTTTTTTCTGAGTTTGCTGAAATCTCATGTCCCCATCCCTATCTGGATGATTTTAGGGGACCATTATATTTTGTTTCATGAAGCTTGTAGACACAGCTCTATGCCACCTTACAATCCCTTTCCTTTTGAATGAGCAATTTTTGTTTTTGAGTTGCTGCAATGTTTGGTACTGGCCAATTTTTTCGTAGGCAGCCTTAAAGTGTTCTGGTAGATATACCACATTTACTTTATCCAGTCTACTGTTGATAGGCATTTAGGTTGATTTCATTGCTGTCAACTTGATTTGTAGTACCCATTTAAGATTTCTTCAGCTCTTGAGTGTATGGACATCAATACAAAATCATCCAGTGACTGAGTTTACCGTAAAGGTCTGGGCTGGTTGGTGTAGAGTGTGTAGAAAATTTTTAGAGTCTTTTCCTTATTCCCTTTCAGGTGTTAGAGAAATCATTTGTGGTACCGGCTCTGTTTATTTTTTTTTAACTTTTATTTTAGGTTCAGGGACACATGCACAGGTTTGTTATACAGGCAAATTGTGTGTCATTGGGGTTTGATGTGCAGATTATTTCATCACTCAGGTAATAAGCATAGTATCCAGTAGGGAATTCTTCGGTCCTCACACTGCTTTCACCCTCTATCCTCAAGTAGGCCCCAGTGTCTGTTGTGCCCTTCTTTGTGTCCATGTGTACTCAATGCTTAGCTCCCACTTATAAGTGAGAACAGGTGGTATTTAGTTTTCTGTTCCTACATTACTTTGCTTAGGATAATGTCCTTCAGCTCCATCCACACTGCTGCAAAGGACAGGATCTCATGCTCTTTAATGACTGTATGGTATTCTATTGTGTATATGTACCACATTTTCTTTATCTAGTCTACCGTTGATGGACATTTAGGTTGATTTCATCTCTTTGCTATTGTGAATAGTACTTCAATGAATATACACATTCACTAGTCTTTATGGTAGAATGATTAATATTACTTTGAGTATATACCCAATAATGAGATTGTTGGGTTGAATGATATTTCTCTTTTAAATTCTTTAAGAAATTTCCAAACTGATTTCCACAATGGCTGAGCTAATTTACATGGCCACCATCAGTGTATAAGCATGCCCTTTTCACTGCAATCTCACCAGCAGTTGTTATTTTTTGACTTTTGAATAATAGCGATTCTGACTAGTGTGAAATGCTATCTTATTGTGGTTTTGACTTGTATTTCTCTAATGATTGGTGATGTTGGACATTTTTTTCATAGGCTTGTTGGCCATATGTATGCCTTCCTTTGGGAAGTCTCTGCTTATATCCTTTGCCCACTTTTTAATGGGTTGTTTGGGTTTTGCTGGTTAATTTATTTCAGTTCCTTATAGATTCTGGATATTAGACCTTTGTTGGATGTGTAGTTTGCAAATATTTTCTCCCATTCTGTAGGTTGTCTGTTTACTCTGTAGGTTGTCTGTTCACTCTTTTGCTGGTTTCTTTTGCTTACAGAAGATCTTTAGTTTAATTAGCTCCCATTTGTCAATTCTTGACTTTTGTTGCAATTGCTTTTGACATCTTTGTCATGAAATCTTTCCAGAGTCTATGTCCAGAATAGCATTTCCTAGGTTATTTTCCAGTGGTTTTTATTATTTTGATTTAGGTTTTACATTTAAGCCTTAAATGCATCTTATATGGTATAAGGAATGGATCCAGTTTCAACCCTCTGCATAATACTAGCCAGTTATCACAGCATCATTTATTAAATAGAGAGAACTTTTCCCATTGCTTGTTTTTGTCAAATTTGTCAAATATCAGATGGTAGTTGTGTGGCATGATTTCTGGGCTCTCTATTCTGTTTCATTGTGTCTATTTTTGTACCAGCACCATGCTGTTTTCATTACTGTAGCCTTGTGGTATAGTTTGAAGTCAGGTAATGTGATGCTTCTGACTTTTCTTTTTGCTTAAGATTGCCTTGGCTATTGGGGCTCTTTTTGATTCCATATGAATTTTAAAATATTTTTTTCTAATTCTGTGAAGAATGTCATTAGTAGTTTGATAGAAATAGTTGTTTAATTTTCATATAGCTCTGTGGTTTTTGAGTGATTTTCTTAGTATTTATTTATATAGTATTGCACTGTGATCTGTACATTGCTTTGGGTAATATGGCCATTTTAACAATATTGATTTTTCTTATCCATGAGTGTGGAATGTTTTCCCATTTGTTTGTGTCATCTTTTATTTCTTTCAGAAGTATTTTGTAATTCTCAATGTAGATATCATTTACCTACCTGGTTGGCTGTACTCCTAAATATTTTATTCCTAATGTGACTACTGTGAATGGGATTGCTTTCTCTATTTGGCTCTCAGTTTGGAAGTTGTTGTTGTATATGAATGCTAGTGATTTTTGTGCATTGATTTTGTATCCTGAAACTCAGCTGAAGATGTTTATCAAAACTAGGAGCTTTGGGGCATAGACTATTGGGTTTTCTAAGTATAAAATCATATTTTTGTAAAGACAGATAGTTTGACTATCTTTCTTCCAATTTGAATGCTTTTTATTTCTTTCTCTTGCCTAATAGGTCTGGCCAGCATTTCCAGTACTAGTTGAATAGCAGTAGTGAGATGTGGCATTCTTGCCTTGCTCTGGTTCTCAAGGAGAATGCTTCCAGCTTTTGCCCGTCCAGTATGTTGTTGGCTGTGAGTTTGTCATAGATCATTCTTATTTTGAGGTATGTTCCCTTGATGCCTAGTTTTTTCAGGGTTTTTAATATGAAAGGATGTTGAATTTTATCAAAAGCCTTTTCTGGGTCTATTGAGATGATCATATGATTTTTGTTTTTAGTTCTGTTCATGTGGTGATTCACATTTATTGATTTGCATATGTTGAACCAACCTTGCATTCCAGGGATAAAGCCTAGTTGGTCATGGTGGATTAGCTTCTTGATATGCTACTGGATATGGTTTCATAGTATGTTGTTCATCAAGGATATTGGCCTGAATTTTTTTTTATTTTTGTGTCTTTGCCAGGTTTTGGGATTAGAATGATGCTGGCCTCATAGAATGAATTAGAGAGGAGTCCCTCCTCCTCAATGTTTGGGAATAGTTTCAGTAGGAATGGTACCAGCTACTCTTTATACATATGGTAAAATTCAGCTGTAAATTCCTCTTGTCCTGGGCTTTTTCTCTGGTTGGTAGGCTTGTTATTACTGATTCAATTTTTGAAAGTATTATTGGTTTTCTCAGGGATTCAATTCTTCCTGGTTCAATCTTGGGAAGTTTCATCTTGCCAGAAATTTGTCCTTTTCTTCTAGGTTTCCCAGTTTGTGTGTATAGGGGTGTTCTTAGTAGTCTTTGAGGGATTTTTGTATTTCTGTGGGGTCGGTGGTAATTTCCCCTTTTTTATTTCTGATTGCATTTATTTGGATATTCTCTCTTTTTTCTTTATTAGTTTAGCAAGACTTCTATCAATCTTATACATTATTTCAAAAAAGATCTTTTTTTTTTTTTTTTTTTGAGTCTCGCTCTGTCACCAGGCTGGAGTGCAGTGGCAAGATCTTGGCTCACTGCAACCTCTGCTCCTCAGGTTCAAGTGATTCTCCTGCCTCAGCCTCCTGGGCTCAAGTGATTCTCCTGCCTCAGCCTCCCGAGTAGCCAGGACCACAGGCACATGCCACCATGCCCAGTCAATATATTTTTTTATTGTATTTATAGTAGAGGTAGGGTTTCACCATGTTGGCCAAGATGGTCTCAATTTCTTGACTTCATGATCCACCTGCCTCGGCCTCCCAAAGTGCTGGGATTACAGGCATGAGCCACTGTACCCGGCCAGTTTAGTTGATCTTTTGTATGGTTTTTCACTTCTTAATTTTGTTCAATTGAGCTACAATTTTGGTTATTTCTCTTCACCTGCCAGGATTGACATTGGCTTGTTATTGTTTCTTTATTTCTTCCAGGTGTAATGTTAGGTGTTAATTTGAGATCTTTCTAATTTTTTTTGTGAGCATTTAGTGCTATAAACTTCCCTCTTAACACTGCGTTACCTGTATCCCAGAGATTCTGATATGTTATATTTTTATTCTCACTGGTTTAAAAGAATTTCTTGATTTCTGCCTTAATTTTATTGTTTACCCAAAAGTTATTCAGGAGCAGGTTGTTTAATTTTCATATAATCCTATGGTTTCTGAGTGATTTTCTTTGTATTTATTTATACAATATTGCACTGTGATCTGAAAGCGTGGTTGGTATGATTTTGGTTTTTTTGAATTTGCTGAGATTTGTTTTATGGAGATTGTGTGGTCAATTTTACAGTATGTGCCATGTGCAGATGAGAAGAATATTCTGCTTTTTTTGAGTGGGGAGTTCTGTAGGTGTCTGTTAGGTCCATTTGGTTAAGTGTTGAGTTTGGGTACCAAAACCTTTGCCAGTTTTTTGCCCTGATGATCTGTCTAATACTGTCTGTGGGATGTTAAAGTCTCACACTACTATTACGTGGTTATTTAAGTCTTTTCATAGATCTCTCAGATCTTGCTTTATGAATTTGTGTGCTCGTGTGTTGGGTGCATATATTTTTTGGATAGTTAGGTTTTCTCACGTAATTAAACCCTTTACCATTATGTAATGTCCTTCTTTGCCTTTTTTTATATTTGTTTTTTTAAGTTTGTTTTGTCTGAAATTATAATAGCAACCTCTGCTTTATCGTTTTTTATTTACTTGGTAAATTTTTCTCCATTCCTTCACTTTCAGGCTATGGATTTCATTGCACGTGAGATCAGTCTCTTGAAGACAGCACACAGGGAGTCTTCCTTCATTATCCAATTTGCCACTCTATGCCTCTTATTATAATTGGGGCATTTAGCCCCTTTACATTTAAGGTTAATGTTAATATATGTGGATTTGATCCTGTCATCATGTTTTTAGCTGGTTACTATACAGACTTTATTTTATGGTGGCTTTACAGTGTCAATGGTCTATGTACTAAAGTGTATTTTTGTGGTGGCTAGTAACTGTCTTTCCTTTCCATATTTAACACCCCTTTAAGGACCTCTTGTAAGATTCTTGCAAGTCTTGGTGGCCTGGTGACAATGAATTTCCTTAGCTTTTGCTTGTCTAAAAAGAAATGTATCTCTCCTTTGCTTATGAAGCTTAGTTTGTCTGGATATGAAATTCTTGGTTGAAATTTCTTACTTTAAGAATGCTGAATATTAGGAGATATACCTAATGTAAATGATGAGTTAATGGGTGCAGCACACCAACATGGCACATGTATACATATGTAACAAACCTGCACATTGTGCACATGTATCCTAGAACTTAAAGTATAAAAAAAAAAAAAAACAAAGAATGCTGAATATATGCCCGCAATCTCTCCTGGCTTGTAGGGTTTCTGCTGAAATGATCACTTTTAGTTTGATGGAGTTCCCTTTGTAGATAACTACCCCTTCTCCCTGGCTGCTTTTAGCATTTTTTCTTTCATTTTGACCGTGGAAATCAGGTGACTATGTGTCTTAGAGATGGTCTTTTTTTTTTTTAGACCAAGTTTCACTCTTGTTGCCCAGGCTGGAGTGTTGTGGCGTGATCTCGGCTCACCACAGCCTCTGGCTCCCAGATTCATGGAGTCTCCTGGTTCAGCCTCCCAAGTAGCTGGGATTATAGGCATGCACCACCACACCCAGCTAATTTTGTATTTTTAGTGGAGATGGGGTTTCACCATGTTGGCCAGGCTGGTCTCAACCTCCTGACCTCAGGTGATCTGCCCTCCTTAGCCTCCCGAAGTGCTGGGATTACAGGCATGAGCCACC
This sequence comes from Colobus angolensis palliatus, assembly GCF_000951035.1. NCBI lineage: Eukaryota > Metazoa > Chordata > Mammalia > Primates > Cercopithecidae > Colobus > Colobus angolensis. Next base: position 253,339 of record NW_012117210.1, read on the forward strand.
GTGCCTGGCCCTGGGATGGTCATCTTGTATAGTATATTGCAAAGGTTCTCTGCATTTTCTGGATTTGAATATTGGCCTCTTTCGTGAGGTTGGGGAAATCTTTGTGGCTGATACTCTTAAATATGTTTTCCAAGTTGCTTGCTTTCTCTCCCTTTCTTTCAGGAATGCCATTGAGTCATAGATTTGATCTCTTTACAGAATCTCATATTTCTCAGAGGTTTTATTCATCCTTCTTTATTTTTTTTCTTTATGTTTGTCTGACTGAATTATTTCAGAGATTCCATCTTCCATCTCTGAGATGCTTTCTTCAGCTTGCTCAATTCTGCCATTAATACTTGTGATCATATTATGCAATTCTTGAAATGAGTATTTCATTTCCATCAGTTCAGTTTGGTTCTTCTTAGAAAGGTCATTTTCTCTTTTATCTCCTGTGTCATTTTATCATGTTCCTTAAATTCCTTGGATTGCACTTCAACTGTCTTCTGAATGTCAGTGATCTTCATTCCTATTCGTACTCTGAGTTCTATGTGTGTCATTTCAGCCATTTCAGCCTGGGTAAGGTCAATTACTGGGAAACTAGTGCAGTCATTTTGAGGTGAGAAGACACTCTGGCTTTTTGAGTTGCCAGAGTTCTTGCACTGGTTTTTTCTCATTTATGTGGGCTGATGTTCCTTCCATCTTTGAAGTTGCTGTCTTTTTAATTTAATTTTATTTTTTGTTGTTGTTGTTGTTTTTCTTTTTTCTTCTTTGGTGCCCTTGGGGTTTGATTTTGGTATAAGGTGGGGTCAGTCAGCTAGCTTTGTTTCTGGAAGATTTCCAAGGGCCAAGGTTTAGCTCAGCACTCCTGGGCTGCATGCTCTAACTCTAGGAGACTGGTACAGGGCCTCTATCTTTCTTCTCTAGTCCCTCTAGGTTAGGTACCTCCTGTACTGAAGGGACCAAGGTATTTCTGGTCTGCTGGCTACAGCCCTCTGCTGGGTGGTCCTAGGTAAAGCACTTCATCAGGGTGGTCACAGTGGAGTCTGTGCTCATTCATGTATGCCAGCAGTCTTGGCAGTGTGGCAGAGTGCATGTGAGTTGGCAGGGGTGGGATACTAGCAGGAAGGGGGCTGCAGCATTCCTGCATACACTCCTGCTGGCAGTGTGGTAGGGGTGGGGCTCTGGTGGAGGCGGGTTTGCTGGTGTCTGTTCTTGTACTTCCACCATCAGTGGCAACAGTGGTGGTGGCATGGGGAAGCAGAGTTGCCATGGGCACATTAGCAGCAGCTGTGGTTGCAGCACGGGGTTGTGGGCAGTCAGTGCTATTGGCATTCCTGCGTGTGTTTGTACTGGCAATGGTAGTGTGGCTGTGTGCCCACATATCAGCAGGGGACATTGTGGCATGCACTCATGCTGGCAGCAGTGGCACAGCACAGTGCATGTGCACGTGCATGCTGATGAGAGAGGGAAAGCAAGGTCTGCCTGAATGCACACGCTGTCAAAGTGGCTGGGGGGCAGGAATGGGCAAGTGCATGTCAGCAAGGCCATGTCGGGGAGGCTGCAGCTGGAGAAGGGTGTAGGTGGACTGGTGCACATTAGTAGGGGCTGCTCTGCTGGAGATCTCCAAAGACCAGACACAGTCTGACAGTGAAAGAACTATGATGAGGGGTCCCTGGGAAGCACCCTGGTTGAGCATCCAAGGCTGTGCTGCAAGTGGATATGCGTCAGGCTGAGGATCCAGTAGAGTCCAGTTGTCGGGGGGGCACTCAGATCAGATTGGGTCTGTCTCTCTGGCAAAACCACCCTTCCCTGTTGAGGTCCAACAGTCACCCCAAGGCTAAAGTCTCCTAGAGGGGCATGGCAAGCCTTGGGGGATGGGCATCCCCAGCCATGCTCCACAACAAATGTTACCACACCCAATCCTCTGGGCTCAGCATAGTCTGGAGTCCTGCCTTTATCACTTTTCTACGCTTCTCTCCCTGCCAGCTCAAGTGTCCTTGGGGGTCATTGGGTCTCCTGCTGCAAGGATTCCAGAGGTACATGGCAAGAGTGGGCCACTCCTCATCTGTTCAACTCACCCTTTCCCCAGGAGTCACTGACAGCCAGAAATGAGTACCAGTGCTCGGTAGTCTCATGCAGGGTTCCCAACTTCCTCCCCCTTCAGCCCAGCATCTGCTTCTTCCCTCCATCTACTTCAATGTCTTTCCTCCTAAGATCTGCCTGGAGTGTGCCAGTCTTCCCAATGTCCCAGTCTCTTGGAGGCAGATGTTCCTCCTGGATACATCTAGTTTGCCATCTTAACGGCTTGTTCAGTAACTTTTAAAAGCTCTCTTTCCCCTGTGCATTTTCTCTGTCAGCTTCACTCTTCTCATGCTTCTTGGTCTATCTATTGCTTGTTTTGAGTGTTGTCCCTTACTCTGCTGTTGTTGAGTGAAGTGGCCTCTATATGTCTTTTTGTCTGGATGGTTTGTATTATTGTTCAAGCACGCTATTATTTATTGATCTTCTGTGTACTTTTTGCATTCATTATTAAGACTGGGTTATGAAAGTCTCAAACTGCAGTCAATACATGTAAATTTAAATGTTTTTGTTGAAAGCTGACCTGGAAGCCTCCTTGGCCTGAGCAATGCTGTAAGTTGGGTGAAACTAAATAATCTTTGTGCTAGTCCTTGAAGGGGCTACCACATACAGTGAGATCCACAACCACAATTCTTCCATAGTAAAGACGGCACTACTCCTTCTGTCACTAGCAGTCTGCACCAAAAGTAAAGGCTGCTGTTTTCATGGTTGCTACCAATATGGGAATGGGGAATGGTATAAAGGCAATTTAAAATTCCACAGTGCTCTGTTACCGCAAAGCAGCAGCTTCTTTCTTCATCATATCTTCCCCTGGTTGTTGTAAGTTTTTGACTAGACTCCATAGTTCTACAAAAGTGGATTCTGACAGTTATTACCAAATCGTTATCTGATTTTAGGGAAGGAAGTATCCTTAGAATTCTTTATTTCATCATTTTCAGTGATGTCATTCAACCCTCACAATTACTTTTGTACTGAATTTTTCAAGAGGACAGATAGAAAGAAGGAAAAAAGAAAACGAGAAAGCAAGAAAGCTACAGTTTAATTAAGAGACAAATTTGGGACACAAGTTTTGTATTAACACATAGACTTATTGTCTCATCTTTTCTGGCCACTGGGAATATTAAGCATTTATTGAAATGGAGGTTCCACAAGGTCAAAGCAATCTTTATCCCTGAAGCTCACATGGAAGACAGAAGCCTTCTTTTGTGTATTCTCAGACTGGATTCCTGGTTATAGTTTTAGCTCCCAATCAAACTAAAGACAGGTCTGCCATTACTATATTTGGGGAGAGTTTACATTTTCAGCATAAACCAGGCCAGAGAACATCATTACTCTTTGTCTCCTGAGATTGTGGATGCCTTTCTTTCTAATCTGCACACTTAATATTTATATATTCCATTAAGAAATCTGGACTAACACAGGGATCTCTTTCTAGTTTCCTTCTTTGCACAGGCTCCAATCCTTCTATTCATCACTGCAGAAGCATTATGATACGACAGGGTTATTATGATATGACAGGCAGAGGAGAACTTCTTTCTTCCCTTAACATTTGATCTATCTCTTTTTCTAAGGCAACCCATTTCAAATACAGAAGTGTAAAAACCAGGCACATGTGTTTGAATAGTGGAAGTGGGGAATACCAAGCAAAGAACCACACCATACTCCTCCTCAATCTCCATGGGTGAATATTCTGAGAAGACTTGTTGGTTCAGCCCAAATCATCTTCCCACAGTTTGAGTCACTGGCTGTGGCTCAGGGATGTGAGTCCTTTACTGGCTGAGCCAGTGGGAAGGAGAAATGGATGGCTTTCATTGGATGTTACCATCATCCTCCATGGTCCTAGCATTTTTCCTAATTGCAAGTCATGATGACTTATGTATTTTAAATTAAAGAATGTAGACTGGAAATGATTACAGTCAAATAAATATACATGAAATAAAATAGAAATATTAGAGTCCAGTGAGCTTAAAGAAGACATTATTTCTTGATATTTTTTATTTAGCTACTTATGTGCTGTTTGGGGGTCTTTAGTTATGTATTTATTTGAATCTATTAATTTAAGTCCTGTTGAAAAAATTAATTAACATTGTTTTATTATTATATTGTTTTCCTTGGGTTGACACTTAGAATGTTTTATTTATTGCAGTAAAGGTGTTTTTCTTATTTCATCTGTTGTCATTTAGTCACAGCATTAGCACATAATTGCACACTTAGTTCCTATTCTCCCATTCACCCACTCCCAGTGCTCACTTAATGTCTTTTCCTATTCTTCCACTGGTTAACAATCAGAAGTATTAATTTTCCCTTTTAATCTATAATATCAAACCTCAATTTTAATCTCTCTTTGCCAGGTTTCATCTATCTCAATCACCTCTGTCATCCCAGTCTTCATTCTATAGTTCAGTAATGGTGCATTTTAAAACTTAATGCGCTAATCCTTTTATTTTCTTTATGAATTTGCAAATGGAAAATAGCCAAAACACAATACAACTGTCACAATGGATTCAGTATGTTAAAATGCTATCTCGTATAATACAATAATATATGAGATCAGTATATTAAAAAATGGAGAAAACACTGGTGCAGCATATTGACAAGTATTAGCACTTTGAAACAGTCAGTAGAAATTAAGTGACTCAGCAAAACATTATTTTTTGTTTTTTAGAACTTATCAACAGCTTTTCTCTGATTACAAGCATGGCTCTGAAAAGAGTCTTTGGTTTTCCAAAATTTTGTTCCAGAAGTATAAGTCAGTCAGGTAGCACTACTTTGGATGCATTACTTGCAGATGATTTTGAGGCCATTTTTCTCGGTCCCCTTGGGCAGCAATATCCTTTTTCAAATTCTTTTAAATGATTTCTCCAATATTCTAGAATAATGATAAATAATTTCCTGATGAGATGGCTTACTCGTCCTGAATCCTGACTCTAATGATGATAATACTATTCTTTTACTTTCTTTCTTTTTTGAGAAAGGGTCTTGCTCTGTTGTCCAAGCTGGAGTGCAGTGGCACAAACATGGCTCACTGCAGCCTTGACCTCCTGGGTTCAAGTTCTCCTTCCACCTCAGTTTCCTGAGAAGCTGGGACCACAAGTGTGCACCATTTTAGTTTTTGTGGAGATGGGTTCTTGTCATATTGCTCAGGCAGGTTTTGAACTCCTGAACTCAAGCAATCCTCCCTTCTCTACCTCCCAAAGTGCTGGTGCTGGGATTACAGGTGTGAGCCACCATTCCCTGCTAATACGATTATTTCAACATGAAACAAACATTTTCTTTTTTTTTTTTTTTAAATGATAGGTACTTTATTGGGAGAGTTGAATCAATGACAAATAAGCTCATAAGATGTTTGGCAGCATTTGTCATTAGAAAATTAATATTGAAACTGCAATGACATGTGAATATACATCTATTATAAAGACGTAAAATGGCTACATAATAGCTTAAATAAACAAATGAGAAATATGACAATATCAAATGTTGGCAAGGATGAGGAACAACTGAAACACTCATACATTCCTACTAAAAGTTCAATATGTTTATAATAGTCATTAAAAATTTGACAATTTCTTATAAAGTGAAAATATGTTTTCCATGTGACTCAGCAATCCCACTCCTAGGTCTTTACCCAAGAAATGTAAATGTATGTCACAAGAAGACATGTGTTTTTGTTTGTAACTGACACATGTTAAATAATGCTAATGGAACTTCATTCATAATGGTCCCAAACCGCAAATAACTCACGTGCGCATCAATTGGTGAATGTTCCAGAAGATTATAATATATATCCATGGAATAGAGTATTACTTAGTAATAAAAAGAAAAAGTTACTAATACATGCTACAGCACTAATAAATTTTAAATATGGTGTACTAAATGAAAGATGCTAGACAGAAAAGACTGCACACTACATGACTCCATTTATGTAGAACAACGAGAGCAGGCAGATCAGTGTTTGCTGGGGCAAGATGGGGGAGGGATTGCATTGGGGAGTTATACCTGATATAAATGATGAATTGATGGGTGCTGACGAGTTGATGGGTGCAGCACACCAACATGGCACAAGTATACATATGTAACAAACCTGCACGTTATGCACATTACCCTAGAACTTAAAGTATAATAAAAAAAAAAAAACAAATAGCAGTGTAGCTACCACCACAGTCATGATAGTAAACATTTCCACTACCCATGAAAAATGCCCAGATTCCAATTTGCAAATGTTTATGCTAGCATCTTGCCCCAGAAACAAACATTTTCTAACTCATTATATTAGCAACGGAATTTGAAGCATCTATTGAAATTATCCCAAGATGTTCTCTTTTATCTTAATGCCATAAAGTGAATCGTGTTTGCATTTTATTCAATACTGAACAATTTCTGTATTTTTTATGGATCCTGGTTTGTCCTTTAATGTTCATCTTTTAGTGAGAAATCAAATTTTATTGCTAATATATTCTGATGGATTGTGTCATCATTTATAAATATGATTTACAGAACATTTTAAACATGCTCTCTCTTCAGTAGGTTTTATCATCATATTTTATTTTCTTTAAATAAAAAATTGATTTTTTTCATAAGTTGGAACCATTTCATTAGCAGCAGAAATACCCATTCCTTAATGGTCTAACAGAAAATGTACCTGGAAGCTTGGACATTTCCACAAATTCATACATTTTATCAATATTTTTTGAATGTATTATCATATATTTTAGAGGGGTATCCCTTTAATTTTGACATAGTTTCTATTATATTAATCTTTTCTTTCTCCCTAAAGAGATTACTTAGAGGTGTAATTTAATAATTTTTTTCCTGCCAACAGTTTTCATGTTTCAGGTACTTTTGTAGGACCTAAGTATTGTCAAGAAAATAATCGTAAACTTGATAAATGTTTAAAGATTTATGTATGCACACACACACACAGTCATGCGCCATAACGATGTTTCAGTCAATGACAGACCACGTGTATGACTGTGGTCTCGTAAGATTATAATGAAGCTGAAAAATTGCTATCACCTCATGACATCATAGCTGATGGCAAACAGCTTTAACCTACCTGTGGATAGGAATAACATTGAGGAGCTCCCAGAGGTGGTTTCTGATAAATTGACTAATGAGCAGTTGTTGAAACTTGAATAAGGATGCATAAAGAGGCAAGAAATTACAGGAGAAGAAAAAGAAGAACTCCCAAGAAAATTTACAGTAAAGAGTTTAGAAAAAGATTTTACAGACCTCAGTGAGCTTCATAGAAAGTTTGAAAACAGGGACCCCAACACCAAAAGGTTTTCATTAATGAAGACGAATGTGCATGGTGCATTATCTGTCTACAAGCAAATCCATGATGACAAAAAGAAACAAACCAAGCAAACAACTTTGGGCATATTCCTGAAAAGAGTCATATCTCCTCAAGAGCCTCAGGCTGATCCCTCAGGAGCTATTCCGGAAGAAGGCATTGTTATCATAGAAGACAGCTCCATTCATGTTATTGTCCCTGAAGACCTTCCAGTGGCACAAAATGTGGAGGCAAAAGACAGTGATTGATGACCTTGACCCTGTGTAGGCCTAGACTAATGTGTGAGTTTGTGTCTTCATTTTTATCAAAAAAGTTTAAAAATTAAAAAATAATTAAAACTAGAAAAACGCTTATAAAATAAGGATAAAAAGTAAGAAAATATTTTTACAACTGTACAATGTGCTTGTGTTTAAGGTAAGTGTTATTATAAAAGTCAAAAAGTTTAAAATTTGTAAAGTAAAAAAGTTACAGTAAGTTAAGTTTTTATTGAAGAAAGACGTTTTAAAATAAATTCAGTGTAGCCTAAGTGTACAGTGTTTATAAAGTTTATGGTAGTGTACAGTAATGTCCTAAGCCTTCACATTCACTTACTACTCACTCATTGACTCACCCAGAGAAACTTTCAGGACTGTAAGCTCCATTCACGGTAAGTGCCCTGTACAAGTGTACCATTTTCTATCTTTTATACTGTATTTTGCTGTACCTTTTCTAGGCTTAGATATGTTTAGATACACAAATACTTACCATTGTGCTACAACTGCCTACAATATTATGCACTCATTGACTCACTCAGAGTGACTTCCCATCCTGCAAGCTCCATTCATACTAACTATCTCACACAAGTGTACCATGTTGTAATCTTTTATCCTATTCCTGTACCTTTTGTGGGTTTAGATATATTTAAATAAATAACTACCTATTATTTTATTACAGTTGCCTACAGTATTCAGTACAGTAACATGCTGTGTAGGTTTGTAGCTTAGAAACAATAGGTTATACCATATAGCCTAAGTGTGTAGTAGGCTATACCATCTAGGTTTGTGTAACTACACTCTATGATGTTGGCACAGCAAAGGCACCTAACAATGCATTTCTCAGAATGTCCCCCTTCATTGAGCAATGTATGACTGTATATATACACATATATATAGTGTATATATATATACACACACATATAGTGTATACATATATGCACACACACACATATAGTGTGTCTATATATACACATACATATATGTTATATATACACATATATATTTTGTGTGTATGGAGTAGATATAGACATAGATATAGATATAAATGTAGATATATATCTCCATTTTTGTTTGTGTTGTCTGTTTTGAGACTGGATTTTGCCGTTTCTCCTTTTACCAATCCAGTGAGGTTTTTGGTGAGAACCAGAGGCAGTGGTTGGTCAGCCAGATCTTTTGCTTTCCTGAAGCACTACATTTCCCCAAGTCAGAGTATTCCTCCTTACGTCAAGGTGGCTCGGGACCTAGACAACTGTGGATGGGGGTTGGAGGACAAATGACCCAAGTGCAGCCAGCATAATTCCTCTGGCATTATGGACATGAGTTATACAGAGGTAAGGATCTTTCAAGGGACTGAAGCTGACATCTCTACAATGTTGCTGCTGTAGGAGTATCATTGCAATGTGCTTTTAGTGAACGTCCCAGGAAATTTCTAAACTTCTTGCCTTCTAATTGGCTTATCCCAAGTAGGAGGAATATTCAATCACATCTAAAATGGTGTGGTTTATAGGCAGGCTTTCTCACACTGTATTTTGTCTGATCAAATATTGAGTTTACCCAACACTTCGTTTAAATACAGACCCTATAAATGGGCCCCACCTTGTCATCAGTGGCCATTCTCATTTTTCAAAGGTACTAGAAAGGTACTTCTATCATACCTGAACCTTCTACTAACTTTCCTATATTTAGTGAGAACTTAAAAAAAAAAAAAGAAAAAAAAAAAAAGCCGCCTCTAAAACTCAGTAGGGAAAAAAAGAAGTGAAATAGATGGGACCACTGAGAGAGTTACTCCACCGATGCTCACAACGTTCTGAAGCAGGTTCTTGCTGACCTGGGCATTTCATCAAGAGCCCATAAACATCTTGGATTATTTACTTGATGACATCCATGAGTGCATCCCAAACAAGGCCTGTTAGCTCATCTGTTACAAAAGGTGCTCAGGTATCATCTCCAGAGAGGTTCAAACTGTTTTTCACCTGCTGCTTCCCATAAAGGTGGCTGTTCACACTGGTTCTGAGGGCATGAAGGCCATCATCAAGTACATCAGTCGCAAATGAGTTGCCATCAGAAGGATTTGAGTAGCAAAATCCAAAGGGTTTTTTCCTTAGTCGTATATGAACTACAGCCCAGTTTTTTTCTTTTCTTTTTTTTTCTTTTTTTTTAAAGGCTACTCTTTGTTGAATACTTTCTATATGCCAGCCCTGTTTAAGAGTTTATATGTATGAAAATCATTAGGAGGTTAGCAGTAGCTCAGTAAAGTTTGTTCTATTTTAATTTTTGGACTTGTGGCATTCTGTCGATTTTAAGACGTCATTCCTATAATCAGCTAAATATTACAATTTTGTGTTTAATGTATCTGTAGTTAAATTTGTTCAAGGGAAAATAGTGGATTATGTTCAAAATGTTCCATAAAACTACTTCACTAAAAGGATAGTTCTAGCAGTTATTTTTCTAGGAAAGCCTTCCGGGAGTTCTGTAAGGTCATAACTATTTTTGTAACATTATTCTTTCAAATTCTCATTCTCCCACAAGTGTACAGTGGAATTTTTCAGTGGTACTTTGTGTATGAGATGTCAATAGATTCTGTTCGAAACTAAATATAAAATTACAGTGGACCTCTATTTGGCCAGGTAGTAAAATATATATATATATACAGAGAGAGAGAGAGACAGGGTCTCATTCTGCTGCCCAGGCTGAAGTGCAGTGTTGTGATCACAGCTCACTGCAACCATGACCTCTTGAATTCAAGCGATCGTCCCATGTCAGTCTCCAGAATAGCTAGGACCACAGATGAAAAATATTTTTAAATATGTAAAACAATGTTAATCTGTTAAGTGCTTTCTTTTAGGAAATTACATTTTTCATATGAACTTGCATTTTATGCTATCATGTAATTAGTTTTGCCACATTTAACAATAAAAATGCAGAACACCCAGTGAAATTGGAACTTCAGATAAACAATGAATAAGTTTTTATATTACCAAGATGCATACAATAATAGGGACATAATTATACTAAAAGTTATTCATTGATTATTAGAAATTCAAATTTAACTTGATGTATTTCATTTGGCAGCTCTAGAATGATGATCTCCAGCAATTTCCAGAGGATAGATTTTCAGCAAATTGAGCCTGGATGACACCAAAGTGACTGTTCTTTCAATGAGCCATGATTATGTACTCTCCAACAAGGTCTGGATCTTAGCCTTGGGAGATGGACTCTTTTTTGGGTGTATATCATCGAATGTCATGCCATTTATTCATTCAATAAGTATTTAATATACTCATGTTAAGGGCCAGAACCTGCTAGTATGTATCTCTATGATCACTGGACATGTCTGTCCTGACTTCCAGACACTGTTGTCTTTGTGAATACCCTCTCACGTATACATGACCAGACAAGAATATCTGATCAATCTAATTTATTCCAACCAGTACATGAGACTTATTTTTCAACTTCTTAAAGCAGTGCCATGTAGAAAAATGGGAGACGCAGAATTTGGAAGCAGTCAGAAGTGAGTTCGAATTCCTGCTCAGACATTCCCCAAGTTGTGTATACCTGGAAAATACAAGTAACCTTTCTGATACCTATATCACAGGATTGTTATGTAGATTCCATGAAGATAACTCTGCAGTGATCCCAACTCCCTGTGACTCAGTCTTCCCCTCCATTCTACTTGTTCTCCCCAAACTTAATGACTTTAAATGAGTATTTTCAAATTCTTATGTAAGTAATATAAGGGATAAGGCAGAGAGATGTAAGGATGTATTCCTTTCCTAGAGCTCCCATAACAAAGTACCACAAACCAGGTAGCTTAAACATCAGAAGTGTATTGTCTTATAGTTCTGAAGACTGGAAGTCCAAAATCAAGGTGATACACAGTTGTTTTTTCTGAGGGTGTTGAGGGAAGGATCTGCCCCAAGCCATTTTGTATGGCTTATAGATGACCTTCTTCTCTCTGTGTCTCTTCACAGTCTTTCCTCTGTGTGCAAATTTCCTTGTTTTATAAAGATATTAGTGATATTGGATTAGACCCCACCCTAATGACCTCATTTTAACTTTATTACCTCTATAAAAACCCTATCTTCAAATAAGGTCACATTCTAAGATTCTGTGGGCTAGGGCTCCAACACAACTTTTTAAAAAATTTTAGAGACAGGATCTCACTCTGTCACCCAAGCTGAAGTGCCATAACACTATCACAACTCACTGAAACCTTGATCTCCCAGGCTCAGGCAATCCTCTTGCCTCAGTCTCCCGAGCAGCTAGGAGTACAGGTGTGTACCACCGTGCACAGTTATTTATTTTATTTTTTTGTAGATGTGGTCTTGCTTTGTTGCCCAGGCTTGTCTTGAACACCTGGCCTCATGTGATCCTCCAGTCTCAGCCTCTCAAAGTGCTGGTGTTACCGATGGAGAGTGTCCAGGTTATTGGCATCTTGAACAAACAATTGGACAAAACTCACAAACAAAGCAAGGGAGGAATGAAGGAATTTATTGAAAATGAAAGTACACTCGACAGTGTGGGAGTGGGCCTTGCCATAGGGGCTCAAAGGTCCCGTTCCAGAATTTTTGGGAGTTTGAATACCCTCTAGAGAATTCCATTAGTTACTTGGGGTATGCCCTATGTAAATGAAGAGGATGAAGTACAGCTACAAAGTCATTTCCCCAGCGTATGCCCTATGGAGAAGATATTTCCCGTCATAGCTGAAGTGTGAATCAGCCTTGAGTTTCCTGCTTCCAGACTCCATTTCCTGCTTCACTGGGATCACAGGCGTGAGTCACTCCACCCAGTCCCCAACATATCTCTTTTGAGGGGACAAAACGTAACCCATATCAAGAGGTGAGTATCAGACCTTACATTATAAAGTGTGAATAGGCAAAATAACCTGATGACCTAAGCTCTCTCCATAATCTTTACATATGAGGAAAACAAAGCTCATTAGTGGGAGGAGAGGAACATAGATCTGGGTCTCTGGAACTGAAAATGAGTATTCTGGTGATACCATGCCATAGAACAGTAGGACAAAATGTCTTTTCTGTCTCTTAGACTTGTAATTGATAGTTAAGGAATAAGGAGTTAAAACAAGAACAGGGAATTTGGGAGCAATCTTGGTGCCAATCCCAGGTTTCTCACTGTAGGATCTTAGGACAACATATAGGAGCTTAGAAAACAGGCTTCGTAACTCTGACTCACAGAGAATGGAAATGATATTTCCACATCCCAGAGAACTCTGATAACATATCTGAGGGAACCTAGATGAGGCACACAGTCAGAATTCCCAGATTCCTGACAAGGCAGATAACTGGTAAACAGCCCTTGATTTGGAGGCATGCATCTATGAGTTTTATAAAAATAGTCTTAATAATAATATTGGCCAGGGCATGATAGTCTACTCCTTTCATCCCAGCACTTTGGGAGACCGAGGCGGGTAGATCACCTGAGGTCAGGAATTCGAGACCAGCCTGGCCAACATGGTGAAACACTGTCTCTGCTAAAAATACAAAAATTAGCCAGGTGTGGTGGTGGGCACCTGTAATCCCAGCTACTTGGGAGGCTGAGGCAGGGAGAAATGCTTGAACCTGGGAGTCAGAGGTTACAGTGAGTCGAGATTGTGCCACCACACTCCAGCCTGGGTAACAGAGTGAGACTCTGTCTCAAATAATAATGATAATAATTATGATGATAATTTTGTTCAAGTTTTAAGTTATTTCTAATTTATTTTTTATTTTTATTTTTTCCCAGGTATAAGTTAATTTTTAATTGAAACTTTTAAACAGTAATATCAGTATCAATTCATAGTCATTCTTCTCTATTTAGTGAGCCTCCAATCTCTCAATTACAAGATTATTTTGTTGCTTCTACATATGGTATCATATATAAGAATCCATTGCCAAATCCAAGGTTATTAAGATTTACCTCTATGTTTTTTATAAGATATTTATAGTTTTATCTCTTATATTTAGGTTATTGATCCATTTTGAGTTGATTTTTGTATTTGGTGTGAGGTAAGAGTTCAACTTTTTTATTTTGCTTGTGGATATCCAGTAGTTCTAAAACCATTTGTTGAAAAGAATACTCCTTCAATAGTCCTGCTAAATTTATGGATAATCCACTGACTATAGATGTATGAATTTATTTCTGGAATGTGTTTAATTCCATTGGTCTGTATATCTGTTTTTATGCCAATACCACATTGCTTTGATTACTGTAGCTTTGTAGTAAGTTTTGAAATTGGGAAGTATGAATCCTCTGACTTTCATTTTTAACATTATTTTTGCTATTTGGTGCCCCTAGAAATACCATACAAATTTGAAGATTGACTGTTCCATTTCTCCAAAAATGGTGATTGGAATTTTTATAGAGATTGCATTAAATCTGTACGTTGCTTTGGTGGTATTTCTATCTTAACAATATGAAGTTCCTAATCCATGAACCCAGGGTGCCTTTCCATTTATTTAGGGCTTCCTTAATTTCTTTTTTTTTTTTTATTTTTTTATTATACTTTAAGTTCTAGGGTACATGTGCATAATGTGCAGGTTTGTTACATATGTATACTTGTGCCATGTTGGTGTGCTGCACCCATCAACTCGTCAGCACCCATCAATTCATCATTTATATCAGGTATAACTCCCCAATGCAATCCCTCCCCCCTCTCCTCTCCCCATGATAGGCCCCAGTGTGTGATGTTCCCCTTCCCGAGTCCAAGTGATCTCATTGTTCAGTTCCCACCTATGAGTGAGAACATGCGGTGTTTGGTTTTCTCTTCTTGTGATAGATTAATTCAAGATGGGCTTCCTTAATTTCATTCAGCAATGTTTTGTATTTTTTTCAGTGTGCAAGTCTTATACCTCTTTGGTTACATTTATTCCTATGTATTTTATTCCTTTGGATGCTATTGTTTTCTCAGGAAGTTTTAGAAATGATATGTTGCTGATATATAGAAATACAACTGATTTTTATGTGTTGATCTTGTACCTTGCAAATTTGCCTAATTTGTTTATTAGCTTCAGTAGATTTTTTTGTGGATTCCTTGCAATTTTCTACATATAGGATGATGCTATCTGTGTCTAATTTCACTTACTCCTTTATAATTTGGATGCATTTTATTTTTTTTCTAGTGTAATTGTTATAGTGAGAACTTCCACTATAACGTCAAACAGCAATAGTGAAAGCAGGCACCTCTATCTTGTTCCTATCTTGTGGGGAAAGCTCTGTCTCTCACCAATGAGTGGGAGATTAGCTGCGTTATGAACTCTAAATGTCATTGTAAATAATGTGGGGGAAGTATGAACTCTCCCACATTGTTAGTGGAAATGTGAATTGATGTATATATTTTAATATTATTTATTGACAAAAAATCTTGAAATCTAAATAATGCTTTGCCTGAAAAAAAAAAAAACAACTTTTAAGAATTTACCCTCAAAAAAATGTGCAAGTAAATGCAAATAATATATTCATGATTATGTCCATAATGCCATAATATGCTTTCTTTTTTAGGTGTTTATACGGTGAGATTATTAGTTTTTTTCCATTTTTGCTATTATAAAAATGGCTTTTCATTGCTCTTAGAGGTGACCCTTTAAATACTGAATGAAAAATAACCCATAATAATAGTTTCTTCTTCCACAGGAGCCGGTTTCATTTCACAAAGGCTCAGGGAATCCATGCCTCCAAAGCACTGGAATTCAGCCTACTCGAAGGTTGAGGCTGATAACAGAGATCTTAGCAGCGGAGACAACATTCAGGCAGGCAGTTTCTCTTTCCTACCTGGGAGAAAAAAAAAAAAAAAAAAACCCTCTTGGGTTGTCCCTCTCAGCAAGTTCTTTCTAATACATCATTTAAATTAAGCAATGGGTGTGGTGGCTTATCCCTGGACAGGAAGTCAAGTGTTGAGTTCAAGTCTTTCTGAGGTTCCTGACTTGCTGCATAACACTTGCATCACTTTCCTCATCTGTGCGAAAAATAAATCTAGAATGACTTCGTAAGTGGTATAGCAAAATATAGATGCAAACTGCAGATATACGTAACAATTATTCTGTTCACTTGTTTCAAATCAGAAAATCCTCTGTCCTTGGTGCCTTTGAGTACCTACTCTCAGGATAAAAGCCAGTCTACTGCGTTTTTTTTCTAAAAGAACTTGGATGACAGAGTTGGAGGAGTCCTCAACCCTGTGGAGCCTATTAAAATCTGATTCCTAGGCCCCATCACAAACCCATTTGTATTCTCTGAGGGTTGTTCACAGGAATATGTATCCCGCCAAGGATCCCAGATGATTCTGACATGGCAAGACTTCATATTTGGGAACCATTCATCTAAGCCATGGTCCTCACATGCTAGGGTTTCTGGAGTCTTCAGGGGAACCTAGAAAAGGGCAGAGAGCAGTGAGTATTCATGGAAGACAAGTTTTTATTGAAGAATAACATTCCATTGTATAAACATATCATAGTTTAGCCATTCATGAGTTGATGGACATTTGAGTTCTTTCCAATTTGGGGAAATTATAAATAAAGCCATTATAAACTTTCATGTATAAGTGTTTGGTTTGTGTGCAAACGTTTGTATTTCCCTTGAATCACCCTGCTTAGAGGCAAGCTACCACTCACACTACTTAATTTAAGAAATGCATTAGGAAGAACTTGCTGAAAGAGGCAAGCCAGCAGTGTTATTTATTCTCCCAGGCAAAGTTTAAGTACTGAAGGTAACTCTAGATTTAGTATTTTGAGGAACTGACAAAATATTTTTCAAAATGACTGTACTATTTTACATTTCCAGTAGCAATATATGAAGGTTTCAATTCATCCATATCCTTACTTATACTTGTTACTGTCTATATTTTTTATTACAGCCATTCCAGTAGATAGGAAGTGATTATCTGATTGTGATTTTTATTTGAATTTACTTGATGACTAATGATGAGCATCTTTTTATATGCTCAAGGGTCATTTGTACATGTTTTTGGAGCAGACAGTTTGTCCAATTTAAAAATGGGATTTTTGTCTTTCTATTGTTGAATTATGGGTCTTTATACATCGTAGTTGCTTATCCCTTATCAGATATATGATGTGCAAAATTTTTCCTATTCTGTATGTTATCTTTTTATTTACTTGATAGTATCCTATGCAGCAAAAAATATTTTAATTTCAATGTTCATTTTAACTATTTTTCATTTGTTTTTGTGCTTTAAGTGTCTTAACTAAGAAAGTATCACCTAACTCAAGCTAATGAATGTTTGCCCTTACACTTTCTTCTAAGTTTTATAGTTGTAGCTCTTACATTTAGGTCTATCATTTATTTTGAGTTAATTTTTTTGCATATGATGTGTGGTAGGGGTTCAACTTCATTCTTTTTTTTTTCTTTTGAATTCTATTTTATAAAACAAAGAGATTTTAAGAAGTTAAGAAGATAACACTTTCTGGTTTGAGGGCTGCCTCACAATGTCTACGCTTACCATTTAAGGTTTTACTTCTGGGAGCAGAAGTAGTGGGTTTTGCTGTGTAATCATTTCCTCTTTTATTGAGAGCTTAACATGGAACCTGGAGGTTTACCTACCATGAAGTTGATGTTGAATACATGTAAGTGTAAATAAAAATGAGGACATGCTACCAAAGGAAGGTTTTGTGGTTTAGACCATCAGTCGGTCCGTCTGTCGGTCCGTCCCTCTGTACAGCCATCCACCCACCTACTCACCCTCTTACCCATTCATGTATTTATTTATCTGTGTACTCACCTACCCATTCACCTACCCATCTACCTATCTATCCTCCATCCATCCATCCATCCATCCATCCATTCTTTATCCATCCTCCACCCAACTACCCACTCACCCGTTCATGTATCCACTCATTTATCCACTCAAACACGCAGTCTTTCACTTATGCATCTGTCTATTCGTCAGTCCATCCATCTGCCCATCTATCCATCAATCCATCTATCCACCCACCTACTCACTCACCCACCTACCCTATCACCCATCCACACATCTATTCATCCATGCACTCACCTACCCATTCATCCACCCTTTCATCTACCTATCCACCTATCTACCCTCCATCCATCCATCCATTCACCCATTCATTCTCCATCCTCCACCCATCTACCCACTCACCCATTTATATATCCACTCATTCACCCCAAACCACCCACTCTTTCATTCATCCATCTATTCCTTCGTTAGTCTATCCATCTATCTGTCCATCCATCCTTCCATCCTCCATCCATCCTCCACCCATCTACCCACTCACCCATTTATATATCCACTCATTCGTCCACTAACCCACCCACTCTTTTATTCATCCATCCGTCCATCCATTTGTCAGTCCATCCATCCATCCATCCATCCATCCATCCATCCATCCATCCATCCATCCATCCATTAATTCTGTCAAGTGAATATTCCAGCATGTGTTTAGCATGTGGACATCCAGTTGTCCAAGCACCATTTGTTGAAAAAAACTATTATTTTCCATTTAACAGCCTACACACCTTTGTCGAAAATTAACTGATCACAAATGTAAGTACATGTTGATCTATATGTCTATCCTTCTACTAGTACAACAAATCCTTTATTACTGTAACTTTGTAGTAAGCTTCAAAATCAGGAAGTGTGAATCCTTCAACTTCGTTTTTTGTTTGTTTGTTTGTTTTGTTTTTCCAATACTGCTTTGGCTATTCTGGGTCCCTTTGCATTTCCATGTGAATTTTAGGACTCCTCGTCAATTCTTAAAAAAGAATCAGCTGTGATGTTGATCAAGATTGCGATAAATCTGTAGATCACTTTGAGTAGTATTTTCATCTTAATAATATTACATCTTCCAATCCATTAACATGGAAAAATGTTCAATTTCTATTGAAAGAAAAATCAAATTCTTTTTCCCAGCCACTTTTATATGTGCTATGTGCCATAGATTATTCCAAGAACTTTATATACAGAATCTAATGTATTCTCACAAACTCCTATGAAGTATAATCATTAATATTCCCATTTTGCAGATGAAGAATCTGGCAAAAGAGATTCAACAACTTGGTTGACATCATAGAGCTCCTGGTAGAGCCAGGATTTGAATTGAGGCAGTTTGATTCAAGAGTACATATTCTTAACCAGTACACACTACTGCTAATTACCAGATTTAAGGACTGTTTCATGAAAGCCATGTTTCTTTAGAGATAAAAAGTGAGACCACCCTACAAAGGTGGCAAATATAAGAGAGAGAAAAAGAGAACCCTGATTTTATCTATTTCTGAAGGCTAGGAGGATCTTTGCTCTTCCAAGGTATTACCAGTGAAGTGTCTGGTCCAGAAACGTAAATCACTCTAAGTATTTTAGGCAGAGAGGGATTTAATGCAGATAATTGGTTACAGGGGTGTTACAAAGGTGTTAAAGGGGAAAAGTGGATGTTTCCCAGAGATAAAGGAGTTGTTACCACTCTTTGCTGCTAGGATCTGGAAGTGCTCACCACTGCTGGCAAGCGAAAACTTCCTCCACTAAGTTCCCCACAGTTCCAACTACTAACACTGATTGATGTCATTGCTGCCAATGCTCCTCGAGAGGTCTAAACTGCTGTACCATCCCCCAAGCACACATTCCTATTATATATATCCCACGGCCTTATTTTTCTGTAGTTGTTTTCATCATAGCATATCTCATTTTTTTGCATTGTATACTCTCTTTATATTTACTATCTTTACTTTTTTTTGTCTATTCCCCATCTCCATCTACAATAACATAGATTCCATAAGGACAGGCACTTTATCTGTATTATTCGCTGCTATATCTTCCATACCTACAGGAGTCCCTGATGCAATGCAAGCTGATAATAAATAATTTTGAATAACTAAAAAAAGATTTAATAAAATAGACTTCTGCATTCTACAGACTCTGTTAACGCAACTTGCTTGTAACAAGTTAATACGTGATGTGTACTTTTTATCTAGAATATTGAAGCCAACTGAACAAATGAACCTTTCCATAAAGCCTCCTTCATACTCCTGTCAAAGACTGACAAAGGAATTCATTGGATAAATTAATTAAGAGAGCTGCTTGTAGGAGACAGAAACCAGCCTGAGCTGGTGTGTTCAGAGTGTACACTCTCCACTGCCCCAGATTAAGGGGCTTGACTGTGTGCAATTGAATATTCAAGGTTTAGGGCTCCATTTCACCACCTTTCCAAATGTCTACGTGTCCCCTTTGATCTTAGAATTGTCTTGAGGACACACCAAAAAGCACCCTTTTTTGGCAACAAGATGGACAGAAGCAAGAACAGTTGGATGGAAAGGCTATGTGATGTTCATGGTGCATCCCTGTGAAGACTGGTAGGGCCTATGTTGCCAACAATGGGAGTCTCCACTTAGGTGAAAACTGGAAAATCGATGGTAAGAATTCTGATCCAACACTATTAGTGGCAAGTAAGCTTATTGAATGAATTTGATTTTATAGGTCAGAAGTAGAAAGCTGCTTTATTCTTTTTCCCACTGATCTTTTAAATCTACTTGAAGGAATTATTTTCTCCCATCTCTTAGGATATCTTGGGAAGATCTCACAGCTTTGGAGATTTCTTTCACATGTGAGATCTGTTCAGTTTCTGTCACTGAAAGGTTACATCGTGTAATATCAAAACTCGAATCTTTACTTACTTCAAAACTTCTCTCTTTTATTCCCTGTGTCTGATGGAAATTTTGTGCCCTTTGATGAAGGTCTCCCCTTTCCTTAGTTCTGGTCTGCCTCAGGTGAAGAAGCCCATAGTCATCTTTACTCTTTTCTTTCCCCACCCTTTACCCTGCACACTAAATACTCCCACCAGCACCTACAGGAATATAGAGGAGAAAGGAAGAAAAAAAGTTAAGATGACTTGGCGACAGGTATAGTTGCCATCTGAAATCAGGACCCTCAACACAGCAGATAAAAAATTGGCAACTCCTTCCCTCACAGGGTGCTTAGGCAGGTTCCTTCATGATCCCTTACTGGTAACATCTGACTATGGACAATGCCCCCTTTAGCTATTACTTTTGAGGTCCCCCTCAGGTTCCACGCTTCTAATGGTCTTACTTTCTGATGGGATCTTAATACTTTCTGGGCACTCTTGTATGGGGTCCATTGTAATGTTAACGCAGAATAGCCCCCTTCTGTTGGAATGACACTTGTTACACAGGAATACTCACATTTCTCATACTTTCAGTGAAAGTACAGTTTGTTTTAAACACAGCCATATTATAATTTTGCCACCAGGCAAGAGCTCCTCTAGTTACAGCTTGTTCCCTCAGCCTTCCACAAGTGGAACTCAAATACTGATTTCTTTTAGCACTCAAACTACAGAGATATAGGTAAAGTTTTTCAAGTGGTTCTCATGAAATCCTCCTTGGAGTGAAGAGTAGATGGCCAAAACACTGATAACTCAATAAGTTTACTTGCCACGAAGTTAGTGTGAAATATATGTCACATATGTGGTCTTTATCAAGACTTTTAAATTATCTAGGCTTTGTGGTTGGCTTACTATAAGATATTCTTATTTATTTGTGTGCCAGAGAGTCATTTAGGATATCAATTGATTTGTAATTAGGACAACACTGATAACACTCCCCCATTAGTCCTCAATACAGGTCCTTTCTCAGTTTGTTCACATCCTTAAAGTGTATGTAGAGCTAAAAATGCCAGAGAACAAATATTGCTACCTCTTTTTGTTTAGGTATTTATAGTGTAGCCATATTGATTCATACAATATATGGATCATCAGTGTTAAATGCAATAAGTATTCCATGCTATGACTATATACAAATTATTTATCCATTCCCCTACTGAGGGACATTTAATAGTTTCCAAATTTTCGATAAAACAAATATTTCTGCAGTTAATAGCCATGTAAATATGTGCTTGTGCACATGTGTGATTTTATTCTGCAATATATAGCTAGAAGAAGAATTCCTAGTTGTGGCAGACACACCCTAGGTGACCCACCCCAATGACTTACCCCTATGTATATTGCCTTCACTTGGATTTGGGTTAAACTTGTGACTTATTTCTAGCCAACTGAATATGGCAAAGGCAATGAGATAGTCACTCCTATTATTACATTTCATTAGATAAGACTTAGTCTCAATAAACTGGAGTGATTCCACTTCTGGCCTTGAAGAAGTAAGCTGCTGTGTTACGGAAGGGCCTATGAGAGGGTCAGGAACCATAGATGGCCTCCAGGAGCTTAGAGAAGTCCATGGCTGACAGCAGACAAGAAAAGGGGGATTCAGTTCTGTAACCACAAGAAACTGAATTCTGCCAACAACATGAACTTAAAAGAGAACTTCTATCTCTAGAAAAAAATGCAGTTTGAGCCAGGCACGGTGGCTCACGCCTGTAATCCCAGCACTTTGGGAGGCTGAGGCAGGTGGATCACGAGGTCAGGAGATCAAGACAATCCTGGCCAACATGGTGAAATCCCGTCTCTACTAAAAATACAAAAAATTAGCTGGGCGTGGTGGCAGACGCCTGTAATCCCAGCTACTCAGGAGGCTGAGGCAGGAGAATGGCATGAGCCCAGGAGGTGGAGCTTGCAGTGAGCTGAGATTGTGCCACTGCACTCCAGCCTGGAGGACAGAACGAGACTCCATCTCAAAAAAAAAAAAAAAAAAAAAATGGTGAAACTAGTACTATTTTGTAAAAAACTTAAGGTAAACTAAACTGCAATGATTATATTTTCTGAAACAGAAGTTAGTGTGAAATATTAGACACATATATGGTATTTATCAAGACTTTTAAATTATCTGTCTTTGTGGTTGGCTTACTGTAAGATATTCTTATTTATTTGTGTGCCAGAGAGTCTTTTAGGGTTTCAATTAGATTTGCAGTTAGGACAAAAGCTAGAAACCATCAGAACATGAATAGCGACAATTGGGATGCTACCATATTGTAGAGAAGAACTCCATCTCCTGGTTCTTCCATTTCCTTAAGAAGCAAAATAGAAAAGAAGTTTCCTTTTCAATAATGTTTGAATTTAGATAGGCTCACCACTAAAGAACTTACTCATGTAACCAAATACAACCTGTTCCCAAAAACCTATGGAAATAAAAAAAAATTAAGTAAAATCTAGTTAACTTAGAAAATTCAGGAAGTAAAAGTATATAATTGCCCAAAGATAGGCACTATTAACATTTTGGCATATCTTAAAGTTGTATTCTAATTTGTTTACACTACACAATTAGGATCATGTCATAGGAACAATGCAGGAGGAAGAGCCAAGGTGGGCAACTAGTTGCATCCAGGAAGAGCTTATCCCACCAAGAGATCAGACCATCAAGTAGACTGGAATACTCTGAACAGATCTTTGAAAAGAAGGCATTGAGAATGGACCCAGAAATGAAGCCAATTGACTAAACACAACTTATTCCACAGTCAACCCCCTAAGGGTACCAAATAATATAAAAGCAAACAGTCTATCCAAAAGGTAGCAACTTCAAAGATCAAAGGAACATTAGCCCACAAAGATGAGAAAGAACTAGAGCAAGAACTCTGGCAACTCTAAAAGCCAGAGTGCCTTCTTACCTTCAAATGACCACACTAGATTTCTAAGAATGGTTCTCAACCAGACTGAAATGGCTAAAATGACAGATAGAATTCAGAACCTTGGTGGCAAGGAAGCTCATCAACAAAGAGGAGAAGGTTAAAACCCAATCCAAGGAACACAGTACAATGGTCCAAGAATTGAAAGATAGCATGGCCATTTTAAGAAAGAGCCAAGCTGAACTTTTGGAAATGAAAACTTCAACATAGAAATTTTGGAATGCAATAGGAAACATTACTAACAAAATAGATCAGACCAAGAAAAGAATGTTAGATCTTGAAGAAAAATTCTTCAACTTACTCAGATAAAAATAAAGAAAGAAAAATTTTAAAAATGAACAAAACCTTTTGGAAATATGGGATTATATATAGAGACCAAACCTGTGACTCATTGGAGTCCCTGAAAGAGAGGGAGCGAGAGCAAACAACATGGAAAACATATTTGAGAATATCATCCAAAAATATTTCCCCAGCCTTGCAAGACAGGTTGATATGCAAATTCAGGGAATTCAGAGAATCCTTGGGAGATACTATACAAGACAAACAACCCCAAGACACATAATCACTAGATTTTCCAAAGTCAACACAAAAGAAAAAATATCAAAGGCAGTCAGAGAAAAGGAGCACGTCACATACAAAGGGAATCCCATTGGGCAAACAGTCAATCTTTAGCAGAAACCTTACAAGCCAGAAAAGATTACAGCCCTACATTCAGCATTATTAAAGAAAAGAAAGTCCAACTAATAGTTTTATATCCAGCCAAACTAAGCTTCATAAGTAAAGGAGAAATAAAACCCAGCTCGGACAAGAAAACACTAAGGGAATTAATTACCACCAGACTTGCCTTACAAGAGGTCTTTAATGCACTATGAACATTAAAACAAAAGACCATTACAGGTCATCACAAAAACACACTTAAGTACATAGGCCATTGACACTATAAAGGAACTATACAATCAAGTCTCATAACAACCAGTTAACAACACAATGACATAATCAAATCCAAAAATGTGATTATTAATGCGAAAATAAACGGTTAAATGTCCCACTTAAAAGATAAGGAGTGGCAAGTTGGATAAAGAAGCAAGACCCAACTATATGCTGTCTCTAAGAGACCCATCATATATGCAATGACACCCATAGGTTCAAAGTAAAGGGAGGGAGAAAGATCTACCAAGAAAACAGAAAACAAAAAAGAGGAAGGATTGCTCTTCTTATTTCAGACAAAGAAGACTTTAAACAACCATTGATCAAAAAGGACAAAGACATTGCATAAATGATAAAGCATTCAATTCAATGAGAGAACTTAACTATCCTAAATATATATGCACCCAACACTAGAGCACCTAGATTCATAAAGTAAGTTCTTAGAGACCTAGGAGGAGACTTAAATAGCCACACAATAATAGTTGGAGACTTCAAGACCTCACTGAGAGTGTTAGATTATTGAAGCAGAAAACTAACAAACATATTCAGGACCTCAACTTGACACTTGACCAAATGGACCTAAAAGACATTTAAAGAACATCCCTCCCAGCAATAATAGAATATGCATTCTGCTTATCTACACAAATGGCCACATACTCTTCCATAGACCAATTCTCAATGAATTAAAAAAAAATCAAAATCACACCAACTACACTGTTGAACCACAATGCAATACAAATAGAAATAAATCCCAAGAAGATCTCTCAAAATTATCCAGTCATATGGAAATGAAACGACCTGCTCCTGAATGGCTTTTGGGTAAAGAATGAAATTATGACAGAAATAAAAAATTCTTTGAATCTAATGAAAACAAAGATTCAACATACCAGAATCTCTGGGACACAACTAAAGCAGTGTTAAGAGAAAGTTTAGTACTAAAAATCAGAGCTGAACTGAATGAAATTGAGATGAGAAAATCCATACAAAAGATCAGCAAAACCAAAAGTAGGTTTTATGAAAAAAATAAGATTAATAGGCCACCAGATTATTAAAGAAAAAAGAGAGAAGATCCAAATAAACACAATCAGAAATGACATAGATGACACTACCTATGACCCCACACATATCCACAAAAAAAAAAAAAAAAAACCTTAGAAACTATTAACAACACCTCTATGCACACAAGCTAGAAACAGAAGAAATGAATAAATTCCTGGAAACTACAACCTGACAAGATTGAACCAGGAGCAAATTGAAATCCTGAACAGATGAATAATAAGTTCTGAAATTGAATCAGTAATAAAAACCTACTAGCCAGAGAAAGCCCTAGACCAGACAGATTCACAGCCAGATTCTACCAGGAATATAGTGAAGAGCTTGTGCTAAGCCTACTGAAATGATTCAAAAAATCAAGGAGGAGAGACTCTTCCCTAACTCATTCTATGAAGCCAGCATTATTTTTTTTTTTTTTGAGACAGTGTCTCATTGTGTTGTCTAGGCTGGAGTGCAGTGATATGATCACAGCTCACTGCTGCCTTGACCTCCTGAGCTCAAGCAATCCTACCACCTCAGCCTCCTGAGTAGGCAAGCATCATTCTGATACCAAAATCTGGCACAGACACAACAAAAAAGAAAACTTCATGCCAGAATGCCTGATTAACATAGAAGCAAAAATCCTCAACATCTTAGAAAACCAAAATCCATTAGCACACCAACAAGCTAATATGCCATGATCAAGTAGGCTTTATTCCTGGGATGCAAGGTTGCTGCTTCAATATATGCAAATTAATAAATGTAATTCATCACATAAACAGAACTAAAAACAAAAACCACATGATCATCTCAGTAGACACAGAAAGGGCTTTTGATAGAATTCAACATCGCTTCATGTTAAAAATTCTCAACACACTGGACATCAAAGGAACACACCTCAAAATAATAAGAACCATCTATGAGAAACCCACAGCCAACATCATACTGAATGGGAAAAAGCTGAAATCATTTCCCCTGAGAACCAGAACAAGACAAGGATATCCACCCTCAGTACTCCTATTCAACATAATACTGGAAGTGCTAGCCAGGGCAATCAGGCAAGAGAAAGAAATGAATGCTTTCCAAATAGGAACAAAGAAAGTCAAACTATCTCTATTCACAGACAATATTATTCTATACCTGGAAAACTCCATAGTCACTGCCCAAGGGCTTCTATAACTGATTTAAAAAAAAAAAAACTTCAGTAATGTTTCAGGATACAAAATTAAAGTACAAAAACTAGTAGCATTTCTATACACTAATAACATCCAGGCTGAGAGCCAAATCAAGAACATGATACCATTCACAATAGCCAAAAAAGAACAAAATATGTAGTAATACAAATAACCAGGGAGATGAAAGGTCTCTACAACAAGAATTACAAAACACTGCTGAGAGAAATCAGAGACTACACAAACAAATGGAAAAACATTCCGTGCTCAGGGAAAGGAAGAATCAGTACTGTTAAAATGGCCATACTGCCCAAAGCAATTTAGAGGCTCATTGCTATTACTGTCAAACTACCAAATGATATTCTTCACAGAATTAGAAAAAAACTATTCTAAAATTCATGTGGGACCAAAAAGGAGCCTGAATAGCTGTAACAATCCTAAGCAATAACAACAAAGCCAGAGACATCACACTACCTGACTGCAAGCAATACTATAAGGCCACGGTAGCCAAAGCAGCATGGTGGTGGTATAAACCAAAGGAACATGTTAGAGAATCCAGAAATAAAGCTGCACACATGCAATCATCTCATTTTCGACAAAGATGACAATAACAATCAATGGGGAAAGCAGTCGCTATTCGGTAAATGGTGCTGGGATAACTGGCTAGCCATATGGAGAAGATTGAAACTGGACCCCTTTCTTACACCGTATACAAAAATCAAGTCAAAATTGATTAAATACTTAAATGTAAAACCCCACTCTATAAGAGCCCTGGAAGATCACCTAGGCAATACCATTCTGGGCATGGGAACAGGCAAAGAATCCATGATGAAGACGCCAAAAGCAATTGCAACAAAAGCAAAAATTGACAAATGGCATCCAATTAAACTAAACAACTTTTGCACAGCAAAAAAACTATTAACCATGTAAAGAGACAACCTATGGAATGGGAGAAAATATTTACAAATGATGCATCCAATGAAGGTCAAATATCCAGAATCTAAAAGGAATTTAAATTAACAAGCAAAAAGCAAACACCCCCATTAAAAAAAATCATGGGCAAAGGACTTGATCAGACACTTCTCAAAAGAACACACACTTGTGGCCAACAAACATTTGAAAAAATGTTCAACATCACTAATCATTAGAGAAACGCAAATCAAAACTACAATGAGATATCATATCAGTCAGAATGGCTATTCGTAAGAAGAAAATAACAGATGTTGGTGAGGTTGCAGAGAAAAGGGCATGCTTACACTGCTGGTAAGAATGTACATTAGTTAAGCCACTATGTAAAACAGTTTGGAAATTTCTCAAAGAACTTAGAACTACCATTCTGTTTGGTGTGCACGGGGACCCAGGAATCCCATTATTGGATCTATACCAAAAGGAATATAAATCACTCTACCAAAAAGACACATGCACTCCTATGTTCATTGCATCATTATTCACCATAGCAAAGACATGGGATCAACCTAGATGCCCATTAATTGTGAACTGCATAAAGGAAATGTGGTACATATACACCACGGAATACTACATAACCATAAAAAAGAATGAAACGTGCTTTGCAGCAACATGGATGGAGTCTGAGGCCATTGACCTAAGCAAATTAACACAAGAACTGAAAACCACGTATCACATTTTCTCACTTATAAGTGGGAGCTAAACATTGAGTACACACGGACACAAAGAGGGGAACAAAAAACACCAGGGTCTTGTGGTGGAGGGTGGAGGATAGGAGGAAGGTGAGAGTTGGGGTTAAAAAATTGCTTTTCACATATTATACTCACTACCTGGGTGATGAAATCATTTGTATACCAAACTCCAGCAACACACAATTTACCCATGTAAGAAACTTAAATATGTACTCCTTGAACCTAAAAGTTGAAAAAGAAAAAAAACAATTCCTATATTTTTACTTAACAACTTAGATATCTGTAGTCCACAAATATATTCATCTACTATGTACCCCCATAAATTAAAAATTAAAACAAAACATAATTTAGCTATTTTCTACACTACTGTACACTCTTCTTGAATATAATATTTAATAGCTGCATACTAAGTGCATATATAGCTGACTTAGGAAATATAGCTTACTTAGCCATTAGTTTTTGACTGAAGCATTTAGGATGTGTGCTTTTTTTAAAAAAAAGTAATGACCACAGATATTTTTGTTTGAAGTAATGACTACAGAATTAAAATAAAAACTTTAGTATATACTGCAAACACAAATCGTACCTAAAATATTAATACAATAGGAATAATAATAATGATGGCTTGGGTGAATATAAGATGTTTGGAAAATTTCAAAACAGACAACTTTTCCATTTTACTTTTTATTATGTTTTCCAGCTTTATTGTGGAAATGTTTGTCAATTATAATTGGCAATTAAAAATTGTATATATTTAAGTTGTAGAATGTGATGTTTTGATATACATACACTCCTTTTTACTTTCAAAACGACATTACTTTCAAAATAATATTACTTAAACTTGCCACTGCACAGATGAGTAACTGTTATTTCTTTGGACATACTTCAGGTGGTCTGGAGTGGCATCAGAGAAAAGCTATGGCTTCTCTGTCCTTGCTCACATTGTAGGATCCTGGTGACAATCAACCACTGTAGATGAGAACTAAAATGGGCTCCAGGAAGAGGAGGAGTAAGAAAACCAGACAAGAATGCAAAACTGAGTGACCCACAAAAGATTATCTATTAGTCTACAAAGTGGCACTTTTAAATATCAGCTTTATTATTATTTTTTGAGACAGAGTCTTGCTCTGTCACCCACGCTGGAGTGCAGTGGTGCAGGGTCACTGTAACCTCCGGATCCTGGGTTCATGTGATTCTCATGCCTCAGCCTCCTGAGTAGCTGAGATTACAGGTGCGCACCACCACACCTGGCTAATTTTTGGATTTTTAGTAGAGGCAATGTTTCACCATGTTGGCCAGGCTGGTCTCAAAATTCTGTCCTCAAGTGATCCCCCCACCGCATCCTCCCAAAGTGCTGGGATTACAGATGTGAGCCACATAAAATTCACCATTTTAAGGTATACAATTCACTGATATTTAGTATGTTCACACAGTTGTGCAACCATCATCAATATCTAATTCTAGAAAATTTCCATGACTCAAAAAGAAATTCCGTGTCTATTTGCTGTCATTCTCCATCCCTCAGGCCATTTGATAGTTTGTTTTTAGTAGAGACAGGGTCTCACTACTTTGCCCAGCCTTATCTCAAACTCCTGGGCTCGAGTGATCCTCCTGCTTCAGCCTACCAAAGTGCTGGGATTATAAGCCTGAGTCATGGTGCCTGCCCCCCGAGCCCTTTTAAATTCATGCTATTTTGAGCTATGCCTTTCTCTTTACCTCTCCAAGCACAATGAACGTCTGTTTTTGTTTTGAGCACTACATTAATCAGAATGGTGTAAAGCTACCAATTTCTTTTAAATTTTAAACATGAATGTACTTTAGGACCTGGTAATTCAATCCTAGGTATTTATCAAAGAGAAATGAAAACATATGTCCACAGAAAGCTTTGTATGAGAGTGTTCATGGCAGATTTCATTCATAATAGCTAGCCAAAAACTGAAAACAGCCTAGATATCAATAACCAGGAGAATGGATAAGCCAATTACAGTTTATTCATATAATGAAATACTACTCAGAAATGGAAAAGAATTAACTGCTAATATTGCACTTAATATTTCACTAACTGCTAATATTGCAATTAATATTTTACATATATCCAATTGAGATATTGGATATATCTAAAAAGCATTATTCTGAGTAAAAGTAGCCAGCCACATATATACAAAATTGATGTTGTATAATTCAATTTATTTGAAATTTTATACAGGCACAGTGGCTCATGCCTATAATGCCTGTACTTTGGGAGGTGAAAAGATCACTTGGGCCAAGGAGTTTGAGTCCAGTCTGGCAAGATAGTGTGACCATATCTCTAAAACAAGTGCCAAACTGTGCCATTCTTTAGTCTTTCAAACTTGCATTATGACTTTTCTAGAAAAGATTTAGTTTAGCATAAATAACCATAATACAGGGATTCAGTATAGCCTTTAGGCTGGTTAGGATTTTTAATGTTGCTGGTAGAAAAAAGTAAGTGCTATGCTTAAAGATAAGAGAACAAGAAGGCTGAGAAAATCTCAGGCATTGTGCTACCGTGCTCCCGGGCAAACATGACTGATCACACAGCACCCTTTTTTACTGAACTCCAGCTTGGCCTCATAATCCTTGCCAAGGGGGGGCTTCAGAAGCCACTACCAATCAATCAGAATTGGCATTGAGATAAAGCCTATTTGCATCCTTCTTCCATGTTGCAATTTGACTATAGATTTGGAATTAGAAGGAGGTTAAAATGAAGCAGCTAGTGGGAGAGCAGTTTACTAAGGACTACTCCTGTTCGCCATTACAAGGAGCCATGTCCAAGATCCCCAGTCTTTGGAAGGACAGTGAATAAAAATTATATGGCTACCTCAGGTTGAATATTCCTGCTTGGCTTCTGAATAATGTACAACAAATTTGGGGGCTCATTATGCTGCCTTACTCAGCTTTTTAAAAAGCCCATTGTAAAAAATGTTTAAATAGAAATAAAAACAATTTTTTAAAAATCATCTTTATCTTGTACTTAATGACTAATAACATTCTGTTGTATATCTTTCCAACTTTTTGTATAAATTTAATGCCTGTTTAATGCATATTTCCTTGATTCAGATGGGTTGCATGTGGGCTAAGGGTAGTACAAGAAAGAATACATTGAATTTATGTATTGATTATAATATATATCTTATATTTGAGACATTGAAATGTGAAAAAGTTCTTTATAGAATGGAGTAAATATAAATATTGCATAATAAAGTATTTTATTGACTTCAGAATGTGTAATTCCAAAATTTAACATCTCTAAAATCCTGATGTAGCCTATAGTCATTGCACATTATAGAATAACTGGTAGATTTTTTTTCTAAAAGGTAAATAGAAATGATACATTAACAATTGATGTTGTATTAGGTTTTACATAATGATAAACATTTATGAAAATTTATAAACATAAATATATATGTTGGCTATTCTACATATTTTTTAAAATTTACTCTTCTAAATAACAGAATGGTGACATTTTGGGTGATTAAAAAATATACTTTTCTTCTTTCTTAAATATTTTAATAATGAGCATCTTTTATTTTTAAGGTAATAGTAAAGTCATTAATCTAAATAAAATATAGCAGTAGATAGGTATTTTATTACCCTTTTTACATAAGACAATGAAAGATTAGAGGACTTGCTCAAAATCACACAGCTGCTAGATACTGGAGAAAGGATTTGGACCCAAGCCTGACTTCAGAGGCCACATCTCTTTCAAGGTGCCCATCCTGTAATTGATAAGGAAAGATTGAAGTCCAGAGACTTGCCAAAGTCTCATGCTATTCTTTTCCAAGCTTTCTATAACCATTCAGCTTCCAAAGATGTCTTGTAATAACATTTTTTATTTTCAATTTTAATTTTTTAACTTTTATTTTGATTAATTTCTTACGAAAATTGCAAAAATAATAGAGAATCCTCATATATAGTTCACCAAGATTTCCCAAAAGTTAGCATCTTTCGCAACTACAGGAAGGTTATCTGACTCAGAAATTAACATTGATAGAAACTCTTTAGGGAACCCCAGGATAATTATATTCAATTAATAATTAGGTTGGATAGTGTAATGGTTAAGAGCAGAATCTCTGTCACCTGACAGTTGTGGGGTCTAGTCCATCTTCTGCTACCAGCTAATTGTATGATTTTTTTTGCAGTTTATATAACCTTTCTGAAATTCTGTTCTATAAAATAAAAACATTAAAATCACTTCACTGAACTATTATAAACATTAAATCAGATAATATATGGGAATCACTGGCATATAGTAATGACTCTGTAAATATTAAGTGTTATTGTTGTTATAACAATTCTCCTGTCTCAGTCTATTCACTGGCATCAAAGGGAGGATCCTGTCTTGCCCACAGAAAAACAAGCACTACCACATATCAAAGATCACTCTTATACTTTTGCAGTCCACCATCTACAATGCAAGAAATCATGAAGCCCCTGGCATTGCAGCTCCAAGGCAGGCCCTTACCATAAAACCCTGTTTTTTCTCTCTCTGACTCCCAACACTCCTCTGCTCCCAAGATGCCCCTGTCTACCCTCTGTTTCAATCTGGGAAAAGGAAGGGTCTTACATCCAACATGACTATCTGCTTGGGCTAGGTGGGTTCCTTAGGGGAAGAGAAGTTACATCTCAGGACGCCAAAAACTCCTTCAGTGGTATTAACTAAGGGGCAGCTATACTCTTTCAGAAAATGGAGTAGAGAGGAAGGAAGAAAAAGGATAGAGAGAGAGGCAAAAGTGTGGCAGGTGAGAGGAAGGGGAGTTAGATGTAGAAGGGAGAATGACAGCCACAGAAATGTACCTAACCAAGGTTTTCTTACCATTCTTAGTCATGACACCTAAACATTATGGTGTCCTGAATGCAATATAACAGTACAGACGTAATGTTATCAAATCCTCCTTGATCTGGAAACTGTCCATTTTTTTAGCCCTTGGGCACATTTCCGTCTTCAGCAAAACTTCATACTAATTTAAGGTCATATTGCAAATGAAGTCAATTAAAATCTCCAGGTGCTGCTGGTGATTTTGCTCACAGGCGCTGCTGCCTGGTGAGAATTTTCTTAGCTTGCCCGTATTGCAATAATTCTTTTTAAAAAATCTAAATTCAGATCTTCACCTTTAATCTTGTCTAGTTGCTTTAAATCTAGCATACCAGACTCAATGTCAGCTTGATTTTTGATCAGGCCATCTTTTATGTTGCTGTGCCAAGTTTTGAGTCATCTGCAAGTATGAGAGTATGTCATAGGTTGAGAAATAGGAGGAAGGTAGACGCACACCCTCTGGGTGTCAAGACCTAGTGTAGGAATAAACATAAGACAGAGAAGAAAATACAAGGCTCAGGAAAGGGTCTGAAGAGGGAAGCAAGCACAATCATACTAGTTATCACTGTGAATCCATGCTCTCCATACCTCCTCTCTCACATCTGCTCCAGAGACACCTGTTAGAGGATAACTTTGAAGCAATATTAACATTTTAT
Organism: Colobus angolensis palliatus; assembly: GCF_000951035.1. Lineage (NCBI taxonomy): Eukaryota > Metazoa > Chordata > Mammalia > Primates > Cercopithecidae > Colobus > Colobus angolensis. Next base: position 286,764 of record NW_012117210.1, read on the forward strand.
ACCCAAAACTATATTTTTAGAACACATCCAGCCTAATACTTCATATACTCCAGAGAGACTATGAACATTTCTATGTAAAGCTTCCCTTTTTATTTCTCAAGGCTTCATCAGGAATCTGTGCTTTTTATTAAGTAGCATTTTCCAAGCCTGGCTCAGAGGAAGAGAATACTTCTGTACTGGACCTCACTTCCTGGCTCTCACTGCTTAATACACACAGGTCTAACAGTTCCTGATTCCTTAATAATTCAACTGGCATTAACAATAGCTGTATAAGGAATAGGAATAGCTCCAGTCTCCAGCTCCCAGCGCGAGCGACACAGAAGACAGGTGATTTCTGCATTTTCAACTGAGGTACTGGGTTCATCTCACTAGGGAGTGCCAGACAATCAGTGCTGGTCAGCTGTTGCAGCCCGACCAGCGAGAGCTGAAGCAGGGCGAGGCATGTCTCACCTGGGAAGCGCAAGGGGGAAGGGAATCCCTTTTCCTAGCCAGGGGAACTGAGACACACAACACCTGGAAAATCGGGTAACTCCCACCCCAATACTGCGCTTTAAGCAAATGGGCACACCAGGAGATTATATCCCACACCTGGCTGGGAGGGTCCCACGCCCATGGAGCCTTCCTCATTGCTAGCACAGCAGTCTGCGATCTAGTGGTAAGGCAGCAGCGAGGCTGGGGGAGGGGCACCCGCCATTGCTGAGGCTTAAGTAGGTAAACAAAGCCCTGGGAAGATCGAACTGGGTGGAGCTCACAGCAGCTCAAGGAGGCCTGCCAGACTCTGTAGACTCCACCTCTGGGGACAGGGCACAGCTAAACAGCAACAACAACAACAAAAAGCAGCACAAACCTCTGCAGATGCAAACAAGTCTGTCTGACAGCTTTGAAGAGAGCAGTGGATCTCCCAACACGGACGTTGAGATCTGAGAACAGACAGACTGCCTGCTCAAGTGGGTCTCTGACTCCTGAGTAGCCTAATTGGGAGACATCCTCCACTAGGGCCAGACTGACACCCCACACCTCACACGGTGGAGTAAACCACTGAGGAATCTTCCAAAGCAAGAATCAGACAAGTAAACTCGCTGTTCAGCAGTATTCTATCTTCTGCAGCCTCTGCTGCTGACACCTAGGCAAACAGGGTCTGGAGTGGACCTCAAGCAATCTCCAACAGA
>NW_012117210.1:290567-314549 GCF_000951035.1 Colobus angolensis palliatus
CTATTCACAATAGCAAAGACTTGGAATCAACCCAAATGTCCATCTGTGACAGACTGGATTAAGAAAATTTGGCACATATACACCATGGAATAGTATGCAGCCATAAAAAAGGATGAGTTTGCATCCTTTGTAGGGACATGGATGCAGCTGGAAACCATCATTCTCAGCAGACTATCACAAGAACAGAAAATCAAACATCGCATGTTCTCACTCATATGTGGGAACTGAAAAATGAGATCACTTGGACTCGGGAAGGGAAACATCACACACCGGGGCCTATCACGGGGAGGGTGGGGGGGACGGATTGCATTGGGAGTTATACCTGATGTAAATGACGAGTTGATGGGTGCTGACAAGTTGATGGGTGCAGCACACCAACATGGCACAATTATACATATGTAACAAACCTGCACATTATGCACATGTACCCTAGAACTGAAAGTATAATAATAATTTTAAAAAAAATAGCTGTAGTACAGCAGTAAGAATAGAAACAGGGCCCACTAGTGCTGCAATAGAGACTTTAACACTGTCATGTTAACAGGAAGATTTTTAACAGTATTTTTTAATACTGTCATTTATCTGACTTTAAGTGAACTCAACTATAATTTCATCAATATTTCAGCATCTTATAAAGCAATATATCTTATGCTTTGAAATCACTATGTTTTAATGAATGTTTACTTATTAAACAAAATATAATTCTTTGGGAATTATTATATTTACAGTCAACTCAGGTATAGTCCAAATTTTAATTGCCCATTTTTTTCTAGACTCACAAATCTGTTTTATATTTCAACCTAATATTTTATTAGGAACTAGAATCAAGCCTTAAAATAGCAAAACAATGGTAGTACTCTCAAGCTTGGTTTCTTAATGATTACTCAGATTTTACCCATTTCTTAGGCACTAAAAATCTAAGATTAAACCGGAAAAAAATCGGGTAAGGGGAGTGTGATGTGGGGAAACATGAATAGCATATGAGTTCAAACCCTGGCTTTCTCGCCAAAGTGCCATGCAACTTTGGAAATGTTTCCTCATGTAATAGAAGCTGATTACTGCATGTTTGTAAAGAAAATTCCCTTTTATCCTCTGAAAGTTCACTGAAAGTAAACTGACAAAAGGTAGTTAATAGGAGAAAATGCATACAAATTTAGTAACATGCATGGGGAAGAATCACAGAGTGACTACCCAAATAACCCAGTCAGGCCCAAATACTTTAGCTTCATCATAGGGGAGTTGGGAGAGGGGGAAAATGGGGAATATAGGTCACTCTGTCCAGGGGCAATAAATGATTACTAGGGAGAATGAATGGATGGGGGGCAGGGAATAGAAATTAACTTGTAAATGGTCCTATTTGGAAATTCAGTGATCCTAAGAGACAAGCATTAGCTTGTGAAAGGGTTCATTTAGGTGTGGTTACATTCCTCAGTCTTCTTTTCTGCAAATAATGAGGTATCGAGGAAGGTGATATGGTTTGGCTGTGTCCTCACCCAAATCTCATCTTGAATTTTAATCCCCGTAATCCCCACATGTCTTGGAAGGGACCTGCTGAGAGGTAATTGAATCATGGGAGTGGTTTCCCCCATGCTCTTCTCATAATAGAGAGTGAGTTATCACGAGATCTGATGGTTTTATAAGCATCCAGCATTTCCCCTGTGGGCACTCATTCTCTCTCCTGCCCTGTAAGAGGTGCCTGTCAGGCCTTTGAACCCAAGCTAAGCCATCATATCCCCTGTGACCTGCACGTATACATCCAGATGGCCTGAAGCAACTGAAGAATCACAAAAGAAGTGAAAATGGCCAGTTCCTGCCTCAACTGATGACATTACCTTGTGAAATTCTTTCTCCTGCCTCAGAAGCTCCCCCACTGAACACCTTGTGAGCCCCACCCCTGCCCGCCAGAGAGCAACCTCCTTTGACTGTAATTTTCCACTACCTACCCAAATCCTATAAAACAGCCCCACCCCTATCTCCCTTCGCTGACTCTCTTTTTGACTAAGCCCGCCTGCACCCAGGTAATTAAAAAGCTTTATTGCTCACACGAAGCCTGTTTGGTGGTCTCTTCACATGGATGCGTGTGACATTTGGTGCTGTGACTCTGATCGGGGGACCTCCCTTGGGAGATCAATCCCCTGTCCTCCTGCTCTTGCTCCATTACAAAGATCCACCTATGAACTCGGGTCCTCAGACCAACCAGCCTAAGGAACATCTCACCAATTTTAAATCGGGTAAGCTGCCTCTTTTTACTCTCTTCTCCAACCTCTCTCACTATCCCTCAACCTCTTTCTCCTTTCAGTCTTGGTGCCACCCTTCAATCTCTCCCTTCCCTTAATTTCAGTTCCTTTCCCTTTCTGGTAGAGAAAGAGGAGATGTGTTTTATCTGTGAACCCAAAACTCCGGCACCAGTCACGGATTTGGGAAGACAGTCTACCCTTGGTGTTTAATCACTGTTGGGACGCCTGCCTGATTATTCATCCACATTTCAGAGGTATCTGATCACCACGGGGATGCCTGCCTTGATCCTTCACCTTGGTGGCAAGTACCACTTTCCCTGTATGACAAGCAACACCTCCCCTTGGGGGAAAATACCCCCCACCCCTTCTCTCCATTTCTCTACCCTCTCTTTTCTCTGGGCTTGCCTCTTTCACTATGGGCAACCTTCCACCCTCCATTCCTCACTCTTCTCCTTTAGCCTGTGTTCTCAAGAACTTAAAACCTCTTCTACTCACACCTGACCTAAAACCTAAACACCTTGGCCAGGCGCGGTGGCTCAAGCCTGTAATCCCAGCACTTTGGGAGGCCGAGACGAGCAGATCGCGAGGTCAGGAGATCGAGACCATCCTGGCTAACACGGTGAAACCCCGTCTCTACTAAAAATACAAAAAAAAAAAAAACTAGCCGGGCGAGGTGGCGGCGCCTGTAGTCCCAGCTACCCGGGAGGCTGAGGCAGGAGAATGGCATGAACCCGGGAGGTGGAGCTTGCAGTGAGCTGAGATCCGGCCACAGCACTCCAGCCTGGGTGACAGAGCGAGACTCCATCTCAAAAAAAAAAAAAAAAAAAAACCTAAACACCTTATTTTCTCCTGCAACACTGCTTGACCCCAATACAAACCTGACAATGGTTCCAAATAGCCAGAAAATGGCACTTTCAATTTCTCCATCCTACAAGATCTAGATAATTCTTGTTGTAAAATGGGAAATGGTCTGAGATGCCTAACATCTAGGCATTCTTTGACACATTGGTCCCTCCCTAGTCTCTGTTCCCAATGCAACTCATCCCAAATCCTCCCTCTTTCCCTCTCGCCTGTCCCCTCAGTCCCAACCCCAAGCATCACTGAGTCTTTTCAATCTTCCTTTTCTACTGACCCATCTGACCTCTCCCCTCCTCCACAGACTGCTCCTCCTCAGGTCACTCCCCACCAGGCTGAATCAGGCTCTAATTCTTCCTCAATCTCTGCTCCCCGACCCCATAATCCTTCTATCACCTCCCCTCTTCACACCCAGTCCAGCTTACAGTTTTGTTCCACAACTAGCCCTCCCCCAGCTGCCCAACAGTTTCCTCTTAAAGAGGCGGTTGGAACTGAAGGCATAGCCAAGGTTAATGCTCCTTTTTCTTTATCCAACCTCTCCCAAATCAGTTAGTGTTTAGCTTCTTTTTCATCACATTTAAAAACCCACACTAGTTCATGGCCCATTTGGCAACAACCCTTAGATGCTTTACAGCCTTGAACCCAGAGGGGCCAGAAGGCCGTCTTATTCTCAGTATGCATTTTATTACCCAATCCACTCCTGACATTAGCAAAAGCTCCAAAAATCAGATTCTGGCCCTCAAACCCCACAACAGGACTTAATTAACCTCACCTTCAAGGTGTACAATAATATAAAAGAGTTGCAATTACTTGTCTCCACTGTGAGAGAAACCCCAACCACATCTCCAGCACACAAGAACTTCAAAAAGCCTGAACTACAGCGGTCAGGCATTCCTTCAGGACCTCCTCCCCCAGGATCTTGCTTCAAGTGCCAGAAATCTGGCCACTGGGCCAAGGAATGCCCACATCCTGGGATTCCTCCTAAGCCATGTCACATCTGTGTGGAACCCCACTGGAAATCAGGCTGTTGAACTCACCTGGCAGCCACTCCCAGAGCCACTGGAACTCTGGCCCAAGGCTCTCTGACTGACTCCTTTCCAGATCTTCTTGGTTTAGCTGAAGACTGATGCTGCCCAATCACCTCAGAAGCCTCCCGGACCATCACAGACGCTTTGGGTAACTCTTACAGTGGAGGGTAAGTCAGTCCCCTTCTTAATCAATACAGAGGCTACCCACTCCATATTACCTTCTTTTCAAGGGCCCATTTCCCTTGTCTCCATAACTGTTGTGGGTATTGACAGCCAAGCTTCAAAACCCCTTAAAATTCCCCCACTCTGGTGCCAACTTGGACAACATTCTTTTATGCACTCTTTATCAGTTATCCCCACCTGCCCAGTTCCATTATTAGGCCAAGACATTTTAACCAAATTATCTCCTTCCCTGACTATTCCTGGACTACAGCCACATCTCATTGCCACCCTTCTTCCCAACTCAAAGCCTCCTTCACATCTTTCTCTCGTATCCCCCCACCTTAACCCACAAGTATGGGACCCCTCTACTCCCTCCCTGGCAACAAATCACATGCCCATTACTATCCCATTAAAACCTAATCACCCTTACCCCGTTCAATGCCAGTATCCCATCCCACAACAGGCTTTAAGGGGACTGAAGCCTGTTATCACTCACCTGCTACAGTGTGGGCTTATAAAACCTAGAAACTCTCCTTACAATTCCCCCATTTTATCTGTCAAAAACACGGACAAGTCTTACAGATTACTTCAGGATCTGCACCTTATCAACCAAATTGTTTTGCCTATCCACCCTGTGGTGACCAACCCATACATTCTTTTGTCCTCAATACCTTCTTCCACAACTCACTATTCCATTCTTGATCTTAAAGATGCTTTTTGCACTATTCCCCTGCACCCCTCATCCCAGTCTCTCTTTGCTTTTACCTGGACTGACCCTGACACCCATCAGTCCCAGCAGTTTACCTGGGCTGCACTTCCCCAAGGCTTCAGGGACAGCCCCCATTAATTCAGTCAAGCGCAAATTTCTTCCTTATCCATTACCTATTTTGGCATAATTCTTCATGAAAACACACATGCTCTCCCTGCTGATCATGTCCAGCTAATCTCCCAAACCCCAACCCCTTCTACAAAACAAATCCTTTCTTTCCTAGGCATGATTAGGTACTTCTGCCTTTAAATACCTAGTTTTACCATCCTATCTAAACCATTATATAAACTCACAAAAGCAAACCTAGCTGACTCCATAGATCCTAAATCCTTTCACCACTCCTCTTTCTATTACTTAAAAACAGCCCTAAAAGCTGCTCCCACACTAGCTCTTCCTAACTCATCCCAACCCTTTTCATTACACACAGCCAAAGTACAGAGCTGTGTGATCAAAATTCTTACACAAGAGCCAGGACCACACCCTGTACCTTTCTGTCCAAGCAACTTGACTTTACTGTTTTAGGCTGGCCCCCACATTATTCCCAATACCACACCTGACCCCCATGACTGTATCTCTCTGATCCACCTGATATTCACTCCATTTCCCCATGTTTCCTTCTTTCCTGTTCCTCACCCTGATCACACTTGGTTTACTGATGGTAGTTCCACCAGGCCTAATTGCCACTCACCAGGAAAGGCAGGTTGTGCTATAGTATCTTTCACATCTATCATTGAGGCTACCACTCTGCCCCCTTCCACTACCTCTCAGCAAGCCAAACTCATTGCCTTAACTCAGGCCCTCACTCTTGCAAAAGGACTACATGTCAATATTTATACTGACTCTAAATATGCCTTCCATATCCTGCACCACCCTGCTGTTATGTGGGCTGAAAGAAGTTTCCTCCCTATGCAAGGGTCCTCCATCATTAATTCCTCTTTAATAAAACTCTTCTCAAGGTTGCTTTACTTCCAAAGGAAGCTGGAGTCATTCACTGCAAGGGCCATCAAAAGGCGTCAGATCCCATGGCTCAGGGCAACACTTATGCTGATAATGTAGCTAAAGAAGCAGCTAGCGTTCCAACTTCTGTCTCTCACTGCCAGTTTTTCTCCTTCTCATCAGTCACTCCCACCTACTCTCCCACTGAAACTTCCACCTATCAGTCTCTTCCCACACAAGGCAAATGGTTCCTGGACTAAGGAAAATATCTCCTTCCAGCCTGACAGGCCCATTCTATTCTGTCACCATTTCATAACCTCATCCATGTAGGTTACAAGCTGCTAGCCCATCTCTTAGAACCTCTCGTTTCCTTTCCATTGTGGAAATCTATCCTCAAGGGAATCACTTCTCAGTGTTCCATCTGCTATTCTTCTACTTCTCAGGGATTGCTCAAGCTCCCTCCCTTCTCTACACATCAAGCTCAGGGATTTGCCTCTGCCCAGGACTGGCAAATTGACTTTACTCACATGCCTTGAGTCAGGAAACTAAAATACCTATTGGTCTGGGTAGACACTTTCACTGGATGGCTAGAGGCCTTTCCCACAGGGTCTGAGAAGGCCACCGCAATCATTTCTTCCCTTCTGTCAGACATAATTCCTCAGTTTGGCCTTCCCACCTCTATACAGTACATTAACAGACCAGCCTTTATTAGTCAAATCACCCAAGCAGTTTCTCAGGCGCTTAGTATTCAGTGGAACCTTCATACCCCTTACCATCCTCAGTCTTCAGAAAAAGTGAAACAGACTAATTGTCTTTTAAAGACACACCTCACCAAGCTCAGCCTCCAACTTAAAAAGAACCAGACAGTACTTTTACCACTTGCCCTTCTCAGAATTTGGGCTTGTCCTCGCAATGCCACAGGGTACAGCCCATTTAAACTCCTGTATGAATGCTCCTTTTTATTAGGCCCCAGTGTCATTCCAGACACCAGCCCAATTTGGATTGTGCCCCAAAAACTTGTCATCCCTACTGTCTTCTGTCTAGTCATACTTCTATTCACCATTCTCAACTACTTGTAAATGTCCTGCCCTTGTTTACACTGCTGGTTTACACTTTTCCTCCAAACCATCATAACTGATATCTCCTGGTTTTACCTCAAACCGCCACCCTTAAGTCTCTCTTAAAGTGGATAGAAGATCTTCAGTGGCAAGGTACACGCCAATACTTTCACCCTGATGAAGTCCTATTCTTTACTTTTATATTCACTCTTATTCTTGTTCCCATTCTTATGCCACCCTCTACCTCTCCCCAACTGTGTCAACTACACTATCAATCTCGCTCACTTTCTCCTAGCCATTTCTAATCCTTCCTTAACAAATAATTGCTGGCTTTCCATTTCTCTTTCCTCCAAAATCGCCGAGGCTTTGACTTACTCACTGCTAAAAAAAAAAAAAAGAGAAGACTCCATATATTTTTAAATAGTGTTGTTTTTACCTAAATCAATCTGGCCTGGTATATGACAACATAAAAAAACTCAAGGATAAAGCCTAAAAACTTGCCAACCAAGCACATAATTACAATGAACCCCCTTGGGCACTCTCTAATTAGATGTCCTGGGTCCTCCCAATTCTTAGTCCTTTAATACCTGTTTTTCTTCTTCTCTTAATCAGACCTTGTGTCTTCTGTTTACTTTCTCAATTCATACAAAACTGTACCAAGGCCATCACCAATCATTCTATATGACAAATGCTCCTTCTAACAACCCCACAATATCACCCCTTACCACAAAATCTTCCTTCAGCTTAATCTCAGCCACTCTAGCTTCCCACGCTGCCCCTAATCCCACTCGAAGGAGCCCTGAGAAACATTGTGCATTATCTCTCCATACTACTTCCAAAAATTTTCACCACCCCAACACTTCAACACTATTTTCTGCTATTTTTCTTATTAACATATAAGAAGACTGGAAAATCAGGCCTCTGAGCCCAAGCTAAGCCATCATATTCCCTGTGACCTGCAGGTATACGTCCAGATGGCCTGAAGCAACTGAAGAATCACAAAAGTGAAAATGGCCAGTTCCTACCTTAACTGATGACATTACCTTGTGAAATTCCTTCTTCTGGCTCAGAAGCTCCCCCACTGAACACCTTGTGACCCCTGCCCCTGCCCGCCAGAGAACAAACTCCTTTGACTGTAATTTTCCACTACCTACCCAAATCTTATAAAATGGCCCCACCTCTATCTCCCTTCACTGACTCTCTTTTAGGACTCAGCCCGCCTGCACCCAGGTGATTAAAAAGCTTTATTGCTCACACAAATCCTATTTGATGGTCTCTTCACACAGACACGTGTGACAGCACCTTCTGCTATGATTGTAAGTTTCCTGAGGCCTCCCCAGCCATGCAAAACTGTAAGTCAATGAAACCTTTTTTCTTTGTAAATTACCCAGTTTCTGGTATTTCTTCACAGCAGTGTGAGAAGGGACTAATACAGAGGGGAAGGAAAACAATTGTTCTCTTTGATAAGGCCAGTCTTAATGCAGAAAAGGAAAATGTCTCTTGCAGAAATCTGTTGATCTTTGAGGGCTTTTAATTCAAAATGCTCATTATACCTAGGTGCTATATCTTGGGGTGAAGTTCCTCTGGGCTGCATTATAGCAGTTTGCTCTGAGGAAGTAAACTAGAAGAACTGGGTTTCAGGGTTGGCATAGAGAATTACTTTTCCCTATATATTCTTTCATGCTATTTGTTTTTACTACATACATGGATTATTTCTTCAAAATAAAATTTCAAATCATGATTTTCTTTTCAATCTAAATAGGATGCATCTTCACTGTAGGAAATGTAAATTCCCAATCTGTTCTCATGTTCCTTTTCCTGTCTCTATCCTTTTGGCCTTCCCCATATTCACTCCCCTACTTTTTAAAAATAAAGATTCTATTTTCTTCTTGGCATTAAGTTATTTTCTTTGGGTCACTACTGCTTTTATCTTTTCCTACCTAGAAGGGATACTCTCAACTTTTCCAACCCTGGCCAACCTTGTTGTTTTAGTCAAAGTTTCCTCTTTTTACATCTGCTTCTATAAGAACAATATTTTTTTCATAGAATCTAAGATTACCTATTCCAGAAAATATTTATTGAGCATTGTCACATATGAGGCACTACAAGAGCTGTAGAGAAGAATGTGTTACTGATCTGTTCTTACCCATACCTTTACAGAGCCCATGGGATAACATCTTACATTTGCAATGCAGATAGTCCTTCCTCTCTACTTTTGGCCCTTTTATTCATTTTACAGCCTGCTCTCACAAACACTTTTTAGAAGGAGTTCAGATCCCCTTTTTCCTTTCAAAATTAAAAAAATTAATTAAATAGAACAAACATTTAGTGGTTTATCACATCTTTTCATGTTTATTTTATAGTTTCTATGACTAAAGAATTAATGTGTAAAGTTTAGTTCCTGTTCTGTCACTTTAAATCTTATTAGTTAATGACTGATATGGGTTTGGCTCTGTGTCTCCACCCAAATCTCATATTGAATTGTAATCGCCAATGTTGGGGGAGGGACCTGGTGGGAGGTGATTGGATCATGGGCGCAGATTTCTCTCTTTCTTTTCTTAAGATAGTGAGTTCTCATGAGATCTGGTTGTTGTAAAGTGGGTGGCACCTTCCCCTTCACTCTCTCCTGCCACCATGTGAAGATGTGTTTGCTTCCCCTTTGCCCTTCTGCCATGATTGTAAGTTTCCTTAGGCCTCCTCAGCCATGCATCCTGTACAGTCTGTGGAACTGTGAGTAAATTAAACCTGTTTTCTTTGTAAATTACCCAGTCTCAGGTAGTTCTTTATAGCAGTGTGAGAATGAACTAATACAATGACAGTATTACCAAATCTCCTAGTCTGAGCTACAAAGTGGACATTTCCTCTGATATTAAAGATTGCTAATCTCTGCTTTAGTTCTTCTAGATTCAGAACTGTGAACTTATGGTCTTTATAAAATATCAAATAGATATCTTTATTGAAATAGCCAAATCTAAAAAATCAGCAGAAAAATATTTTGAAAACTTTTAAAAGCATGCATATTCTAAGATTTTTAAAGGCCAAGTTTTGTCTCTAAATATCTGAATTTTCCCAAATGTTTTCATTTGGGACCTCAGCTTCCTCATTCATAAGATAAGAGAGTTGAACTAACTTATTATTGGTTCCTTCAAGCAGTGTGTCTTGAGCAGCTTAAAGGCATACCTGGTCCACACACATTTGTGGCCTTTCACAGGGTCAGTCTTTTATTGATGCTGTTTCAATTATAAAAGCCATGAAGGAGTTCCCAACATGGCAATTCTCCTTAGTACTACATGTTCACTCAGTAGTCAGAATTGTGGGCACACAGGCTCAAACCACTCCACAGGTGAGTCAATATTTCAAACCATACATAGTAGTATAATTAATCAATATATACATGTTATAGATTAAACATTCCACATCAAACAAAGTAACATTTAACATCAAGAGAAAAGTGAACAGGAAAAGGAGGTTTACAAACTAGTCTAAGAAGAGTGGCAAAGACAAGGAGAGTGTCTCAGGCTGATCTGGATGGTTGTTAATTATCAGTGTCTTGCAAGGAAGGGTTCTTGATTTGGAAAGAGCCTTCAATGGCAGGTGTTGGGTGCTGATCACAAGTGACAGCCAGATGTCTTCTATGGAGATGACCATGTCTAGCTGATGATGTCCTGCTCATTTTATGGCCCTTGATTCTTCTGGTGACAACTGATAGTAAAGGGCTATTCCCTTATCTAGTTAGGTGTTGTCTCTATTTATTAGACCAATATTTGGCCCCTGTTGGCTTGATGTAGTTTGAAATGTAAGATCGAGTCATTTTCTAAGATGGAGCTACTTACATCAAGAGTGCTGTATACACAGTGACAGTCTGTGATGTGATCAGTTGCCTTTCTTTCTTGTCTTTTGATTTATCCTGGTCTGGTAACCTCATTAGAATGCCAACCTTTCTGACACACCTTAAATTTTAAATTAGCATCCACTTTCTTTCTGAACACTTTTGTATATGTACATGCAAACATGTATATGGTAGACAGTTTTCATTTGGCTTCTACCTGTTCAGACCATTTAAGTTTCTTTTTCTCTTTCTCTGTAGCCTCCACCCATACATTCCATAATGGAGATATTTGCTAACTCCTCAAAGGTGAAAAGCCAACATTTCCCTTTATCTTTCCTTCCTCCTGCTTCTCTGGCTCCTCTCCTCCTTCCTTTGATCCTTGTTTCCCATCTCCCTTTTTTCTTTCTATTAGTTTTGGGACTTCTGGAAAGGGTTCAATTTATCACTCACCTGAGCCCTTAAATCATGTCCATGCATCAGAAGAGACTATAGCCCTTAATTTAGTTAAAACCCGGAGTAAATTAGAGTGAACTTTTGAGCCCTCTCTTCTCAAGAAGCATGAACTGATTCTCTTTGGGGATCCAGGATGCTGGTAGAGAAGTTTAGGAGCAGTCCTATAGCTTACTAGAAATCTGTCCAGAAAGATAAATAAGGTTTCTGAGTCTTTTCAGCTCTGTGGGTGATATTGCTGCTGCATTTTAGACAGTTCTCATAACTGCTTTTGGGGTCTAAAATCCCACTGGGGTCAATGACAGAGCTACTGTAATGATTGTATCTGTTTACATGGGACAAATATATAATTTTACTTCCCCTTCTAAGAGCCTTTCTTTGGAAAACCCAGTTAATCAACAGTCTTTACTATTTGGAATGTAAATAACTCTCCCTAAGAGTCTGAACTTCATCTCTTTTGAAATGTAAACACCCAGGGAAGCCTCCCTGGCACCTTGGAAGCTTAATCCAAGAGTTTATCTCTGGCTGTAACCATTTGCTCAAAGAGAAGATAAAAGAGGTTTTATTATTCCCTAGACTGAAGGCAATTAACTAAAACAAATAGCTATTTCAATTTGCCAATGAATTTAAGATGAATTATATGAAAAAAATATATATACACACATTGTGCTGTTAAGCCCTCTTATAGGAAAAATAAGGATACCATTAAACCTGAAGGATGTGAGTTGTGTACTGGCTACAAACTGTTTATATAAATGTGTGTGAAAATGCCCTGACATTGTAGCCTTGTTCCGATTGCTTATGTACACAAAACTTGGCTATGCTTATTCAAAAATAAAACATTGTTCTTTTTTTCTACGCATAGTAAAGAGTACTCTGTGTTGGTAGGATTTTTAGTTCCACAGTACTACAGATATCCACAGGTTTGAGACAGTGTAAAAAATGGATTAGAAGTCAAGGATCCAGGGTGTCAAGTGCATGGTTATTTCAGGCTAGGAAGCAGCTAGAAACCTGAAATCACACCCAAATCAAATGTCAAGGCAAATATCAAGTCAGAAACCATGACTGCAGGAAGAAGACATATGGTTATTAGATACATGCAATAGAGTAAACCTGGGAGAAACACAGGTATATGTGCTTAAGAAACTTAAGAAAGACCAAGATACAGAAAGACAAGGAAAGAAGATAGATAGAAGTTCAAGTATAGTTAGGAACACTACAGAAGCCAAAGTGGGTGGAGTGAGCTAAAGAACAAATATATTACTTTCTACATTAGGAAACCTGGCTCTGAAGCAAGATTTCCTGGCAAAAGGATTAAGCTGTTTTCTGCAAGATAAATGTCAATTGCAGGGCTGGCCTACAGCAGCTAGAAATAATGTGAGAGAAAATCTTGATTTCTATCTACAATGTGAGAATATTTCTATTCTGTTGGAACCAATGTTTACTGTTTTGTTACTTTTGGGTAGTTTAGGGAGAGTCACCTCACAAAACAATGTGTGCAACAGACCATAAAAAATGAAAAAAATTGGGCATAACCAGGGTACTGTTTAATAAAGTATGCTAACTCTGTACAGTGAGAAAAGATGCAGCTATTTAAAAGGATAATATAAATCTCTTTGTTGACAAGGGAAATATCCACTCTGTGTGTATATGTGTATGCAATTTTTAAAATTCAACAAACTCTAAGGCAACACCATACTCATTGTTTATGACCAGCATATCTATTCTGATTGTTTGCTGCCTCTCTTGTATCAGTTAGTATTTTAACTATCATCTCCCTATATATGCTTAGAATGTTTACGAAAAGTCTAACTGTGGTCATTTATGGGTCCCTGTACATTCTAGAGATTCTACTTTACTCTCCTTTAAGAAAAAAAAAAAAAGTGGTAATGAAACTGACTTTGCAAACTTTTGACAGTAAAAGAAATCTGACATGGTTTACCCCATCTTGTTTCTGACCTCCAAGCTATCCTTGGTCATTCCTGGGCATAGAGCAAACTAACATTGGGAGGAATTTAGTTTATAGTTTGACTTAAAAGCAAAGATGATAGTAGTTCCCTCCCTACAACTAACCTCCTCCTTGCTCAGGGACCAAAAACCACCTTTGTAAAACTAATGAAAGGCCACAAGAATAGGATTAGGAGAGGGACCTGAACTCTGCTAAAATGTAGGCATTTTTTTCTATATTCCTTTTCTGCTCAGGTGTCATGTGGCCAGAGGTCACAAGATTTGTGACTTCCCCAATGCTCCTATAGATAACATCACTATTACAGACCTAATATTGTTTAAGATATTTTTCAGACTCATCCCACTCAGACTTGTGACTCCTGACTCAATCAGTCCTGTGGCCCCCACCCAGAGGCTAACTCAGAACATGAGGACCATTTCCACACCCCTGTGATTTTATCCACAATCAATATTCTCGATTTCCTAGTCCCCTCCCCACCAAACTATCCTTGAGAAACCCTAACCTCTGAGCCTTTGGGGTGAATGATTTGAGTAATAACTGTAGTTCTCCTCTGTGGGCTGGTCTCACATCAATTAAACTCTTTCTTCACTGCAATGTCATGATCTCAGGGAATTGGTTTTGTCTGTGCAGCAGGCAAGAAAAACCCATTGGGCGATTATACTAATCCATTTTGCCCATTTCCAGCAGAGTGTCATGGGGTGATTCTCAGATTTCACAGTGCATCAGAATTATCCAGATTCTTTTAAAAACTACAGAGGTTTTGTTTTAATTAGTCTTGGTAAGTCTCAGATATGAATATGTTTTAAAAACTCTCCAGATGAGTTGAATGTGTACTCAGAATTGAGAATCAGCAAAGGTTAAGAACATAGGCTAGAGACGTTGACAACCTAGGCTTGAATTCTGACTCTGTCATTTGCTCCTCATGTGACAGTAGGCAAAATATGTAAACTTCTGTGCTTCCATTTTCTCACCTGTGATTAAAAAGGAGGATGTTAGTAACATCTATCTCTTAGGGTTTCTGTGAGGGCACTACCTCTCCATACACACCCTTTCCCAACACTTATATAAAGTAGTACAAAGTATGCTTAATCAAATTAGCTATTACAGTTATAACAATTTATTTTTTAAACCATAAGTCTGATCATATATCACTTAGATGCCATTTTCTACTTTCCTACTACATACTGAATCACAAGAAGTCTCCTCACCCTGGTGGTTCAGCTTCGTCTCTCCTTTTACTCCCCACATACCCTATGTCTTAGCCAAATAGGACCATTTTGTTATTCAAATTATATATCTTCTGCTCTCCGAACTCGTTGAGGACATTCCCACACTTAAAATGAGTGCTTGATGTCATCATGATCCTAAAATGTGTTCAAAGAAGGATCTGTCCTAATGCAATTATAATAAACAAGATGCATGACTCATCTAGGTTGTGAAATTGTGCTAGAAGTACATGCAGAAGCAGGAGCCAGCCTTTGTTTACATAAGCTTTTCTATGCTACACATCCTAAGTACTGTTCCTGAGGTCTTCTCTTCCCTCCAAGCTTTGAAGAGGTCTCAAATTTCAGCAAGAGGATGATGTATAGGTGATGATCATGAGTCCCAGACAGTCATTTATAAGTGTGTCTAACCCAGAGACAGCAAATATATAGCACACATGTTACCATTCCTCCTTCCTTACTACCCCCTGTAGTACCTCTTTAGACTTCATTTCTCCAGTTGTTCAGTGTCCTTCTTCTGTCTTCTTACTTTTGAAGTAGACAGTCTGTAGTCTGCCCTGATCTGCCTTTCTCCAGGTATAAATCTTTCCTTCTTCCCTGTATCAGTCTGTTTTTACCTGGCTGTAAAGAAATGCCTGAGACTGTGTAATTTATAAAGAAAAGAGGTTTAATTGGCTCACATTCCACAGACAGTAGAGGAAGCATGGCTGGAGAGGCCTCAAGAAACTTAGAATCATGGACGAAGGTGAAAGGAAAGCAGGCATGTCTTATATGGACAGAGCAGGAGGAAGAGAGAGAGGGGCAGGTGCCACACATTGTTAAACAACTAGATCTCATGAGAGCTCACTCACTACACAATACCAAGGAAGGTTGGTGCCAAACCATTCATGAAAACTCTGATTGCATAATCCAATCACCTCCCACTGGGCTCCAACTCCAACGTTAGGGATTACAATTGAACAGGAAATTTGGGTGGGGACAGACACTACCTCTTATTAAAAATTACTTGTCCCATGTCCCATTATCTAATGGCTTAGCTAATAAATTTTATAATAGGCCTTCTCTTTATGCAAGTGAGTGATGAAGACAGATGGCTTAACACAAAACCTTATTTCAAAGGAAGTGACTATTGGTTGACTTTCATATCCTGCGGTAAGCCAAAAGAAGTGCTTTGAGAGTGGTAGTGAGATTTTGCAGTCAGGAATGACATGGATTAGATTCTTAGTTCTGTCGGTAATTAACTATCTATTGTTGAGCGAGTCACCTTTCCTCTAGTAATCTCACTTGCTTTGTCCTATAAAATGAGTGACAAAAAGGATTGCTACCATCTATTTTAGCACTAAAATTTTAGGCTTTTATTAATAATGGATCTTCTTAACAAAAAGTTGTAAATAGAATGAGCACTATGTGTGCTACATTATGCTGTCTTTTTGCACTTCCCACTAAAGGCAGGTTTAAAAGACACAGTTGCACAGTGATTTTGGAGCTGCAGCCTTTAGATACCTGCCTAGGTCTCCTGGCTCCATCACCTAATAGTGTCACTTAGCTGTGCAGCCACAGGCAAATTGATTTCTCAGTTTCCGTATCTAAAAACAAGCAGAAATAATTTTGGTACCTTAATTAAATTGCTGTGTAATAATTATATAATGCTTCTATGGGTCTCTCTTCCCTTTATCCTCTTTATTCCAGGAGTTATTTCAAACATTCACTGTTGTCCTTGAGTCCTCAGCCGTTATCAAATGACCTCATCTCCTACTTGACAAGGAAAACAGAGACCAGAAGATGGGGTTCCCTGAGATTTCTCCTCCCACCCAAACAATCATATCTGTATCTGCGTTTATTTCTACAATCTTCCCTAGAAGCCTAGTGGAATGGGAGATTTCCCCATTCAAAACAAAATTCTACATATCTGTCATCTCTGCACATGATGTTGGCTCTTCCAGTCTCTTATACTGCTATATCCAAAATATTTCCTTTCCTTTGAACTCTCCATTGGCTGAAAACTGCACTGTAATATCCACCTCATTAGAACTCCCCACTCCTCCTATGACTTCAGGACTTTGCTGAATAAATTGCTCCCTCTCCTCCTTGGGTCTCTGAAATTTCACTGTTTACTGGTTTTTCATTGCAGTCAATAAACAATATGGAGATTCTTTGGTCACTGTTTCAATAATCAAATATTTTAAAAGAATTATTTCTTTTTCTTATTTTACTTTATGTTCTGGGATACATGTGCTGAATATGCAGGTTTGTTACATAGGTATACACATGTCATGGTGGTTTGCTGCACCTATCAACTCATCATCTAGGTTTTAAGCTCTACATGCATTAGTTATTTGTCCTAATGCTCTCCCTCCTGTTGCCCCCCATCCTGCAACAGACCCAAGCATGTGATGTTTCCCTCCCTGTGTCCACATGCTCCCATTGTTCAGGTCCCATTTATGAGTGAGAACATGCGGCTTTTGGTTTTCTGTTCCTGGGTTTGCTGAGGATGATGGCTTCCAGCTTCATCCATGTCCCTGCAAAGAACATGAACTCATTCTGTCTTATGGTTGTATAGTATTCCATGGTGTATATGTGCCACATTTTCTTTACCCAGTCTATCATTGATGGGCATTTGGGTTGGTTCCATGTCTTTGCTATTGTAAATAGTGCTGCAATAAAAATAAGTGTGCATGTGTCTTTGTAGTAGAATTATTTATAATCCTTGCTGTATATACCCAGTAATGGGATTGCTAGGTCAAATGGCATCTCTGGTTCTAGATCCTTGAGGAATTGCCACACTGTCCTCCATAATGGTTGAACTGATTTACACTCACACCAACCGTGTAAAAGAGTTCCTATTTCTCCATATCCTCAGCAGCATCTGTTGTTTCCAGAATTTTTAATGATCGTCATTCTGTCTGGTGTGAGATGGCATCTCATTGTGGTTTTGATTTGCATTTCTCTGATGACCGGTGATGATGAGGTTTTTTTCATATGTTTGTTGGCCGCATAAACGTCTTCTTTTGAAAAGTGTCTGTTCACATCCTTCGACCACTTTCTGATGGGGTTTTTTTTTTCTTGTAAATTTGTTTAAGTTCTTTGTACATTCTGGATATCAGACCTTTGTCAGATGGGTAGATTGCAAAAATTTTCTCCCATTCTGTAGGTTGTCTTTTAACTCTGATGATAGTTTCTTTTGCTGAGCAGAAGCTCTTTAGTTTAATGAGATCCCATTTGTCAAGTTTGGCTTTTGTTGCATCTGCTTTTGGTGTTTTAGTCATGAAGTCTTTGCCCATGCTTATGTCCTGAATGGTATTGCCTAGGTTTCCTTCTAGGGTTTTTATGGTTTTAGGTTTTAGGTTTAAGTCTTTAATCCACCTTGAGTTAATTTTTGTATAAGGTGTAAGGAAGGGGTCCAGTTTCTGTTTTCCACATACGGCTAGCCAGTTTTCCCAGCACCATTTATTAAACAGGAAATCCTTTCCCCATTGCTTGTTTTTGTCAGGTTTGTCAAAGATCAGATGGTTGTAGACGTGTGGTTTTATTCCTGAGGCTTCTGTTCCATTGGTGTATATATCTGTTTTGATATCAGTACTGTGCTCTTTTGGTTACTGTAGCCCTGTAGTATAGTTTGCAGTCAGGTAGCATGATGCCTTCACCCTTGCTCTTTTTGCTCAGGATTGTCTTGGCTATATGGGTTACATCTTGGTTCCATATGAAATGTAAAGTAGTTTTTTCAAGTTCTGTGAAGAAAGTGAATGGTACCTTGATGGGAATACCATTAAATCTATAAATTACTTTTGGCAGTATGGCCATTATCACGATATTGATTCATCCTATCCATGAGCATGGAATGTTTTTCCATTTGTTTGTGTCCTCTCTTATTTCCTTGAGCAGTGGTTTGTAGTTCTCCTCGAAGAGGTCCTTCACATCCCTTGTAAGTTTTATTCCTAGGTATTTTATTCTCTTTGTAGCAATTATGAATTGTAGTTTACTCATAATTTGGCTCTCTGCTTCTCTAATATTGATACATAGGAATGCTTGTGATTTTTGCACATTGATTTTGTATCCTGAGACTTTGCTGAAGTTTTTTATCAGCTTAAGGAATTTTGGGTCTGAGATGATGGGGTTTTCTAAATATACAATCTTGTCATCTGCAAACAGAGACAATTTGACTTCCTCTTCTTATTTGAATATCCTTTATTTCTTTCTCTTCCCTGATTGCTCTGGCCAGAACTTCGAACACTATGTTGAATAGGAGTGGTGAGAGACGGCATCTTTATCTTGTGCCAGTTTTCAAAGGGAATGTTTCCAGCTTTTTCTCATTTTGTATGATATTGGCTATGGGTTTGTCATAAATAGCCCTTATTATTTTGAGATATGTTTCATTAACACCTAGTTTATTGAGAGTTTTTAGCATGAAGGGATGTTGAATTTTACTGAAGGCCTTTTCTGCTTCTATTGAGATAATCATGTGGTTTTTGTCATTGGCTCTGTTCATGTGATGGATTACGTTTATTGATTTGCATATGTTGAACCAGCCTTGCATCCCAGGGATGAAGCTGACTTGATCTTAGTGGATAAGCTTTTTGATGTGCTGCTGGATTCGGTTTGCCAGTATTTTATTGTGGATCTTCGCATCTAAGTTCATCAGGGATATTGGCCTGAAATTTTCTTTTTTTGTTGTGCCTCTGCCAGGTTTTGGAATCAGGATGATTCTAACCTCTTAAAATGAGTTAGGGAGGAATCCTTCTCTTTTTTTGTTTGGAGTACTTTCGGAAGTAATGGCACCAGCTCCTCTTTGTACCTCTGCTAGAATTTGGCTGTGAATCCGTCTGGTCTTGGGCTTTTTTTTGGTTGGTAAGCTACTAATTATTGCCTCAATTTCAGAAGTTGATATTGGTCTATTCAGGGATTTGACTTCTTCCTGGTTTAGTCTTGGGAGGGTATATGTGTCCAGGAATTTATCCATTTCTTCTAGATTTTCTAGTTTATTTGCACAGAGGTTTTTATAGTATTCTCTGATGGTAGTTTGTATTTCTGTGGGATCAGTGGTGATATCCCCTTTATCATTTTTTATTGTGTCTATTCGATTCTTCTCTCTTCTTTTTCAGTCTGGCTAGCAGTGTGTCTACTTCATTAATCTTTTCAAGAAACCAACTCTTGGACTCTTTTGATTTTTTAAAGGGTTTTTCATGTCTCTATCTCTTCCAGTCCTTCTCTGGTATGTAGGAATGTTTATGTCTGCTGGAGCTACGCCCACAGCTGCCCCTTCCCCTAGGTGCTCTGTCCCAGGGAGATGGGAGTTTAATCTATAAGTCCCTGACTGGGGCTGCTGTTTTTCTTTCAGAGATGCCCTGCCCAGTGAAGAGGAATCTAGAGAGGCAGTCTGCCCACAGCCACTTTGCCATGCTGTGGTGAGTTCCACCCAGTCCGAACTTCCAGGCCTTTTCAGCGTGATCGGGAAAGACCTCCTACTAAAGCCTCAGTAACGGTGGACACCTCTCTCACCACCAAGCTGGATTGTACCAGGTTAACTTCAGACTGCTGTGCTGGCAGCGAGAATTTCAAGCCAGTGGTTCTTAGCTTGCTGGGCTCCGTGGGAGTGGAACCCGCTGAGTGAGACCACTTGGGTCCCTGGCTTCAACCCCCTTTCCAGGGGAGTAAATGGTTCTGTCTCGCTGGGGTTCCAGGTGCCACTTCGGTACAGGAAAAAAAAAAAAAAAAACCTCCTGAGGCTAGCTCGGTATCTGCCTGAACAATGACCCAGTTTTGTGCTTGAAACCCAGGACCCTGGTGGTGTAGGCACACAAGGGGATCTCCTGGTCTGTGGATTGCCAAAACTGTGGGAAAAGTGTAGTATCTGGGTCAGATAGCACAGTCCTTCGTGGCGTCCCTTGGCTGGGAAAGGGAGGCTCCCCTCCTCCTTGCACTTCCCTTGTGAGGCGATGCCCCACCCTGCTTCTGCTTGCCCTCCATGGGATGCACCCAATGCCTAACCAGTCCCAATGAGATGAACAGGGTACCTCAACTGGAAATGCAGAAATCACCCGCCTTCTGCATTGGTCTTGCTAGGAGCTGCAGACCAGAGCTGTTCCTATTCAGCCATCTTGCCAGTCAAACTCCAGAATTATTTCTTGTATTCTTTCTTATCTCTTATATTTCTGCAGTTTTTCACCTTCAATTCCGTCTTCAACCTACAGCAGACTACAGTCCCCATCCCTCCAGTAACACTTCTTACGTGTGCTGTAAACTCAGTTACTTGTCTGCATACTTCATCAAATTGTAAGCTCTCAGAGGTCAGGGACTGTGCCCTCTTATTCATCTTTTTATTTACAATATCTAGTATAACTCCTGGAACATAGTAGGTATTTAGTAAATACTTTTGAATGAGTGGATAGATTTGCTTAAATCAAAGCAAAGCCTTTTTCCTGTTTTGGCCTTTCACTCCAAAAAGATGGAATTTTCCCCTTATTTGTTTTTTCCCTCCAAAAAAGACAGATTTTCCACAATATACATTCATTATGTGTTAGGGTTCTTATCTCCCCTTATTCATCCTCTTCCTCTATTGCTTAAATGAGTGCACATGGAATTATAGTGGTCTCTATTTTCAATATTGTCACACTGAATCACATAGAAAGGAGCCTGATTATTGTAAACGGAAGCAGAAGTCTATGGAATGATTCCGCTGGGCACATGCACCGGCTCGCCTAAGCAGACTCAGACCAGTTGGAGGAAGAATGGCCTATCCCAATCACTTTGGTTGTGATGGATGGTGAATAAACCCTCTTGGTATAGCAAACTGTACTGGGACACTGGAAATCTCTCGGCCTGAAAATATCTGTTTCTGATATCAAAACTTGAGACAGTAATCCTTTGGTATGATCGAAGAAAGATGTATTACTTACACAGGCAGAGAAATCTCAAGGCAAGAGGATGAAAGTTTAGCCCTCTGGGAGAGAGCCTAGGGGCGGGTGAGGAGGGAGAGAGAGAGAAAGGAGGGAGAGAGGGAGAGAGGGAGAGGGAGAGAGAGAGAGAGAGAGAGAGAGAGACTAGCATGTACACAGGCATTTTATAAGAGAGGAAGTTGTCAGCGAAAAGTTTAAAAGAGGAATCAAGAGGGTGCATTAGCTTGTGATATGTGTATGGGGGCAGAGTGACCGTTATCAGAATACTAATGCTAAAGGAGGCAAAAGACATAGTCGGAATGTGGCTTAGGGGTTGCTGACACTCAATCAAATATCAGTGGGGATACAAGATTTTTTTTTCCAGTGGTCCTCACAATTATGCCTAAATCTGAGTAAGCACAGCAACTGCTCAGGTTTCCTGTAAATAAACATATACTTTGTCTGAGAGAGATCAAATTTGCAAAGTCAATTCACAATAATTTGACCAGCAACTATTATAACTCCCTGAAAGATAGGGCAAACCAGTCACTGCATGCAGAAGAAGATAGCCAAGAGAAGATATCAACTGAGGTCTGGAGAATCTCTTAGAGTACTCTTGTAGTATTATTAATTATTTTGGTTTGTTCTATTTGTTTAAATATTCTGGAGACTTGTTCTGTCTTATTAACCTACATGCAGCAGGAGGTCTTCTTTAAGGCAGAAACTTCACCTTGACATGGCAGTAGGTAGTCCAATGCTAATCTTTTATCAGCTACCACAGCAACTAAAGGGCTTTGTGCCACATTAAGGGCTTCTAAGGCTTAAGATGCTTACTGTATATGGTCTGCCAGGACTGTGACAATCTCTGAGTGGCCTTATGAATTCAGTCTGTGTTACAGAATCGAAAATAACTAAATGTGTGCCTGTTATACCAGAGATTGTCATAAGGTCCAATATGATAGAAAAAGATAAGTTGGTGTTTCTTTCTGTGGGGAAGCTAAATGAGAGAGGTTGCTGTGGGCTGCATGTTTGTGTCCCCTCAAAATTCATATGTTTAAACCATAATCCCCAATGGGATTGTATTTGGAGATGGGGCCTTTGGGAAGCAATCAGCCCATTAAGGTGGAGCCCTCACAACAGGATTAGTGCCTTTGTAAGAAACTACATGAGAGATCTTGCTTCCTTTCTTTTCTCTCTGCAATGTGAGGGCATGGCAAAAACATAGTCATCTGCAAACCAGGAAGAAGGCCCTCACAAGAACCTGACCATGCTGAAACCCTGATTTCGACAGGCTCAGAAGTGTGAGAAATAAACTTCTATTGTTTAAGCCGCCCAACCTATGGTATTCTGTTATAGCAGCCTGAACAGACTAAGCAAAGATGGATTTTCTAGCTGTATATAGGGTAACCTAAGCACTAAATATGCATAAAATAAAGGTCAGATTGCATGGGGCAGAAGGAGAAAAAATAGAGGAGTAGAATGTGTGACCCTGTTGAACAGGAGTAGTGCCACAGAAGAATAAGTAGCCCAGGGGGACTTGGATGGTGAGATTTCTGGTTGGTGGATTTATCTCAGTGCGGATATGTGAGGGCCAAATAGTTTCAGTGGAAGGACATGGCTGTATACAATACTGGTTGATGGGGAAGTCAGAAAGAATGTGAAGTCTACATAGAGAAAGCTAATAGGGTCAAGGAAATTCTGGGAGGAAATGCAGGGCTGGTGGGTGAGTGGGGAGGATGATAAGTGGTCAATATGGATACTGAACACCTCCAAGGAGGTAGAACTTAGTTGTGTAAGTGGTCACTCATGCTGGGGCACTGGGTAACAGGCCCAGTATTACTGGAGGCTTAACTCTTAAGTGAAGTGTTGTTACATATATATTATCTAGCAAGTCAAAGAAAAAACTACTTTACAGTTCATATGGGACCAAAAAAGAGCCCAAATTGCCAAGATAATCCTAAGCCAAAAAAACAAAGCTGGAGGCATCATGCTACCTGACTTCAAACTATACTACAAGGTTACAGTAACCAAAACAGCATGGTACTGGTACCAAAACAGAGATATAGACCAATGGAACAGAACAGAGCCCTCATAAATAATATCACACATCTACAACCTTCTGATCTTTGACAAACCTGACAAAAACAAGAAATGGGGAAAGGAATCCCTATTTAATAAATGGTACTGGGAAAACTGGTTAGCCATATGCAGAAAGCTGAAACTGGATCCCTTCCTTACACCTTATAGAAAAATTAATTCAAGATGAATTAAAGATTTCAATGTTAGACCTAAAACCATAAAAACCCTAGAAAAAAACCTAGGCAATACCATTCAGGACATACTCATGGGCAAGGACTTCATCTCTAAAACACCAAAAGCAATGGCAACAAAAGTCAAAATTGACAAATGTGATCTAATTAAGCTAAAGAGCTTCTGCACAGCAGAAGAAACTACCAGCAGAGTGAACAGGCCACCTAGAGAATGGGAGAAAATTTTTGCAATCTACCCATCTGACAAAGGGCTAATATCCAGAATCTACAAAGAACTTAAACAAATTTACAAGAAAAAAATCAAACAACCCCATCAAAAAGTGG
>NW_012117210.1:315321-317887 GCF_000951035.1 Colobus angolensis palliatus
ATTAGGAGATATACCTAATGTAAATGACGAGTTAATGGGTGCAGCACACCAACGTGGCACATGTATTCATATGTAACAAACCTGCACATTGTGCACATGTACCCTAGAACATAAAATATAATAATAAAAAAATGAGAAAGAAAAGAAGTGGAGGATTGTGACTGGGGAATAGTGGAGAACAAAGTGAGAATTGTTGGACAAGGCAAAATCATAGCTAGTGCAGTTGTGGGAATCACAGTGGGAAGTGATGTGGGTATAGTTATAAGGATAGTTATCATGGCCTGGTCCATCATAGAACTTTAGCCCTTCATGTAAGAAGAGTGGAAGTGTAGATCTCAATTCAGATTTTAGGCACCCCAAAAGAGAAAGTAAGTGGTGTGACACCTATAAAATAAGTCAGCTAATTTATAGGGTACTAGCTTGCAACAAAACTGCAATGAGTGAAGATAGAAAAAAGTGGGTCAAGAACAAATCTAAATAACCTACCAGGAGTTCCTTTATGCACAGAATATATAATAATCAGTGACAGAGATCTTCGTGGTGTCATTCATCAGGGTTTAGGTATGGTCTAGGCAAGTAAGGACCTGCCAATAAGCTTTACTTCTTTGTAGGGTATCCTTAACATTGCATAAATAAGAAGGCTATGAAATCACAAAGACATATATAAGCAGGATGGGTGGGATCTTTAGTTAAGCAGTTCGTGGTAATGATGGTGGTATTGGCATCTGCTAGGTAGGAAACAAATATCTGCATAGATTGAAACTTGGGGTATAAGGCAGGAGGTGAGAAATAAGAAACAGCAGTTGGGGAAATTATAGGGGATCCAGGTGGGTTTACAGGTGGAGTGGAAGAGCCAGGGGTGGTTTTTGGGAGCAAAGAGGAAATCAAAATATTTATTTGGTGGGCTTGAGCATGGAATTTTGGGGGCAGGACATTCTAGGGTATCATTGTCAATGCTGGGACTGTCAGTTGTGCTGAGATCATCATTTGGAAGGAGTTGGTCTCTTTGGCAGAGGTCATAATCTTGAAAAAGTTGGAATGACAGTCTGAGGTCATCATTCTTGAGGCAATGATTGTCGGCCTGTGTTGTTCGTTACTGCTTGTGAATGTTAACTGTAAAGAACCTAGTGTGGTGGGAGGTCGGGGCTCCTGATATGAGTCTGGAGTTACCTTTAAGACCTTGAGGTAAAGTGTTACCTTTGAAAAATTATTACAAAAGTGTCCAGAGACTTGTCTTTTGCCCTAGTAGTTATAGAGTCACTTCTTATAGAAAAACTGTGAACTAATTGAATACTCCAAACAAGAAGGATGAAAAGAAGCCCAAGGACTTTGGCATTGAGCAGAAGTAGTAAAATCCACATCTAAACCATGAACTAAATTAAGTCTTAGCCAGGACAAGCATAACAGCATAACCAGAATAACTGCTCTACAACATTTTCAGGCTTTTGGCATATAGTCCCTGATATGCTCAGGGTGTTTGTTCATTATGATGAGATTCATAGGTATTGTCATCTTGAATCCTGTAGTGGCTCTTCATTCAACATCACTGTGATGGGTTGGAGCCAGAGCTGGTAGCCTACTTAATAATATTGGCTCTGAGAACTAATTTCAGATCTTCTATTCTTCACTGGAAGATCTACACAGTTGTAAGTGTGGGATCAGTTGCAGAGATCTCTATTCCCTGTTAAGAACCTACAGTTAGTTAACCAAACTTTAAAACCATTATAATGGAGAATGACTGTAGACTTTGGCAGAATGCCTTTTTGTGGCATATGGAATAAACTTTTGGGGTGGAGGAGGTTCTGGATTTTATTGATCCCCATTCCATTATCTTCCCTAAATCCAGGCATCAATCTGGCGTAATTTGTGCCAAAATAGAAAAGAGGTAGTAAAATGGGAAGGTGTCATTAAGTGGAAGGTGATATTATATTTAGGTATTGTATACCTAGAGTCATAAGTGAGAAGTGCCCATTTTATGGCTAGAAACATGATAATGAATGTTTAAGGAACAAAATGGCAAGTTCATAAAGAGATCTCATATAGAAATACATTTAATGAAAGCCTGAGTTTAACTTATTGTTGTTTGCATGATAATTGACCATAGTTATGTGTTTTCCCTAAGAACTTATTTCCTCATCTATGAAATAAAAATAAAAGTACATACTACATAAAAGTGTTGGAAACAGTAAAAGAAGGAGTGTACATATCTTAAGTGGTATTGTTCCTGACACTTAAATTCTCAATATGTGTTAGCTGAATATATCATAATTTGTATTCCTCCCAGCCAACCAGAGGCGAATGAAGATTAGTGGAGGCAGAGGAAGTTTAATGCATTTTGTTTAGTCCAGTACCCTCCCTCTGGTACAGTAATCTGAATAGACCCATATAGACCCTAGGCTGGGAAATGGGTGGTCTGGGCAATTCCTTGGACTGCTGAAGTGCAACTGGTTGGCCCTGGGTGTAAGCAGTTAACACCTTGGCATCTGTTATGACCACTTAGGTAATCTCTGAGAAGACTGAAGCTTTCTCTACAGCTCTCCTCTTCTTCTGAGCCTTCACCAGAATC
>NW_012117210.1:317937-343086 GCF_000951035.1 Colobus angolensis palliatus
ATAAATAAATAAATAAATAAAGGTATGTCTGCATTTTTCATCAGACTTCTGGAGAATATTTTAAAAAGAAATGTGCAGCAAGAAGTCTTAAGACAGCTTGCCGCGTTATCACAATAGTCTATAGAACACGTTGAAACATTGAACACCTGAGGTGTTACAGTGATGAACTAGTGAAAGTGACTGATAGCAGATTGTGCGTGTGTCTGGTTAAAACATTTAGGAAGCTTTCATTAGATTCAGCTCAACAGGGAGGGGCGTAGTTTAGTTGGGGAGAGTTTAATAGGGATTCAACTCGCTAGACTTCTGGCTCTTATATTTTCCCAGCTCCTGACAAAGTAACCTTGGGAATTTACATCATCTCTGTGAACCTGTTCCTTAAATGTAAGATTAGGGTGGGACTGGCCTCACAGGTTCACACTGGTACAATCACACATGGCCTTACACTTAGTTTAATGCTCTGCTGATTTTGAAATTTTTCTTTTCTTTTCTTTTTCTTTTTCTTTTTTTTTTTTTTTTTTTTTTGAGACGGAGTTTCACTCTGTCACCCAGGCTGAAGTGCAGTGGCGTGATCTCGGCTCACCGCAAGCTCCCCCTCCCGGGTTCACGCCATTCTCCTGCCTCAGCCTCCTGAGTAGCTGGGACTACAGGTGCCCGCCACCAGACCTGGCTAATTTCTTCTATTTTTTTGGTAGAGACGGGGTTTCACCGTGTTAATCAGGATGATCTCGATCTCCTGACCTCGTGATCCGTCCGCCCCAGTCTCCCAAAGTGCTGGGATTAGAGGCGTGAGCCACCGCGCCTGGCCCAGAATCACTCTTAATGCTCCACTTGCTGCAATGTAGTCTTTTTCTAGCATGTGCCTCCAAATTCTTTCAGCCTCTACCCATTACCTAGTTCCAAAGCCACTTCTATATTTTTAGATATTAGTTACAGCAGCACTCCACTTTTTGGTACCAGTTTCTGTCTTAGTCCATTCGGGTTGCTGTAACAAAATACCCTAGACTGGGTAATCTACAAACAAGAGAAATTTATTGCTTACAGTTCTGGAGGCTGAGAAGTCCAAGATCAAGTTGCCAGCAGATTTGATGTCTGGTGAGTGCCTGCTCCCTGCTACAAAGATGGCTCCTTTTAGCTGTACCCTCACACGCCAGAAGGGCAAAAGGGGCAAACAAGCTCCTGCAGGCTTCTTTTATAAGAAAACTAGTCCCATTCACAAGGCCTCTGCTGTTATGACCTAGTCATTTCCCAAAGACCTCACCTCTTAATATTAACACATTGGGGAATTGATTTCAACATATGAATTTGGGAGGGACACAAACATTCAGACCATAGCAACTGTCAAGAATTTTGTGGACACGATTTAAAATCACCATGCTTTCCATTTTTTTATTTTACTTTAAGTTCTGGCATACATGTGCAGAACGTGAAGATTTGTTACATAGGTACACATGTGCCATGGTAGTTTGCTGCACCTATCAACCCCATGCTTCCTTTTTATCCCACTAACTTCCTTCATTTTATCCTACCAACTTTTCACAACAAATACCAACAATTGATATTGCTTTAAACTTGTTTTTTCATTTTTTTCTACATTAGGAAGAAACTTTAAAAACCGTTTTTTGTTGCTGTTATCACTAAATACATGCTCACTGGTTTTGGGAAGGATTGAAGAAAGTTTACACGGTCTTTGTACTCTGGGAACCCCAGAACTCTGCATGATTGCTGTGTGCCAGGTACTATGCTTGCTCCTTGACACAAATTACCCCAATTATTTCCTTCAGCATAACTACGATCCGGAGTATTATCATTTCTATTCACCAGATGAAATCTTGAGTAACACAGTCACTGTAGAGAAAAAAATATATTGTAACTCGTGTTTCTATGACATTATATTTAATGTTATTGCCTTTAGCATTAGAGCCACTATTGAAAAGAACCTAAGGTAAGATCAACAAAAATATGAGAATTGACTTCATAAGTCATCTATATTATATGCTTGAATGTCTAATATGAAAACATATTAATAGAAAAAGAGCTATTGAGAGACATTGTAAGTGTTCTATAAATCATATGGGTTCTAGAAATGGAAAATGTGGGCCGGGCGCAGTGGCTCACGCTTGTAATGCCAACACTTTGGGATGCCGAGGCAGGCGGTTGAGACCATCCTGGCTAACACAGTGAAACCCCGTCTTTCCTAAAAATACAAAAAAATTAGCCGGGTATAGTGTCACGTGCCTGTAATCCTAGCTACTTGGGAGGCTGAGGCAGGAGAATCCCTTGAACCTGGGCGGCAGAGGTTGCAGTGAGCAGAGATCATGCCACTACACTCCAGCCTGGGTGACAAAAACAAATAAACAAACAAAAAGAAATGGAAAATGTGGTTTGATTTTGTGTATCAAAAAAAGGCTGAGTGTAATGGCTGTGCTCTTGTGATCCTGGTACTCTTGTGAGAATCGTACATTGGGTATCTTGTGATCAATGTCTTGATCAATGATAACCTTGTTGTGTAGGTGTGTGGAATTATGGGAATGAAGTTCTATTTGAAAGAACAATCTTGGTTTGCATTTTAAATTCTGGTGTTGGTGAGAAAGGACAAAAATGCACCTCATTACCCAATTGTTACTTGAGTATACAAAAGGGGCTTCCAGTTATGAGAAAGGCATCATATATAACCTAGGAGGGGAACTGGTCCTTTAAGGCAGTGGACACAGTTTGGTTTGATGGGTACTTGGGTGGACTCTCATTGCATACTAGGTTAAACTGGATTCTATTTTGTAGTAAAATGATAACCAATAACTTTAATTCAGGGTGCTTTAAACCACTTCCACATGCTTACCATAAAGCTGGAACCAGTACCTAGGGCTACTGAATCCAAGACTTCTGCTCTTGCTAGTAATTAGCCACCGTGTGCCTCTTGATGCCATCATGCCTCAATGTGATGACCCAGAAGATGTTTAAATAAAGTAATTTATCTAATCCTCACATTATTCTCCTGCACAATTCTGGATATTTGAGAAGCAGGATAGACAAAATTCAGGCTGACAGGTAAGGTAAAAAAGAGAGGTGAAGGGATTTACACAAGGTTGTTGCAGAGTTACTGGGTTAGATCTCTCACCGGAACCCAGAGGTTTCCTGAATTCAGTCCAGTGGCCCCTCCAGCAACCAAAATACTGAATTTGTTCCTTGATAAGTAGTATCTCATTTTTCAAGGAAAGTAGTGTGTGTGTGTGTGTGTGTGTGTGTGTGTGTGTGTGTGTGTGTGTGTTTGCGGGGCAGGGATGGAAAGGAGACTAATCATATTATTTTCAATATTCAGAGGTTATAGGATGGAATACCTAATGGAATTAGTAAAGAAGAAAAGAATAATTTTATCATTTTCTTTTCTTTCATGTATTTTCCTAATCACTGATTTTATCATACAGTGTGATTTAGGAGAAAATTTCCCATTGAGTTCCAAAAGATGGTACAGAGGGACACAGCATAATAGTGGGATCACTTGATAGAAAAATCAATTCAGGAAACCCATGCTGTTGGCCCTATGCATAGTATTCATCATTGTCATTAGGGGTTACTCCCTTCAGGTACCCATTTTGCTAGCACCATAATAGACTGCTAACAGAGACTGACTGATGACAACTGCCTTAAGTGTTTAGTATCATTTCTGAGGTAGATGCTCTCTAGTGGGCATTAATGGGCAATACAAAGATTTTCACTTTCTTCATATTCCCGTTAGTACATCCACATGCCTCCTCCCCAGACTTTACAAGTATTTGATATTCAAATATTTCTCCTTCCAGGACCCTGACCAACCTGACAAGTATATAGTCCTACCTCCAGCCAATTCTCCTGAACTAAGATAAATTACCAGATGCTCTGCCCTGGTATTCCCTATGCACATTGGGAAGCTTTGCCCTTAAAATGGACGTCTTTCAGTTACCTTTGAGTGAGGCTTAGTGCAGCAGCGTTCCATTTTCAGCTTGTACCCGCATATTGAGCCAATCCCTCCATGAATCAGGCTCAGTCATTTTCCTTCTCCATCAGCTAGTCATAAAGGATCTCCCATGGCCGTAAATGTGAGCTGAGACCTGAGGCTCTGATGCAACAGTGTTGATAAATTGGAAGTCTGGATCACCTCTCCAATCGTTTCACTGTGCTTTCTGGACCTGCCTATGCCCAATCGCAGCCATACCACTACCAATTTACAAAGAAGTGTTGCTGGACCCACTCAAATTTATGATCTTGTGGGTCTGACAGTATCCAGTTTATGATGGGAAATTCTAGCTATATGTTCACTTGATGTTGAAGAATCAGGTGCTCTATGTCTTCTAAGCCCTAATAACATGACAGGGAATGTTTTTTGAATGCTAATTATTCACTGCAGATAGCATGGCCCTGAATCAGAACATCAGACATTATTTGTAAGTCTCCTGTTGAAGCTTGCCATAAATTCCACATGGAATCTATTTCCTCCAAATGCACTTCTAATAGTATAAGATCTGTTGGGTCATATGGCCCAAGAAGCAGGGCAACTTGCACTCCAACTTGGACCTGCTTTAGAGTCTTTTCCTGCTTTCAGCCCCAGGCAAAGTTGGTAGTCTTGCATGCCACTCAGTAAGTGGATCAGTGCAGTATTCCCAAGTTAAAATATATTGCCTCCACAATCTGAAGCAGGCTATCAGGTGTGGTGTTTTCTATTTAGTGGTGAACAACACAAAATACTATAATGTGTGTGGTGTTTCTGTAGGATTGTGCCAATATGCCCAAAACCACTGGATCCCTAGAAACTCTACTGACATGAATCTGCAATGATTTTATTCCTCACCCTATGGAGCACATGTGTTTTAGTGATGACTTAAATGTACCTGCCAATTATTTCTCATTTGATCCAATTGATGTGGTGTTATCTATATAGGGGATCAAAGCAATGTTCTGCAGAATGTCCACATAGTCCATATCTCTTCGGACTACGTTATAACCGTGGAACTGTTAACGTATCTCTGGGGCAAAGCCCTAAATTAATTCTGTTGTTCAAATCACGTGAACATGAACTGCACTAGGTCATTCTTCATGGTAATGATGGGAAATAATTCATTGCCAGATTAGTGGCCACACACCATGTACCTAAAACCATGTTCATCTGTTCTGACAAAAATACCACATCCAGTACAGTAGTTGCGTTGGGGCTAACACTTGCTTGAGTTTGTGGTAGTTCACTCTCCTCCTCTATAATCCCTCTGGACTAGTGAATCAAATGAGAAAATGATAGACATCACTACCCTTACATCATTTAATTCATTAAGAGTGGCACAAATTTCTGCCACTCCCCAGAGGATTTTTACTTATTTATTTATGTATTTATTTTTGACATGGAGTCTCACTCTGTCACTCAGGCTGGAGTGCAGTGGTGCAAACTCCACTCACTGCAACCTCCTGCTCCCTGGTTCAAGTGATTCTCCTGCTTCAGCCTCCTGAGTAGTTGGGGCTACAGGCGTGTGCCACCACACTTGGCTAATTTTTTTTATTTTTATTTTTTGGTATTTTTAGTAGAGACGGGGTTTCACCATGTTGGCCAGGCTGGTCTCGAACTCCTAAGCTTAGGTGATCTGCCCATCTTAGCCTCCCAAAGTGTTGGGATTACAGGTATGAGCCACCATACCTGGCCCACACAGGATTTTGTGTTTTTTTCTTTTTTTTTTTTTTTTTATTGTTTTGGCTGGAATAGTAGCAGCTCTGAAGCTACTGCTACTGAATTTCCCCAGAATGATAGCTTTCTCCTCACAGGCTAAGGAACGAATGTGGAGGTTCTATCATCTGTCATGTATATCCATTCTAATTATATATTTGAGGATCAGGGAAACAACAAACAGATTAGTTTGTGGATTCATTAGAATGACAGTGAACCAGACCTGAGCAGACTCAGTAGAAACACAGTGAGGACCTCAAATAGAGGGCCATGACGATGCTTCAGGTCTTCAGGCATCTAGTTGACATAGGGTCAGCTAGAACTCTGTGTCCAAGGGCCTAAAAATGTATAAGTGATTTCTCCCCGTGTACAGTTAGATAAGTAAATGGTCATAAGTCCCTTTGAAGAAGGACTATGAGAACCATTATTATATAAACTTGCTATAAAGTTGCAAGGTTTTCCCTTCTTGGAACCTCATGTCTATTCTATCCCTGGAGGCTGAAAAGACACAATACTCAGGGGAGTAGGTCTATTGGATTGAGCACTAAAGTGAGAATTGGCAGATGTGTATCCCATAGTCAGAGCCATCAGTCTTTGCAGCACCTAAAGTAGGTCACTCTCCCTCTTATCATGTTCAGCACTCAATAAATGCCAACTGTTATTATTATAATTAGTTAAGTATACTGTGGTGCTTTTGAGTAGTTTTGGAATACAAGGCCTGGCAAAAATGTTTAGACCCTCACCCAAACACTCTTGGAATAGAGTTATTTTAAAATCATTCTTTCCTGAAGAAAAGACTTGTGGTGAGTGGTTCTGTTGAAGAAGAGTTCAAAGACCTAGATTTGGTTTAGGTACACACACACACACACACACACATACACACACACACACACCATATATCATCAAGCTAAATTCTCAGCCTCTTCCCTTAGCACAAAATTTCACATTCTATAATTGTCTTAAATACTTTCAGAATGCCCTCCTGAAATACACCCTTTATCAATAACAAAAGAATGACTACAATGACATTTATTCTGGTGTTCTTTACATCCAGAAGATGATTATTAGCTAGGTTTAAGATTGGTCTTAAATTTTAAAAATCTAATACACACTATTACATGTCAAATTACTTTTAATTATCTTCATTGTCACTTGAATGCAGCGAACAGTTTTTATTCAAAAGAACAACTCTAGACACTACCTGGAAGGAAAGTTGATGCCTTTTAAAGCAAGACCCGCATGGTGATGTAAAGAGGATGAATAACATAAAATATAAAAATCAGAGATCAGGAAGGCACATGAAACAAAAGAAAATGGAGTGATGAAATTGTTCACTGACTCCATACTCCACTGAGTGATTAAGTGACCAATGCCTAACTACGTTCTTCCTTTAACCAATTATAAAGAAGCTTAGGTTAAAGGAAAACACTTCCCTATGGTTAAAGTCAAACAGTGAGAACGTTCTGGAACTTTCTAGATGCTTACATAGGACAGGAAACATTAAGAGTGATTCTGGCATAGATCTAGATACTAAATCATATGCTAGGATATTTCCTTCAGACCCTCCGTAGGCTGACAAGATGTGTGTGTGTCTGTGATGAGGGTAGGGAGCAGAGAACAAGAATGAGAATATAGGAAAGTGTATACTATGAAACAAATACATTAGGTATACACAGCTCTATTTTTACAAAAGTTCTGTATAACTTCCTTTTCATTTAAATATATATGTATATATGTTTGACAACATTTCATATCAATAAAGATAAATTTCTATAACTTCCATTCCTAACCAGGTACATCCTATACTATTGTAATTTTATCTATCACTATTACTCCTGAAACAATGGGGAAATACATGCATTAATTAGCTTATAGTTTCATCTTAAGCCTGACTTACCACAGGCTATCTACTCATAGTATTTTCATACATACTTTCCAGATATATTTTATGTGTGTTTATATATAATTCAAAAGCTATATGTTCATATGTGCAAATACGTTTTTGTTCAAAATTGAGTCACATTACACATACTGCTATTGTCCGAATGTCCCCCAAAATTCATATGTTGAAACTTAAGTGTTAATGTAATAGTATTAAGTGGTAGTGTCTTTGGGAGGTGATTATTTGTATATCTCAATGTATCTTTTTATTTGTCTTTAATTTTAGTACTGTTGAACAACTGTGGATGTTTGCCATTGCTTCTCTCTTTTGAATCATTTGTTAATAAAATTAAACATTACTATTATACCTGGTCAGATTCATTCCTATGTCAGTCATATTACTTATATGCTATTAAATTCTGTTTGGATTATTTCTCCCATTTTCTGATGCCTTTAAATGCATTGTGTTTGTTGATAATGGCTTTTCAATTTCCCCATATTATTCCAAATGAGGTATATTATATTTCACTATAAATATAGTGAAATGACCACTGGTATACTTTTGTTTTTTGCTGATTTCTCACATATGCAAAAATATTCTTTTTTATTTCTTTTTAGCACCTCTACCCCTACCTTACACCCAACTTCCCTCCCCTAATCCCGCCCTTGTTTCCTTTCTATGATTTGGGAGATTGGCAGTTGAAATTCATTTCAGTTAATACAGTCTCCTCCCTGTGGGTCAATGATATAAACAGACCATTTTAATCAATAAGTAAAGAACCATGGAGAAGTTATTTACACTCATGAGACTGAGTTTTGCATTTTTAAATGGAATTAATGAGCCCAATATAACATCACTGTTGTGAGAAGACTGGGTAATTCTAGGAAACGTCTGGCCCATAGCAGGCTTTCCTCAATTGCTACTCTCTGCTATATTCCACCTCCTCTTTCCTGTGAGATAAATTACGTTGGCATTCACTTAACAACATTACTGTCATAGAGAGCAATGATAAGTGTAAGAGGAGGAAAAGGAAGTGTGTGCTTATTGTCACAGTGCATGACTGAGGTTTGGTGGCATTTTCATGTTATGGCACGTCACCAAATGCAGTTGAAGGATGGGGAGAAAATTAATAATTTTATTTTATTTTGTGTATAGTCCTACCACTTCTTTTTACTGTTAAAATGGCAGAGACAGAATTTTCCATGGATCCTAAGGACAAAATAATTCCATAATTTAATATATATTTGTTGACTGATATAGTTGTTACTGTCAGACAGAGGTCAGGGAACTGAAGAAAACCACTGCTAATCTCACAGATCCTCCAAAGTCTTTGAGTACAGACTTACAGAAGAATGCTAGGACCATGAAAAAATTTGTTTTATATCTGCCAGATTCCACATAAAGAACGGTTTTTATTTCCTTTCTATTTAAAAAATATCATACAAATACATAGCATTGGTGATACCTAAACCATATCCTGCTGGCAAGAAGTTTAGGAAATGTAATTCATAGGAATCCAGCTTCTGCAACAAAGGAGAGAACACAGACGAGGATGAAAAAGCTTCCAACTGCCAGATAACCTTATCTGCGTAAGTCTCCTGGATTTTACTTCTTTAACCTTTCTGATTCTTTTAAGTACCTGATATTCTACATTAAATATTTTCTGTTTGAAATACCTAGTGTAGTTTCTTTTTTGCTGACTGAATCTTGAGTGATGCCCACTCCTCCAGAGATTCTGATTGAATATTTCTTACATAAGTGGACTGTGATTCATATTTCAAAAAACAATGTTTTTGAGAGATCCCTCCATATCAGAAGGAATAAAATCACACCCCATTTGTATGCTTGCCTTGTCCTACTAGCTATTTGAGCAGATTATTTCTTGTGTCTAGCTTATCCAGTAATTTCCTTGACAAGTAAAATTTGATCTAACTTACATAAGGACAAGATAGAAGACTAGAGAAGCTACCCATTGACTCAGGTAATCTTGGGTAAATTATTGAACCACAAAAAACAACATAAAGATAAGTGCTTAAGAGCCCAGCACTCCAAGTCTCTCTAATTGGTTACTCAGTTCTAGCCAACTGTAGCCATTCAGGAATGCACAACCAGTACTGCCAAATCTTCGTGTTGTTAAAAGACTTTTATTTTGCATGAAATATCCCTTTCAAATGTTGATGAGGACATGAATAAACAATTGTGTATGTAGAAGAAAACATATCATAAGCCAGATCTAGGGACTTAGAGACCTGGACCTAGGGATCCCTACCTTTCAACTTCTGTCCTAGGACTTTACTGGCCTGGAGCATGAGTCATCGAAAACAAGACACTGTCTTTTGTCTCAAATGGTCCCAGGTTATTGAGAAGTACAAAGTATATAATTCATTACAATAAAAAAAATGCACCAGATATAGGTGTAGCACAAAAGGTGAAATTAACTCTAAGGAGGGACAGAACAGGTTACCTGGTGAGGTGAGGTGTTGTCTGGATTTCTAAGGGTGTATAGGATTTCATTAGGCAAGTGCCTAATGTGGGGAAAAAGGTGTTTCAGGAAGAGAGAACATATACAATAACATTACATCATGAAATAACATGGTCTTCTCAGGAATCTAAGAAGACTTAGGGATTGCTAAATCAGAGTAAAAGCAGAGGGGAGAGATGGGGACAGTGGAAAGAGATGAGGTCAAAGAGGTGAATGGGGACACTAATAGTGCAAAACTGTGTCTTTTGACTTTGTCCAATAAGCATTGGACAGCCAGTGATGACTGACAATATGGTAATAGATTGCAGGGATTGAGATCAGAGGAAAGAAGACCAGTGGGGTAGATGCCATACTGCTGACCATACATCATGAGTACTTGAAATACAGCAATGGATGTAAGACTGGAAAGGAGAAAATACTTAAGGGAGACTTGCACAAATGCACCAGGAGGTGTGCCCATCAATAAGGAAAAGGGTGAAACATTCTACAGCATCGACAGTGAATAACTACAGCTACAAGCAACAACAGACGAATCTTAGAAACAGAATGTTGCGTGAAAGAAACAAGTTCCAGGCCAAGCATGGTGGCTCCTTCCTGTAATCCCAGCTACTCCAGAGGCTGAGGTGGGAGTATTGGTTGAGGGAAAAAAAAGCAGAAACAAGTCCCTGAATGCCACCTAGAAAAAGATATAAATGTTTGTGAAAATAATCAAAACTAATCAACACTATTTAGGCACATATCTATGTGACAAGAATACATATTAAAATGCAAAGAAATAAGATATATAAATCAGGATATTGGTTTCTTTGAGAGGGGAGGTTGGGGGACAAGATGTAATTTAAATTATCAGTAACATTCCAGTTCTTCTATTGGGTGCTGAATTCACAGGAATTTATTGTAATTAAGATGGGCAGATCGATAGATAAGCAGTCCTTTTAGAGGCCAGGAAAACAATGTCAGAACGAAAGATTCTGTTCTATTCTCTGTACTAAGTGCTTTAAGAAAGCCAGGGGCTGGGCGTGGTGGCTCATGCCTGTAATCCCCAGCACTTTGGGAGGCCGAAGCAGGTGGATCACGAGGTCAGGAATTCAAAACTAGCCTGGCCAACATAGTGAAACCCCATCTCTACTAAAAATACAAAAATTAGCTGGGCATGGTGGCACATGCCTGTAATCCCAGCTACTCGGGAGGCTGAGGCCAAATTGCTTGAACCAGGACCCGGGAGGCAGAGATAGCAATGAGTGAGGTCGCACCACTGCACTACAGCCTGGGCTACAGAGCAAGACTCTGCCTCAAAAAAAAAAAAAAAAGAAAAGAAAAGAAAAAAGAAAGAAAAGAAAAGAAAAGAGAAAAAAAGCCAGGTGAAGATATATTGCAGAGATATTTTGGAGGTGGAATCAATAGGTTTTCAGACACTTTTTCCTCTTAAATTGGTTTTAGATTAGCTCTCCAAAGAAGCCTCACTGTGTGAAGCCCACGTGCTTTTACATCCCGCGCTTTTTGCCCTTTGCCCTTGGCCGTCATTGCTTCCCCTCCAAAGAGAGGTGGGGTGACGCAAGGCAGTGGGGGCGGGGGAAACGGCCGGCGGCTCTAAAGCTCTCCGATTGGTGGACTGAGGAGCGAGAACGAGGCTCGAGCTGAAGCGTTGAAAAGAGGGACAAAGGGGGTGGGGCTAACAGAAGGTGGGGCTAAAGGAGCTTAACGGAATCCAGACGCAAGTGCAATTGTCCGCGCGCCTCGCTGCGATGGCCGCGGCGCCGAGCACAGTCACCCCGCTGGCGGCGGAGTCTTCCCCTCAGGAAGCTACCGTCTCTGCCGCCTCCTCCTCCTCCTACACCGCCTGCGAGGCGGCGGCGGCGGCGGCGGCGGCAGTAATTGTTCCTGCCTCCTCCGCCACCTCCGCCCCTGCCTGCCAGCCTGCCGGTGGCTGTGGCGACGGCGGCGGCGGCGGCTTTGGCTGCTCCACTATGGCGGCGGCGGGGAGGGGGGGCAGTAGTTTTAAAGTAGACACCCGCCCTTGCCTCAGAGAAGGTGAGTTCCCGTCCCGGGGTGCGGGGGCGGCCCCATCTCCTTCGCTGCCTCTCTTCAGCCCGTGCGAGATCGGGCTGGGCGCGGTTCGCCACTGCCCCACCCCCCACCTGCCGTGGCGCAGTAAAGGCCAAGCTCGCCCCGCCCCGCCCTGCCCTGCCGTATTAGCCCCGAGTGTGCAAGATGGACTGAAGCAGAGAGGACCTTCCCTACCTCTCCCACCTGTAAAGGATGGGGGACCCCAGGCAAAAGAATTGCAGGTAGTCACGAAGCAGGAGTTTGAAGGGAAAAAAAAATACCACATAATTTATCTTCCAGCCAGGACACCTTAGTGTGCTGTAGGAAGTTGAAGTGTGATTTGGAAGAGAAGGCAAGGTAGAAGTGCTGTGGGCCAAGAGGGTCAAGGATAAGGGAAGGGGGACCGATGGAGAAACGGGCGGAGATAAAAGAGGAAATACCAAAGAAATAAGGGGGAGTAAACCCCCTTTTGGTGTTCAACGTCCTGCAGTGTAGAAACTTGAGGCAGAATATTTACAGAGAGATGGCGTTAGAAATTTGGGCAGGTTAGAAGTGTATAGGTTTAAAAGATCTGTCGGATTTTAGGAAGGTAAGGTCTGGTGGAGGGGACTCTACTAGGGAAAGAGGAAGAGAGTGTGACAGAAGTACAGATTTCAGGAATCACTTCGGAGAGTTTTCTTTGGCTATTTGAGAATGTGACCTGGTAAAGCAAGGTTTACAGGTCCATCTTTAAGGTGGTTTGGCTTTTAATAAGTTCTGTTGTACCTACCAACACATATTACTCCTAACATAAAAGGATATTTCTTGACTGTATCAATATAAGCGGTATTCACACAAAATATCTGTATACTTGTAAACAGCCTACTAATAGCAAACTGTAAAATTTGCCATTGAAATGTGTTTTAAAGCAGTTTGGGAAATGTTCTTAGCTGATGGAGACCATTCCACTGCAGAGCACCCCAGTAAAGCATTTTGCCATCGTAAATTTCGTAATTTCCAGAATTTGCTGTGTTACCTTATGTTGCTAACTTGCCTCCAAAGTGAAAGATGTGGACACCAAAATAGAGGAAAATAAATTCCTTTTTCTTAGGAAGATATCCCATTAAAATTATCCCATAAAAATCTCTTCTTCACATTCTTCAATGATATATCCCTATGTGCTATTCCATAACCTTTCACACCTTTCACTTTGGAGGAATGGCAAAGTAGAAAAAAAAAATCCCTTACAATATTTGTATAGGCACATTACATAAATGCCACTTATTAAATATGGAAGTTAGAAGTACACTGTAATGTTTTATTTATCAACTCTCTTACTAAAGTCAACCTTTGAAAGACTCCATTTAGTGTCTTCATTCAGCCTCAGTGGATGGAAACATGAAATCTGGATTTAAAATTTTTATATCAACCTTTATGTCCATAACCACCTAGTAGGCAAGAGCAGTTTTATAGGCATCAAGATCACAATTCAATTTGGCTCTCATCGTCTGCTCACAGTAAGGTTTAAGACCAGTATCTCATGGAAAAAAAAAATGGCTTTTTGCCTCGTGGTGTAAGTGGTTTGTTTGCAGTATCTTTGAATATATGCAAATAGTAAAGGCTTTCAGAGAGCTAATTTCATAAAGTAGGAGCAATACCTTACCTATATTATTGCGAGGCAGTAAAATGAGGAGCACCCTGGCATAGGAGTGTGATGCAGTTAACGTAGGTTCATTGCTAATTAATTCACTGGACTTTGTGACCCTGAATAGGCCCCATGCCCCCTCGATTTGGGTTTTGACATTTTTGAAGTAAGGGAATAAAACTACCCACACTCCGAGGGTTGGTTTCAGATCTGAAAGTATCAACCATGATTTTGCATTTCTGAATTGATATTCTTTCAATGACATTTCCATGGCTGTGCACTAGAACAGTAACTCATAAATCGTAAGAAACCCGTTCTGATAGTTACCACCTGACATTCAGTGAATAATGAGATCTATGTTGAGTTAGTGTTGAGAAAATGTACTGGCATGTGCAAAACCAAATATAACTGTTAACCTAAAAATTATCTCTTACCATTTCATTTTAGCTAAATGTCCTTCATTCACTATTCAGTCCAAACTACAATTCTCTCACCTTTTCACTTAACAAATGGCAAACATTTCATATATTGCACTGTTCCAAACACTATTAGGCCTCAAAATATTTTTGTTTATATGTATATAAAGGCCATAAATGGTTGTCAATTATGATGGTGGATAAAGGAGAAGAAAGGAAAATGTTACTTCGTGGTGTACCATTATCTTTTGCTTAAATCCTAGTTAAGAGATTGCTCTAAAAGATGTCAAAGAATTGTCAAGATTCAATTATTGCAAGTCCACTCGTTATAAGATGATTAAAAGTGGTTTGGAAAAGCATTTGCTGATCCATTTTGAACTGTAGCTGTTATTCTTGAGGATTTCATCTGTCTTGGGGTGAATAATGAACAAATGTCTGGACATTAGAAACTAGCAAACAGGGAATATTAGAAGCTTTCAAAGATTACAGATGGGACATTGAGCAGTAAACCTAGAAATAGAACAAAGAAAGAAAAGAAATGCCATGTGAAAAGACACATATACACTCAGAATTCACAGTAAAGGGAATTATGAGATTTTGTGGGACACTTCATCTTTCATTTTTCAAAAATGTTTAATGGCTCAAAAATGAATTTTCACACAACAATAACATTCTGGTATATTCATAGTAAAAAAAAAATTCTTGCTTATTTACCTCTTCCTTTTAAGAAAAAATATATCAAATGCATCCTGTTTTAGATTGGAAGACCTTCTGGCTTTTTATTTAGCTATTAATCCGTTTGTGTAGCAATTACCTAACAAGAC
Organism: Colobus angolensis palliatus; assembly: GCF_000951035.1. NCBI lineage: Eukaryota > Metazoa > Chordata > Mammalia > Primates > Cercopithecidae > Colobus > Colobus angolensis. The sequence continues at coordinate 332,895 of NW_012117210.1, forward strand.
TATCATTTGTCTCCATATTATTCAGTAAAGTTTCAAGTCAAATGATAGTTAAGTCCACCATAAGAAAATCTAGTGGGTAGGCTGGGCGCGGAGGCTCACGCCTGTAATCCCAGCTCTTTGGGAGGCCGAGGCGGGCAGATCACGAGGTCAGGAGATGGAGGCCATCCTGGCTAACATGGTGAAACCCCATCTCTACTAAAAATACAAAAAATTAGCCGGGCATGGTGGCACACGCGTATAGTCACAGCTACTCTGGAGACTGAGGCAGAAGAATCACTTGAAGCCGGGAGGGGGAGGTTGCAGTGGAGATCGCGCCGCTGAACTCCAGCCTGGGCAACAGAGCGAGGCTCCATCTCAAAAAAAAAAAAAAAAAAAGGAAAGAAAAAGAAAATCTAGTGGGTAACCTTTCATGTATTCAGGAATTTTTTATTGAACACCTCTATGTGTGTGTGCCAGGCACTATGCTTAGTGTTAAGGATATACGGACAAACACAGCTATACTAAGCAACTCAGTAATAGTGCTTGATAGTAAAATTAGAAAATACTTAAATAAGGGAAGGAATGCAGTTTTAAATGTTACTAGTCAGAATCCTGAGCCACAGGACCATTCCATTGTTTATTATAAATCTGTACTCTGTAGCTCATAATATATACTACAGGCACAGTAAAGCAAATTATACTGTAAATCTAGTGTTGATGTGAGGGAAGAATAGTAAACTGTTACAGAATTAGTTTTTAATTCTCTGCATTTGGCAGGTTGAGATGTCTGGAGAGAGGTAAATTATTATTTGTTTGTTTCTGACCCTCTGTTAGATTTCAGTGTGTGAAAATACTAACTAAGCTTGTTTTAAAGACTAACTTAAGCATACCCCCTACTATATTTATTACATATCGGTTAGGATAAAAGCTTTGATTCTTTCCCATCTGAAACCAGCCTTGCAGATTCATTCACATTTACTAACCTGTTGGAATGAATGCCATGTATTTGGTGGCTTTCTGATGCAAAATAGCTGTCACGTGATCGAGTGTATTAATGGATTTACACAGTACCTTAATTCAGTTTCTGACTTCACAAGCATGAACCCTGAGCTGGCTAGCCACAAAGTGCTTATGATTATGAAGGTAGAGGACTTGGTTTAAATAAAGACAATGTAAATGTTAAACATATAACTAGTACTCCCAATTATTTTGTTAATTCTGTTGTAATTTGTAATTGTTAACATGCCATGGGAAACCCTTCATTATTTGTTTGATTGTGATAACTGTGTAAAGTAGCTAAAACTTGGCAAACTCATAAGTCAGGTGTTAATCTTATAAACTGAAAAACTAAGGACACTAGATAGCATTATAGCTGTGAGTGGTCATCATGCTGATAGGTACAGATCTGCATTTCTACCACAGCTATTATTCATGAAAACTCCTTAAACAGAGTGTGACCTTTAGGGGTAAAAGAGTTAAAACATTTTGTGTAAGTTAACTCAGTTCCCCCAGTCTCCTATAACTTAGTGCTGTGCTCTGCTCGTTCTTTTCTAAGATTCTGATGGTATTAAAAGATTGCAAAGGGAAAGTCAGTTTTTTTAAAAAATTATATTTAATCAAGAATGCTTGAGGGAGTTTATCTCTAAAAGTGTAATCATGGAGAATATCGCACATGTGCTCTTTGCACAATTAAAATGATTATTTCTCAGATTTTTTAATGCCTGACTTTAAATCTGTGATTGAGAATGAGATTTATGTTTATGATATTGCAGTCAGTCCAGAAGTTTGCTCCATTTTTGTTACTTTATTAAAATAGGATATACAACGAATCCTTTACAATGCTAGATGTTTTTGCATCAAGATCAATTGGCCTGTGAACTTCCCACTTCAGCAAAGCATTAAAACATCTAATAGCAAGTTTTTCCCATAAACATCTGACAGGTTATCCTGAAGAGGAAATTTGGGGTTTTGTGCAACTCAACCTAATTGTCATTTAACAAATGCAAGTGAGACTCATTTTATTAAATATAGCCAGTTATATCTAAAATAGAGTCACCTAATTTGAATAGCTTAAACTTGGGGATTAACAAAGAACATTTAATTGGAATGAACAGAGAGTTCTCTTGCCCGGAACTGAAGAAATATGGTAATTTTCTGGTTCCTTTCCTCAGAGATTCTACATGGTTTATAATTCCGTAAGCACGGGTGGACCAAATTCATTATTTTTACTCAAGCCATAAATGTTTTATTTTTGTCATAAAAATGCATTTCATCTTAAATTGCCTGTTGTTATGTAGTAGCATTAATTAGGAGAAAGTTTCAAATATGATCATTTGGATTTCACACTCAGCTGCACTTGTGAATGCAGAAGTTAATGTTACTTTACTTTCACATAATAGTGCTGCTGTTTGGAGTAGGCCCAATCCAACAAAAGTAGCCAAAAAGTAAGTTTCTGTCAAGTCAACCTCTTTGCTTTTTATATCGTTGAAGGCAGATAGTCTGGTACAAAGTGAATTGAGTATTTTATATCAACATAAGGAATTTTAGTAATGCCCAAGTCTGTAGAACGTGAGCTGTTAGTACTCCTAATTGCATTTTATTGACTTAAGAACATCCCTCTGCTATTACTATTGTCTCTTCTCAGACTACTAGAATTTTTTTAATAGACCAAATCCACCTGAGTCTCAAATCATATGTTTTACATTTTACCTCCCTCAGTTCTTTAATTCCTATTACCTCTCTGGGCCTTAGCTTCCTTATTTATGAAATGATGACATTAGACTAGATTGGTTCTAAACTGGAGGCAGTTTTGCCTTACAGGGGATATTTGACATTGTCTGGAGATATTTTTGGTTGTCACAACTATGGAATGCTACTGGCATGTGATTGGCAGAGGCCAAAGATGCTGCCAAATATCCTACAATGTATAGGACAGGCTCCTCACAACAATGAATTATCTGGCCCAAAGTGACAATAGTGCCGAGTTTGAGAAACCATGAACTGGATGACCTCTAAAATAACTCGGGTCTAAATAAAATGAGTATGTATAATATTAAGTAAAAAGTTCAAAGCTTCTGGGTTAGTGAACAAGCATACTTTATCAAGTGCCTACATGTGTTGAACATTTTAAAAATTATTTCATTTAACATTCACTAAATCCTAGAATTAAAAATTACACATTGTATTTCTGTACTTTTTGGGTGAAATAAAAAACGGTCCATAGTGGTTACATAATTTGCTCAAGGCTATATAGTTGTGGGTAAAGATGGGATTTGAATCTATTTGACCAACTCAGAACTCTTACTTATTTTTTCCTACATCCCAGTGCTGTAGGTCATAGTTTTTCTCCCCATTACAAATTATTATGAAATATTTATTTTCTTAGGTCATGAAAACATTTCTTGTAAGAGGGAAATGAAGAAGAAAAACACTCTTATTTATAGAAAATTGGAGTTTACTCATTCTCCCACCAATTGCTGAAGGCACACTTAAATGTAATCAAATACATTACATGGAATATATGAGTTCTCTGATCAGATCCCATTAATAATTTGTCACAAAACTACCATTTCATTTCAAATAATCATCATAAATGTTATTCAGAAGTGGATTGCTTATGTCATGGTTGCAAAACAACCATCACTTGCTCATGCAGTTTCCTCTGAGCAGCAGGTTGACTCTACAGGGCAGCTGTCCTTCATGCAGCGATTCAGATGCTTTTGTCTTTTATTTTTTTCAATATTTTATTTTATGTTTCATTGTGGTAAAATATGAACACCATAAACTTTGCCATTTTAAGTGTGAAATTCAGTGGCATTAAGTACATTTACATTGTCAAACAAGCTTCACCACTCTCCATCTCCAGAACTTTTTCATCATCCCAAATTGAAACTCTGTACATAGAGGTCATAGTTTTGTTATATGACCGTATTTCTCCACTCTGAAGAACTTTCTGATGTATTTAGTTTCTGGAAAGTAATATATATTTAAAAGTTATGCTTAATTTGTTAACAGTTGGCAACTTGAATAGTTTCTTATTACCACAAAGCACAGCATTGCAAAGCAATTTTACCCTCTTATACCCTGAGTATAAATGGGACCATCTAGTAAACATTGGTTTTATCTTATCTTTTCCACATCCTATTATTTTTAAACCCTTATTTCATTATCAGATATAGGTTATCTTCCCATTTTGAACCTAGTTTTTGATAGTACTTCCTTATTCCCCGTTGCTTTTGTTTCATGTTAAAATAGAAATAAATGATATCAGCATCAGAAATTCTTGTATATTTTAAAGACGGTATATTCCAGTCCATATTTGAGAGCATGCCTTTGTGTCATTAAGATCTCAATACCAAGTTTCAATAAGTAGGCTTTGATTCTGATTATAAAATCTTGCTCCTCGGTTGGGCACAGTGGCTCACGCCTGTAATCCCAGCACTTTGGGAGGTCGAGGTGAGCGGATCACCTGAGGTCAGGAGTTTGAGACCAGCGTGGCCAACATGATGAAACCCCATCTCTACTAAGATTACAAAAATTAGCCGGGCACAGTGGCGCATGCCTTGATCCCAGCTACTCGGGAGGCTGAGGCAGGAGAATCACTTGAACTCGGGAGGCAGAGGTTGCAGTGAGCCAAGATTGTACCACTGCACTCCAGCCTAGGTGGCAGAGTGAGACTTTGTCTCAAAACACAAACAAAAAAAACTTGCTTCTCTATCCATATCTCTTTTCCAAGTTTATAGTAGCATAAAAAAATTCAAGGCCGGGCGCGGTGGCTCAAGCCTGTAATCCCAGCACTTTGGGAGGCCAAGACGGGCGGATCACGAGGTCAGGAGATCGAGACCATTCTGGCTAACCCGGTGAAACCCCGTCTCTACTAAAAAATACAAAAAACTAGCCAGGCGAGGTGGCGGGCGCCTGTAGTCCCAGCTACTCGAGAGGCTGAGGCAGGAGAATGGCGTGAACCCAGGAGGCGGAGCTTGCAGTGAGCTGAGATCCGGCCACTGCACTCCAGCCTGGGCGACAGAGCGAGACTCCGTCTCAAAAAAAAAAAAAATTCAAATGTACCAGGAAATGAAGAACACTTGAAAACTTCTAGGCTAGAAATATTGAAAAAATATGCCTAAAATTAACCAGGAAGTATTTACTGTACCATGTTCAAAGAAGTGTATTTTTTCCAGATGTGACTTTAAATCATACTTCACAACATTCAGCATATTGTCATTTGATATTCTAATGTGTAATCTGTTTATATTTTTAACCCTAGCTCTCCTAATTTCTTACTTAATTAGATTGAAAGATAAAAGACCATCTGCCACGAATTTTTTACATTTATCATTGGGGAAAACTCACTATTATACCTAAATCATAACCAAAATATTAATTTTGCAAAAAAATTTCTTTTTAATTCTAGTTACAGTTATTAAAATATTACACTTGGTAGTAGAAATGCCTCATGGATTTTTACAAAGAGATATTTTTGAGAGAACCAGCTTTAGGGTTAGGACATAGACAAGAAAATAAAAATAATGGAGGAGTAGGAGAAGAAATATTGGGACCCTTTGATTTTTTAGGCCTTTAAAGGTTTGTATTAACTGTATACCTGCTTAAAACTTTAAATCATCTTCTGTGCTTCGTATTTGGAAGCAGCTAAGGTATTTGGGTCCTCTGTAAGTACCCCACCAAAATTTTCCTTCTGTATATATTCCTATCTAAAATACATTTTTTCATTGATCACCATTAACCCATATAAAGGGAGGTAGAAACAGAAATCTGAAAGGCCGTGATACGTTCTTAGTCACACAGCTAGTTAATAGCAGGGTGAAAACTAATGCAGTCTCTCTCATCCTACTTTTTACAACTCTTACTACTTTTGGAATTAAGAATCAGTATAAACCCACACTTAACAACCAACCAATAAAAATAGATTTATTTCATATTCTAATCAGTTAAGGAAAAGAAAAGACATGGTGAGAGTATAAAGAAGAAACAAAAAGAGAGGTAGATGCCCCCAAGTTTTTTCAGCTATCCCTTGGTTCCCATTTCTACTAGAATCAGCTCCTAAGTCCCAATTCTTTGCCAGAACACCTTTATTCCTGACAGGTAGTGAGTTCTCAGTAAACATTAGTTCCTGTCCCAGTCATCTTCCTCACAGTCAACATTATCTGCTCACCTATCCTCTAATTTAACATCTGTTCCCTGAGGCTGACCTTTCCTCTAAGCTGTCACCCTGAAACAGGCTGAAAAACATCTGTATTGTCACCTGTTTCCTCTCAACTTCCAGAATTGGCTATTGGTCATTTTTTTTCTGGGAGTCCAACAATCATGTCTCAAATAGTGGGGGTTGGGGGTCGGGTCGATCAAAAGAAATATTTAGCATCTCTTGTGAATCAGACATAAGTTTCTTACATATGTCAAGCCTGGAGATGAAGTCTCTTTTTAAGATTAGCCTTGCCTGTAATCCCAGCACGTCGGGAGGCCAAGGCAAGCGGATCACCTGAGGTCAGGAGTTTAAGACCAGCCTGGCCAACATAATGAAACCCTGTCTCTACTAAAAATACAAAAATTAGTCGGGCATGGTGGTGCATGCCTGTAGTCCCAGCTACTCGGGAGGCTGAGGCAGAAGAATCACTTGAACCCGGGAGGCAGAGGTTGCATTGAGCCAAGATCACACCACTGCATTCCAGCCTGGACAACAGAGACTAGCCTTTTTAAGAGCGAGTTCTCAGGGAAATCTTGGGCAGACTTAGATTTGAATCCTGCCTTTGACACTTATCAACTGTGTGACTTTGGGCAAACTGCTTAACCTGTCCAAGCCTTAGGCATGACTTTCAGAAAGTAGACATCATCAAGTTCATGTCAAATTTAGGGGAAATGCAACCTGAGAATTTGGCAGTATATAGTAGCCTCTGGTAAAGAACACCCATTTTATAAATTTGTTCTCAGTGGAAACCCCCCTTCCATGAGCCTCCTGGTGGCAGATTCTAGAAGATCCAAAAATATCTTGAAAGGCTGGAAATGATTGGTTGACTCTAACAAGGTAAAACTTAAATTCAAAAATATAAGTATATATTGGATCTGTTTTGGGAGCCAGAAAAATTTCTATCTATATAACTATGTCCTAGAGGGACATAGTTTAACCAGTTCCAGATCAAAAAGAACCATGTATTTAAAGTTAGCTGAGCATGAGTCAGCAGTATGATATGACCACCAAAAAATGATGACGCTATTGTAGACTACATTAATAGAAAATAAATACTCAAAATAAGGAGTTAAATATACTTAATACTACTGAACTCTACACTTAAAATGATTGAGATAGTAAATTTTACATGGATTTTACCACAATTTAAAAAAATAAGTACCCCACCAAAATTTTGCTTCCGTATGTATTCCCATCTAAAATATATTTTGTCATTGATCGCTATCAACCCATATAAAGTCAGGTAGAAACACAAATCTGAAAGGCTGTGATATGTTCTTAGTCACACAGCTAGTTAACAGCAGGGTGAAAAAGGTGGTCCCATTTTACTTATTTGTTGTTATTACAGTATTAAAGTGATTGTGTTTAGGTTACACCTTGTGAGTGGCAGGGATTTAAGCAAACTAATAAAAGGATTAGAAATTATGACATACTAGGATTAATTCAAAAATAGAGTGGAGTGAGAAGGAAGAATAAATATGTCCTAAATAAATAAAGGTGTCTTAAAATATTGAAGGATTGTCATTTTAGAAGAAGGTTTACACTTACCCTTGTTGTATCACCTGGGAAACTTTAAGAAACAAAACAAATAGTAAAATATGACTGGGAACCACTCTCAGAGATTCTGATTAATTAGTCTGGAGTGGATCCTGGGCTCTGGTATGTTTTAATTGGTGGTTCTGCTGTGCAGCTAGGCTTGAAAACAACCATGGTAGAAGGTTGAACAAAATGACTAGTTTGGCTAAGAGATTACGTCCGAATATAGGCTAAAAGCAGAGATTATTTAGCCTCAACTTCGGAGAATTAAGTAGATTTGAAGTAGTGCAAAAAAGATGTACATTTATGTATCTTTTTTTTTCCAAAAATCTCTTCAAGTTAGACTAAAGCGTAATTTAGCTTGATAAGTACCATTCTAGATGACAAGACTTTTATATCAATCAACTTAGTCACCAAATAGATATTGGACAGCTATTATGTGTAAGATTCTAAGCCTGTCCTGTAGGGCAACGATTCCCATGCTAACTGATCATAAGAATCACTTATGGATGAATTGAACCACCCACAGATGCTTTGATTTTAATTCAGTATGTATGATTTTGAAAAGCTATGTGTGTGGATGGGATAGAAAACCCTGATTAATAATTATTTTTACATTAGGATTTGTTCCAGAATATTTAAGTAGATATAAACCGTTTGAATGAGGAAAGCATGCGACTTAGAAAAAAATTGGATAAATCCTTTTAAGTACATTTTAATTTTTCTTTTTTTTTCCTTTATTTTCTCCTTGCGGAACTCACAGTGTGCGTTTTAAGTACATTGTAAATGCGAATCATCACTCCAATATCTTATATAATTTCATATTTTCATGTATTTTAATTTTCAATTACTGAAATCAGAGCATCAACACATTTTATTACACCCACAAAGAGAATTTGTTACTGACAATTGTGGATGAATTTATTGGATGTAAAGTCAAAGCTCCATCTCTTGCATCAGGAACAACATTACTAAGCTTAAATGTAATAGATCTAGGCCGGGCACAGGGGCTCACAGCTGTAGTCGCAGTACATTGGGAGGCAGAGGCAGAGGCAAGCAGATCAATTCAGCCCAGGAGTTTGAGACCAGCCTAGGCAACATAGTGAAACCCCATCTCTACAAAAAAGACAAAAATTAGCTGAGCATGGTGGTGTGTGCCTGTAGTCCAGCTACTTGGGAGGCTGAGGTGGGAGAAACGCTTAACCCAGGAGGTGGAGGCTGCAATGAGCCATGATTGCGCCACTACACTCCAGCCCAAGTAAAGAGTAAGACCTTGTCTCAAAAAAAAAAAAAAAAAAAAAAAAAGTAATAGGTCTAAAGGATTATTGTATTCATAGCAAGTTCTAAACTCAAACTTCAATACTCTCTAGTTTTGATATACCTCTTCTGTTTTTTCCTTCCATTCTGTGCCCACTGCCCTTCTTCTGGTTCAAGCCTGAAGCCTGAAACTGACCCCTGATATACCCATTTTAAGTCACTCCTTTGCTCCTGTTGAATGCAGAATTAAGTCCATATGCCCTTGTGATGCCCATCATGACTTGGCTTTATTCTAAGCTTTCCATTGTTGTCCTTCATACCCTTGCCTCCCCTGAAATAACTTTTATTCCACTCTTTTTATTTGAATTTTACACATCTTTTAAAGTTTAGCTCAAAATCTGTTCCACTCCAGAAACCTTTTTCCCCCCGCAAATTCCTCAGCAGTAGCACACTCTACCTTCTTGTGTCTTATAACACTTAGACCATGTTGGTCTTGGGATCATAGTTCTTTCAATACACATCTCATCTTCCTTACTAAATTGTCAATTTCGTGAAATTAGGAATTGCATCATGTAGTTTGTCATTTCCAACATGTGGAACAGTTATGTATGCATAATGAAAAGAGTCAAGATAATGCAAAGTTAAGTTCCAGCTAAACCAAATGACATGTGATAGGTTATTTTGATTTCACTGAATCCTAATTTTCTATTCTTCAAAATTTTTGAACATTCAGGCAAATGTGCCACTTACCTTGCATATTTGTCTTAAGGTCTAAAGGGATAATCTATCATTTTTGACATACAGAGGCTCTCATTAAATATTTGTTCTTTCTTATCTCTCAAAAATATCTACCATAATACTTTGAAACTAAGCTCAATACATAACAATAAAGCTATAGGATATCTAAGACACTGAGGGTCTGAACTAGGTAGTGTTATGAATTAAAAGGAAAAGGTAGATGTTGAAAAATGTTATAAGCTAGAATTGATATGAGTCAGTAATTTTCTGGGGAGAAAAATGACTGAGATTTTAATCCTGGGAATATTATGCCATTTGATTAAAAAAAGAGGGGCGGGCGTGGTGGCTCACACCTGTAATCCCAGCACTTTGGGAGGCTGAGGAGGGTGGATCAGGAGGTCAGGAGATTGAGACCATCCTGGCTAACACGGTGAAACCCCGTCTCTACTAAAAATACAAAAAATTAGCCGGGCGTGGTGG
>NW_012117210.1:344046-391547 GCF_000951035.1 Colobus angolensis palliatus
ATAAGCACATGAAGAATGGGGTATCCATCCCCTCATTTATCCATTGAGTTTCAAACAACCCAATTACTGTTTACGTTGTTTAAAAATATATGATTATTACTGATGATAGACACCTTGTTGTGCTATCAAATACTAGGCTTATTCATTCTGTTTATTTTGTGCCCATTAACCATCTCTACCTCCCCGCCGTCAACCCCCCACTACCCTTCCCAGCCTCTGGTAACCATCCTTCTAATCCCTAAGTCCATGAATTCAGTTGTTTTGATTTTTAGATCCCACAAATAAGTGAGAATATGCAATGTTTGTCTTTATGTGCCTGGTTTATTTCACTTAACATAATCTCCAGTTCCATTCATGATGTTACAAATGACTGAATCTCATTATTTTATGGCTGAATAGTACTCCACTGTGTATATGTACCACATTTTCTTTATCCATTCATCTGTTGGTGGACACTTCGGTTGCTTGCACATCTTTGTTATTGTGAACAGTGCTGTAACAAATATAGCAGTGCAGATATCTCTTTGATATACTGATATCCTTTCTTTGGGGTAAATATCCAGCGATGGGATTGCTGAATCATATAGTAGCTCAATTTTTAGTTTTTTGAGGAACCTCCAAACTGGTCTCCTTAGTGGTTGTACTAATTTACATTCCCACCAACAGTGTATGAGGATTCCCTTTTCTCCACATCCTCGCCAGCATTTGCTATTGCCTGTCTTAGATATAAGCCATTTTAACAGGGGTGAGATGTTATTTCATTGTAGCTTTGATTTACATTTTGCTGATGATCAATTATGTTGAACACCTTTTCATATGCATGTTTGCCATTTGTACGTCTTGTTTTGAGTACTGTCCATGCACATCATTTGCCTATGTTTTGACTGGATTATTAGATACTTTTTCCATTGGAGTTCTTTGAGTTCCTTATATATTCTGGCTATTAACCTTTTGTCAGATGGGTGGTTTGAAAATATTTTCTCCAATTCTGTGAATTGTCTCTTCACTTTGTTGATTATATCCTTTGCTGTGCAGAAACTTTTTAACTTGATATGATCCCATTTGTCCGTTTTTATCTTGTTGCCTGTGCTTGTGGGGTATTGCTCAAGAAATTTTTGCCAAGACCAGCGTCCTGGAGATTTTCCTCAATGTTTTCTTGCAGTAATTTTATGGTTTGAGGTCTTACATTTAAGTCTTTAATGCATTTTGATTTGAATTTTGTATATAGAGGAGATAGGGGTCTAGCTGCATTTTTCTGCATATGGATATCCAGTTTTCCCAGCACCATTTATTGATGAAACTGTCTTTTCCCCAGATTATGTTCTTGGCATCTTTCTCAAAAATGAGGTCACTGTAGGTGTGTGGATTTGTTTCTGGATTCTCTATTCTGTTCCATTGGTCTATGTGTCTACTTTTATGTCAGTACCGTGCTGTTTTGGTTACTTTAGCTCTATAGTATAATTTGAAGTCAGGTAACAGAAGAACAATTCCTCCAGTTTTGTTCTTTTTACTTAGGGTAACTTTGGCTATTCTGGGTCTTTTGTGGTTCCATATAAATTTTGAGATTTTTTCTATTTCTGTGAAGAATGTCATTGGTGTTTTGATAGAGATTGCTTTGAATCTGTAGATTGCTTTGGGTCCTATGGAGATTTTAACAACATTGATTCTTCCAATCCATGAACATGGAATATTTTTCTATTTTTTGGTGTCCTCTTCAATATCGTTCACCAGTGTTTTACTGTTTTCATTTTAGAGATCTTGCATTTCTTTGCTTAAGTTAATGCCTAGGTATTTAATTTTATGTGTGACTATTGTAAATTGGATTACTTTTTAAAATTTTTTAAATTTTACTTTAAATTCCAGAATGTAAGTGCAGAACATGTTGGTTTGTTACATAGGTATATATGTGCCATGGTTTGCTGGACCTATCAAACCATCATCTAAGTTTTAAGCCCTGCATGTATTAGCTATTTGCCCTAATGCTCTCCCTCCTTTTGCCCCCACCCTCCAACTGGTCCCGGTGTGTGTTTTTACCCTCCCTATATCCATGTGTTCTCATTATTCAACTCCCACTTATGAGTGAGAACATGCGGTGTTTGGTTTTCTGTTCATGTGTTAGTTTGCTGAGGATGATGGCTTCCAGCTTCATCCATGTCCCTACAAAGAACATGATCTCATTCCTTTTTATGGCTGCATAGTATTCCATGGTGTATATGTACTACATTTTCTTTATCCAGTCTATCATTGATGGGCATTTGGGTTGGTTCCATGTCTTTGATATTGTAAATAGTGCTGTGATAAACATTCATGTGCCTGTGTCTTTATAGCAGAATGATTTATAATCCTTTGGTTATATACCCAGTAATGGGATTTCTGGGTCAAATGGTATTTCTCATTCTAGATCCTTGAGGAATCACCACACTGTCTTCCACAATGGTTGAAATAACTTGCATTCCCACCAGCAATTTAATAGTGTTCCTATTTCTCCACAGTCTCGCCACCATCTATTGTTTCTTGACTTTTTAATAATCACCATTATGACTGGCATGAGATGAAAACTGTGGAATGCTTCATGAATTTACATGTCATCCATGTGCAGGGGCCATGCTAATCTTCTCTGTATCATTCCAGGTTTAGTATATGTGCTGCTAAAGCAAGCATTTGAATTATTTTTTAATTTCTTTTTCGGATTGTTCACTGTTGGCATATAGAAGTGCTAGTCCTTTTTGTGTGTTGATTTTGTTTCCTGAAACTTTACTGATTTTGTTAATCAGTTCTAATAGTTTTCTTGTGGAGTCTATAGGTTTTCCCAAATATAAGATTATATCATCATTGGCAAACAAGGATAATTTGACTTCTTCCTTTCCCATTTGGATGCCCTTTATATATATATTTTTTGTCTGATTGCTCTAGCTAGGACTTCTAGTATTATGTTGAATAACAGTTTTGACACTGGGCATCCTTGTCAAGTTCCAGATCTTAGAGGAAAAGCTTTCAGTTTTCCCCATTCATTGTAATACTAACTGTGGGTCTGTTGTATATGGCTTTTATTATGTTGAAGTATGTTCCTTCTGTTCCCCAGTTTTGTGAGGGTTTTTATCACGAAAGAATGTTGAATTATATCAAATGCTTTGTCAGCATCAATTGAAATGATCATATGGTTTTTAATCCTTTATTCTATTATTATGATCTATTAATATCTCATTGATTGATTTGTATATGTTGAACCATCCTTGCATCCCAGGAAAAACATCCTACTAGGTCATGATGAATGATCGTTCTAATATAGTGTTAAATTCTGTTTGCTAGTATTTTGTTGAGGACTTTTGCATCAATATTCATCAGAGATCTTGGCCTGTAGTTTTCTTTTTTGGATGTGTCTTTGTCTGTTTTTCATATCAGGGTAATACTGGCATCACAGAATGAGTTTGGAAGTATTGCTTCCTCCTGTATTTTTCAGAATAGTTTTAGTAGGATTGGTCTTAGTTCGTTAAATGTTTGCTGGAATTCAGCAATTAGGTCCCAGGATTTTCTTTACTGAGATTTTTTTTTATTATTATTACGGCTTCTATCTCATTACTTGTTTTTTATTTTTTATTTATTTATTTATTTATTTATTTATTTATTATACTTTAAGTTCTAGGGTACATGTGCATAACGTGCAGGTTTGTTACATATGTAGGGACATGGATGCAGCTGGAAACCATCATTCTTAGCAAACTATCACAAGAAGAGAAAACCAAACACCGCATGTTCTCACTCATAGGTGGGAACTGAACAATGAGATCACTTGGAATCGGGAAGGGGAACATCACACACTGGGCTATCTCATTACTTGTTATTGGCCTAAACGGTTTTGGATTTCTTCCTGGTTCAATGTCAGTAAACTGTATCTAACTAGGAATTTGACCATTTCTTCTAGATTTTCCAAATTACTGGCATATAGTTGCTCATAGTAGCCACTAATGATCCTTTGAATTTCTGCAGTATTGGTTGTAATGTCTCCTTTTTCATTTCTGATTTGATATATTTGGATCTTCTTGCTTTTTTTCTTAGTAGTCTGGCTAATGGTTTGTCCATTTTGTTTAACTTTTCAAAAAAAACTTTTTGTTTCATTGATCTTTCGTATTGTACTTTTTATTTCAGTTTCATTTATTTCTGCTTGATATTTATTATGTCTTTTGTTCTACTAATTTGGGGTTTGGTTTGCTGTTTTTTCTCTAGTTCTTTAAGATGCATCGTTTGATTATTTGAAGTTTTTCTAAACTCTCTTTTAATGTAGAGACTTACAGCTATAAAATTCCCTCTGAGTACTGCTTTTGCTGTATTCCATAGGTTTTGGCATGTTATGTTTCTATTGTTACTTGTTTCAATAAATTTTTCAATATACTTCTTAATTTCTTCATTGAACCACTGGTTATTCAGGAGCATATTATTTAATTTCCATGTATTTGCATAGTTTTCAAAATTCCTATTATTATTGATTTCTAGTTTTATTCCATTGTGGTTCAAGAAGATGCTTGATATTATTTCAGTTTTTTTGAATGTTTTAAGAGTTGTTTTGTAACCTAACATATGGTCTATTCTTGAGAAATACCTATGTCCTGAGGAAAAGAATGTGTATTCTGCAGTTGTTGCATGACATGTTCTGTAAATATCTGTTAGATCCATTCATCTGTGGTGCAGATTCCATCTGCTCTTTCTTTGTTGACTTTCTGTCTGGAAGATCTTTCTAATGCTGAAAGTGGGGTGTTGAAATCTCCAGCTGTCATTGTATTGGGGCCTATCTCTCTCTTTCACTTGAGTAATATTTCCTTTATATATCTGGGTGCTGCAGTGTTGGGTGCATATCTATTTAAAATCGTTATGTCCTCCCTCTGGCTGAACTGACCCCTTTATCATCATATAGTGTCCTTCTTCGTCTCTTCTTACAGTTTTGGTCTTGAAATCTATTTTGTCTGATCTAAGTATAGTGACTCCTGTTCTGTTTTAGTTTCATTGGCATGTAATGTCTATTTCTATCCTTTCATTTTCAGTCCGTGTGTCTGTATAGATGAAGTATGTTTCCTCTAGGCAGCAGATCGGTGGGTCTTGTTTTTGCATCCATTCAGTTAGTTAGTGTCTTTTGATTGGGAAGTTTAGTCCATTTACCTTCAGTATTATTATTGATAAGTAAGGACTTAGTTCTTCCCTTTTGATTTTTGTTTCCTGGTTGTTTGTGGTCTTCTCTTCCTTCTTTCTTTCATTTCTGTCTTCCCCTAGTGAAGATGATTTTCTCTGATAATATGATTTAATTTCTTGCTTTTTATTTTTAGTGTATCTATTGTATGTTTTTTGGTTTGAGGTTCCCATGAGGCTTGCAGATCCCTTCTTGTAACTTATAACCCATTATTTTAACCTGATAACAACTTAACACACTATTTACATAAACAAACAAGCAAAAAGAAAACTAATACAAACTCGCCCTAACTTCATTCCTCCACTTTTTAACTTTTTGTTGTTTTTACTTACATCTTACTGTACTGTGTCTTGAAAAGTTGTAGTTATTCTTTTTGATTGGTTCATTTTTCAGTCTTTCTACTTATGGTAAGAGTAGTTTATACACCTCTGTTACAGTGTTATAATATTCTGTGGTTTTCTGTGTACTTACTAGTGAGTTTTGTACCTTCAGGTGATTATTTATTGCTCATTAATGTCCCTTTCTTTCTGGTTGAAGTACTCCCTTTAGCATTTCTTTTAGCACAGGTCTAGTATTGATGAAAGCCCTCAGCTTTTGTTTGTCTTGGAAAGTACTTCTCCTTCATGTTTAAGGGATATTTTCACTGAATATACTATTCTAGGGTAAAAGGGGTTTCTTTTTTCTTTAGCATTTAAATATATGGTGCCACTCTCTTCTATTCTGTAAGGTTTCCATTGAAAAGTCTGCTGCCTGACATATTGGAGCTCCACTGTATGTTATTTGTTTCTTTTCTCTTGCTGGTTTTAGGATCCTTTCTTTATTCTTGACCTTTGGGTACTTGATTATTAAATGCCTTGGGGTAGTCTTCTTTGAATTAAATCTGCTTGGTGTTCTATAATGTTCTTGTACTTAGATATTGATATCTTTATCTAGGTTTCAGAAGTTCTCATTATTATCCCTTTGAATAAACTTTCTACCTTATTTCTTTCTCTACCTCCTCTTTCAGGCCAACAACTCATAGATTTGCCTTTTTCAATATATTTTCTAGATCTTGTAGATGTGTGTCATGGTATTTTATTCTTTTTTCTTTTGTCTTCTCTGTGTATTTTCAAGTAGCCTATCTTCAAGCTCACTAATTCTTTCTTCTGCTTTATCCATTCTGCTGTTGAAGGACTCTAATTTATTCTTCAGTATGCCAGTTACATATTTCAGCTCCAGTATTTCTGCCTGATTCTTTTCAATTATTTCAATCTCTTTGTTAAATTCATCTGATACAATTCTGAATTCCTTCTCTCTGTTATCTTGAATTTCTTTGAGTTTCCTCAACACAGCTACTTTGAATTCTCTCTATGAAAGTCCACATGTCTCTGTTTCTGCAAGATTGGTCCCTGGTGCCTTTTTAAGTGTATTTGGTGAGGTCATGTTTTTCAGAATGGTGTTGATGCTAGTAGATGTTCTGTGGTGTCTGGGCATCAAAGAGTTAGGCATTTAATGTAGTCTTTACTGTCTGGGCTTATTTGTAGCTGTCCTTCTTGGAAAGACTTACCAGATATTTGAAAGGATGTGAGTGTTGTGATCTAAGCTGTGTCTTCTTTCTGGGGCACCCCAGACCCTGTAACACTGTGGGGTTTCGCAGACTTGTGGAAGTGCTGCCCTGATGGTCTTGAACCTGATCTGGGAGAATTCTCTGTATGACCAGGCAGAGACTCTTTTTCTCTTCCTTTACTTTCTCCCAAACTTACAGAGTCTCTGTCTGTTCTGAGCCACTTAAATCGGGATGGATTGACACAAGCATCCCTGTGGCCACCACCACTGTGACTGTGCTGGGTCACACCTGAAGCACAGAGCTGGATCTTGCCTAAGGCCCATTGTAACCACGCCCTCACTAATGCCTATGTTTTCTCAAGGCCCTGGGGCTCTACAATCCACAGGTAGCAAAGCCAGCCAGGCCTGTGTCCTTCCTTTCAGGGCAATGAGGTCCCCTAATCTGTGGGTGAGTCTAGAAGTGTTGTCTGGGAGTCAGAGACTAGAGTTAAAAAATCTTAGAAGTCTACCTAGTATTTTATTGTATTGCAGCTGAGCTGGTACTCAAACCACCACACTCTGTCTTTCTTATCCTTACTTCACTTTCCAAAGGCAGAGTAGCCTCACCCCATAGCCACAGCCACCCCTGGCCACAAAGCAAGGTGTACTGCCAGATTACCACTGGTGTTCCGTTAAGGCACAGGGGCTCTTAAGTGCACTTGGGGTGAATTCTGCCTTGCTTGGGACTCACGTTTCAGCTCTGTGAGCTCCCCTCTGGCCCAGGGCAGTCCCAGAAATGCTGTGCAACAGTCAACTCTAGAATCAGGGATCCCAGGAGCCTGCTTGATGCTCTACCCCACTGTGGTGGTATTGGTACCTAAGGGGCAAGACAAAGTCCTCTTTACTTTTCCCTCTGCTTTTCTAAAGCAGAAGGAGTTTTGCCTCATAGCACCACAGCTGGTAATTTCCTGAGCCTCACCTGAAGCCAGCAAGCCTCAGAAGCTCAACAAGACCCTCAAGGTAGTTCCTGGGTATCACTGCTGGTTTATTCAGGTCCCAAGGGCTCTTCAGTTAGCAGATGATGAACGCTGTAAGGATTGAGTCCTTTCCTTCAAGTCAGGGAATACCCTTCTGGCTCAGGGTGTGTCTTGAAATGTCATCTGGGAGATATGGCCTGGAACAGGGTCCTCACAGCTCTGACTGGTGCCCTATGCTTGTGTGGCTGAGCTGGTAACCAAGATGCAAGGCGAAGTCCTCTCTTCTCTTCCCTCTCCTCTCCTCAAGCAGAAGGAAGAGGTCTCTTTTGGAGCCTCAAACCATGCAGCCTGAGATTAAGGGAGGGGTGATTTCAGTCCTTCCTTGGCTGCCCCAGCTGGTGTCTCAATATGTCATGTGCCCCCCACTCACCCCAGTCCACTGTCTCTGGGCCTAGTTCAGTCCTAGGACTCGCCTATGAGTTGCAGTACTTACAGCCTAGACTGCCTTTCAAGTTTACTTAGAGACTGATAGGACTTTGGCCCTCAGAGGTAAGGTTTGCGGGCACTCAACTTTGAACCACTGGAATCAGCAACTTCTCTCTGGCTAGGGCTGGTTTAAGTGCTCCTTCCCTGGTTGGGTACCAGCTGAGTTTGGTCTGGTTTTCCTTTATGCTCTAACAGGACAGCACCAAGTTCACTGCCTAACAATTGCTGTGTTCTCCCTTCCAGCATCCAGAAATGCTCTCTGCACCAGGCTGCAGCTGCAGGATGGGGGAGGGGTGGCATCAGCTATTCAGGATCTTTTTTTTTTTTTTTCTATCTCTTACGTGCATCTATCAGTGATCTGAAGTTAAAATTGGGTACTTTGAGCTTTCACCTGATTTTTGGTTCTTGTAAAGGTGTTTTTTTCTGTGTAGATAGTTGTTAACTTGGTGTCCTTGTGGGGTGGGGGGACAATCGGTAGAGCTTTCTGTTCTGCCATCTTGCTCTGCCTCCTATATTTACTTATTCTTATTAAAGATTTTAATGGATGGAAAGTTCAAGATTATACCACTAAGCTCAATTTGCACATAGTAGTTAATCCTGAAAAAAGGAAGTCCTGAAATGCATTTTAATTAACTTCTTTACAGTGCTGATGTTAGAGTCGGAGTTAGATAAATCCTATATTCTAAAACAATCTCAAAAATAATTCAGAGGTGATACTATATGTAATAGAGATAAATTTGTAGCTATTCATTATGTTATGTTTTACATGTTTCTAATTACATTTATTCTTATCTTGAGTATGCACTTCTAAAAGTAAGCCTTTTTAGTCCATGTAATGGTATTGAAAATTAAGCTTTGGTGAAGATATCTAACATAACTTTAAAAATAAGTATCTTCAATGGTTTCTGTTTAATATAAGTATAGATACTCCTGCTCTAGTTTAGTTTTTCCTTTTCATTCTTTTCTTTTTTTCTCCTCTTACTGTATATTTTCAAATAGCTTATCTTTGAGTTCGTAGATTATTTCTTTTGCCTGGTCAATTCTGAGGTTGAGGCTATTACATTTTTCATTTCATTCATTGCATTTTTAAGCTCCAGAATTTATTTGATAATTTTAAAATATAATTTCAGTCCCTCTGTTAAATGTCTAATTTTGGTCATTTATTGTTCTCTTCATTTCATTAAATTGTTTCTCCATTTTTTTTTTTTTTATGTTTCTTGAGATTCCTGAAAACAGTTATTTTGAATCTTTGTCAGACAGTTTGTATAGAGGTCAGCTACTAAGAAATAGTGTTCTTGTGGTAGTGTTACGTCTCTTGGCTTTTCATGTTTCTCATTGTCTTACATTAATGTCTGCACATTTAAAGAAATGTAAGGACTTATTCCAATTTTTGCAGACTTAATTTTTCTGGGAAAGCCCTTTACCAGTTAGCCCATGCAGAGATTCCCAGGCAGGCCATCTGGTATGATCCCTGATGCACTTGTTGCTGAAGTCCTTGGGCAGCCTGGCCTGCTAACTGGGTCAGCAGATGAGTGGGCCTGGTATCTGGGTCTTCAGGGTTGGCCCTGAAACCTGAATCCACTGGGGTGGATCTGTTGATTGGGTCTTGAGGAATGGGCCTGGAGCCTATGTCCACAAGGGCAGGCCTGGAGCCTGTATCCACAGGAGCCAGCCTGAAGCCTGGTCCACAGGGGCTCACCTGGTGCTGGGGTAAGCCTTGAACCTGAGTCTATAGGGGTTGGCTGAACACTGGATGGGCCTGACACCTAGGTCCACTAGCATGGGCCTGGAGCCTGAGTCCGTGGAGGCTAGCCTAGTACTGGGGTATCTTGAATTATTGAAATGATCACTGAGGTGCCTGGTTCCTGGGATCACTGAGATAGACCTGGAGCCTGAGTCTGCAGGGGTGGTCTTGGAGCCTCAGTCCAAGGGGTCCTGCCTGGTACTAGGGTCTACAGGAGTGGGTATGGACCCTGGGTCTTCTAGAATAAGCCTGGAGCCTGGGTCCTCTGGAGCCTGGGCCCTGGTGCTGGGACCAGTGTGGAACCTGAAGCAGACTCAGCTCCAGTGGCTGGCCTGGAGCCTGAGTCTGCAGAAGCAAGCCTGGAGGCTACGTGTGCAAGGGCTAGCTTAGAGGCTAGGTCCCTGGGGGCTAATGTGGATCTTGGAGCCACCAGGCCAGCCTGGGACCTGGGCACACGGGGATGGTCCTGGCACCTGTGTTCATGGGGGCAAGTCCAGCACTGTGGTCTACTGGAACTGACCTGGGCTCTGGGTCTGCTGGAACACTGTGATGCAAGAGCTCCAGCAAGGGCTACAGGAGCCAGCCTGGAGGGTTGGACTGTGGGATCCTGCCTGGTTCTGGGGTAGGTCTGGAGGCTCAGTCCGTGGGTACCAGCCTGTTGGGGCCTATATTAGCTCCCTCCAGGGGCTGGCCTGGAGGCTGAGTCTGCAGGTGCCAGCCTTATGACTAGGGCTGTGGGAGTTGGCCAGGTGCTGGGGCTGGCCCTGGCCTGAAGACAGGAGCCTTGGGAGCTAGTCCAATGCTGGAGATGGTCGAGGGCATGGTGCTGCTGAAGTTGGCCTGACGTTGGGGCAACCTGGAGACCAAGTCCACTGTGCAGTCCTGGAGCTTGGGGTTGAATGATTCAGCTTGGCACTGGAGCAGGCCTGGAGGCTGAGTCCACTGGTACTGTCCTGGAGTCTAGGGCTGTGGGGGGTCTTCCTAGCACTGGATATTACTGGGGTGGGTCCAGTTTTGGAGTTGGAATCAAAGTTCAGTGCTCACTTCCCTCTCCTTCTCTCACACAGAGGGTATCTGTTTCCACTGTATGCTGGGGTTGGTAGAAGGCTGATGCTGATAATGTAAAACTTTCTTTCCTACCTTCTTGAATGCACCTTATTTCTGTGCTACACCCAGGTACTGCTATAATCTCCTGCATATTTGTTTTGTGTTTTAGTTTTTTGGCTCTTGTGAAGGTATTTTCATTTGTGGATAGTTATTTTAATTGATGTTTCTGTAGAGGGATGAGTGCTGAAGAGTCTTATTCCACCATCTTGATGATGTCTGTCCTAATGGTTTTTTAATTAGAAAGTCCTGCATGCTTGCTTTTCTGCAAAAATTAAGACAGTTGTACAGAGAGTTAAACATTAAGTTGTCTCTCCTTGTTCCTTTTCTAGGCCCACTTACCAGAGTTAACCATTTTTAAATTTGGTTTATTTTATTCCAGATTCTTCTGTGCATATATTTAATTTTTGTTAGTATTGGGAATTTGATGTATTGTATTTGTTCTACAACTTTTTATTCATTTAATAAGCAATTGGCATCTCTGTGAAAGCATGTGGTACCAACTTATTCACTTTGATAGCCAAATAACAATGAGAATTTTGATGTTTGTGACTCATACTGTATAGAAAAATGGATGAACTTTGGCAGAATACGGTGTAGTTCTTAAGAAGTTTAGGTGACAGTATAGACCTCAAGTGTAAATGCAGAAAGTTTTGGCATGTGTTATTTATTACAGTGAGAAACACTATAGTATACATTTCTAGATATGTATACGAATATTACATTATAGCTTTGAGGGGCTTGTGTGAGACTTGTTTGGCCACATTAGTATGCTAGTGTTTATACAATGGTGAAGGATGTTTGCCCACTATGGGCAAAGATACTTTGTGGTTTCTTGTGATTTCTAGATAACATTGAAGGCATAGCTTCATGTTTCTTGGACCTGTAAAATGAGAGTGGTAAAAATCTCTTGATTCTTAATGAGAATCCTGTGACAAGTGACAGTCCTAAAACAAAGCGTTTCTTAGGATTGTCTGCTGTTAAACGCAAAATATCAATGCTGTTTTTTGTTTGTTTGGTTGGTTTTCAGGTTTTTTTTTTTGTTTGTTTGAAACAGTGTCTTGCTGTCGCCCAGGCTGGAAGGCACAATCATAGCTCACTGCAGCCTTGACCTCCTGGGCTCAAGTGATCATCTCAGCCTCTGGAGTAGCTAGGACCGCAGGCGCTTGCCATCATGCCCAGCTAATTTTAATTCTGTTTTTTTAGAGATTGTGTCTTGGTCTGTTGCCCAGGCTGATCTCAAACTCCTCACCTCAAGCGGTCCTCCTACCTCAACCTCCCAAAGTGCTGGGATTACAGGCATGATCCACCGCACCTGGCCAAGGCTGGGTTTTTTAACCCAGCCTTTAATTACGGGTGTCCCAAGTCATTCCATGAAGCTCATGAAGTTACTGGTGCCCCCATAATGATTCCTTTAGAATGCCATTGCCTAGACTTACCATACTAAATAAATAACTCTTGCCATATCTGTCATTAGAGGGATACTTAGTATGTGTGTGTTAAATTGCATACTCGAAGCCTCACAAGCACTCAAATTTGAAGTGGCATATGAAATCATACATAGTTGAGGAATGAAAAATGATACCTCTAAATATTTATTAATGTGATATATTTGTCTTCCCTTTTTTATTCACAGATGCCATGTGGAATGAACAGGAGGAAAAGGCTGAACTTTTTACAGATAAGTTTTGTCAAGTATGTGGAGTGATGCTACAGTTTGAGTCACAAAGAATTTCACATTATGAGGTAGGTTAAAAATAATGGGAATAGGGTCTAAAGCAGGTTTTTAAATGTAGCAAGTAAACTTCCCATAAGTCATCTTACTTGATTGCTATGAGAATCCTGTGAAAAAGGTAGTGTTATTTTCCTTTGATGGATGAGGAGACTGGCTCAGACAGGGATGGTAATATACTACTTTAAGTTTGGGGAATTCAGACTTAAACTCAGTCTTTTTACTCCAAAGCTTATTTTCTTTTCTTCACACCACTCTGCCTCACTTTGTATCCATCAAGCCATCCACCCTTGTATTAAATATAAGGGAGGGATTATGAAGCTTGCGTAGGAAACTATTAATGTGAATCAAGGGATATTATGTAGAACTCCCAGAGTCTTCCTTTATAGCAAATGAAGACTATAAAAACAAAACAAACCAGTCTTGCACTTGATTGAGCCACATGTTTTTAGACACAGGAATGTAGAATCCTAGAGCTAAAAGAGAGAGTGTTTAATGTCCTTACTCTCTTAGTTTATAGATTGGAACGCTGAGACCCAGAGGGTTAACACTTCTCCATGGCTAGTCACTGGTATAACTAAGCCTAAACATGATTTATTCTGATTTCATATCCAGTGTTCTTTCCCTTCATTTGGTGTTGCTTCATGTTTCTACATCATCTGATGAGCTGTTGGATTTCCTTCATATCTGGCATCTAGGTTACCAAAAATACTAGACATATTCAGTTAAAACTAATGTAATGCCAGTTCTACTTTTTAAAACACCTCATCTTGTTCTTCCTATTGCTAATCTTATTGGTAATTATGTTTTAGTCCTAATGTTGGTTGAAATTAATTTACTATAATTACAGATAGGGAAATTGTGTTGACTGTGCATTGAGAGGAGGTGGGGTTAAGTCTTAACTCCACCATTGACTAGTTACATAAGCTTTGGCAAGTCACTTGACCTTTCTGAGCATGTTTCTTGGACCTGTAAAATGAGAGTGGTAAAAATCTCTTACTATACTTGTGAGAATTAAGTGAAATCAAATGTATGAGAGTGTCCAGCACATCTTTAGACTCCATAGATCAAAGATTTAGAATTAGTAACAGAGACAGACAGTCAAGGGGCTCTGTGATAACTACAATTTATCCATTTGAACCATTTTAATTTACATTGGAAAGACAGCTTTTTATGGAATCATAAAGTACTATTCAGTCTAGAAAATAGGCAAAAATACAGGAAAATAAATATAAATTATAATTCTATCACTTGTAGTTAACCATTATTGAATTTCTCTTTTGCTTCTGTGATTCCAATATGATTTCTGAACACACACACACACATATACACATGCATTTTTACAAAAAATGATACGAAGACTCTCTCAGTATAGTACTGTAAAATATAACAGTATTGCAGAAGTTTTGAATTTTAATGAGGTTGTATTTATTAATATTTCTTTTGTGTCTGTGCTTATGTGTTTAATGAACCATTCTATACACTTTTGTCATATACTTCCCTCTATTTTCTTCTAAAACTTTGAAGATTTACTTCTTATGTTATAATCCATCTGGTATTGATTTTTGTGTATGGAGGGTGACAACAGGTTTTTCATATGGATAGCCAGTTGTTCCAGCACTATTTATTGTATAGTCGATCCTTACCTCACTGATTTGTAGTGGCACCTCTATTGTATGCTAATTTCCACATACATATTGGTTTCTTTTGAGGCTTTTATCCTGTTTTATTGTATTGGCCTGGTTTCCTATATCTACAACAATTTCACCTTTAAAATAAGTCATGGCTTTCAAATAAGTCACAATATCTGTAGAAGAAATTTATATGACATTAAAAAATTTTGAATCATAAACTACATTAAAAATATATGCCTCACATTAGTTGATATTTATAACCTATATAACTAACAAAGGATTAGTGTCTAGAATATAGAAAGGACTACAAATCAATTAGAACAAGAAGCAAATAGAAAAATGGGAAAGTGATGTGAACAGTCCATGGAATAGATGCTCAACTTCACTAGTGATCATACAGGACATGCAAGTTAAAGTGATAATAAACTATCATATAAGAACCATAATCCTGAGAAAAATTAAAATCTAATAACACTTAACACTTCAAGATAATATAGGGAAACAGACACTCTCATCGCTGCATTTGGAGATGTAAACCGCTTCAAAATTTTATAATACCTGGTAAAGTTGAAAATCCACACTCCTTATAGGCCAAGAATTCCACTTCTAGGTATCTATTCTAAAGGAGCTTTTGAACATGTATATTGGGAGATCTATTTATATATGTTAATTATAGCAATGCTTATATTAGCAAAATAAACTGAAAGATAATTGTCCTAAACAGGGAACTGGATAGGTAGCATATGGAGTAGAATATTATAGCATGAATGAACTAGAGCTGTATGTATCAATATCAATAGATCTTATAAATAAAATGCTGAGTTTTGAAAAGCAATTTGAAAAGGATATGTATCAAATGATTCCATTTTTAGAAAAAAAATTTACAAGATAGTAATAAATAAAACTATGGATACGTGTGTGTAGTAAAAGAATAAAAGCATGAAAGGAAATCAGGTACACCAACTTTAAGAGAGAGAGAGAGGAAGAAAGGATTGTGAGCATGAGGGTATAGGATTGTATCTGTAAAATTTTACCTCTTTTAAAAAGGAAATTTGAGAGAAATGCAACAAAGTGTTAAAATTGAGTAGTGGGTATGGGTTTTGATTATATTGTTTCCTGTTCTTTCCCATACAATGGGTATATTTCACATTTTAAAATTATGTAGACCATCTGTGACAAACCCATAGCTAATATAATACTGAATGGGGAAAAGTTGAAAGGCATTCCCTCTGAGGAATGGAACAAGACAAGAATGCCCACTCTCACCACTCCTCTTCAACATAGTATTGGAAGTCCTAACCAGAGCAATCAGACAAAGAAAGAAATAAAGGGCATCCAAATCAGTAAAGAAGAAGTCAAACTGTCACTGTTTGCTGATGATATGATCGTTCACGTTGAAAACCCTAAAGACTCCTCCAGAAAGCCCCTAGAACTGATAAAAGAATTCAGCAAAGTTTCCAGATACAAGATTAGTGTACACAAATCAGTAGCTCTTCTATACACCAACAGCAACTAAGCAGAGAATCAAATCAAGAGCTCAACCCCTTTTACGATAGCTGCAAAGAAAAAATAATTTAGGAATATACCTAACCAAGGAGTCAAAAGATCTCTATAAGGAAAACTACAAAACACTGCTGAAAGAAATCATAGATGACACAAACAAATGGAAACACATCCCATGCTCATGGATGGGTAGAATCAATATTGTGTAAATGCAGTCTACAGTAAATTCTGTGCCAAAAGCAATCTACAAATTCAGTGCAATCCCCATCAAAATACCACCATCATTCTTCACAGAATTATAAAAAACAATTCTAAAATTCATATGGAATCAAAAACGAGCCCACATAGCCAAAGCAAGACTAAGCAAAAAGAACAAATCTAGAGGCATCACACTACCTGATTTCGAACTATGCTATAAGGCCATAGTCACCAAAACAGCATGGTACTGGTATAAAAATATAGGCACATAGACCAGTGGAACATAATAGAGAACTCAGAAATAAACCCTAATACTTAAAGCCAGCTGATCTTCAACAAAGCAAACAAAAACATCAAGTGGGGAAAGGACACCCTATTCAACAAATGGTGCTAGGATAATTGGCTAGCCACATGTAGGAGAATGAAACCGGATTCTCATCTCTCACTTTATACAAAAATCAACTCGAGATGGATTAAAGACTTAAACCTAAGACCTGAAATTGTAAAAATTCTGGACGATAACATTGGAAAAACCCTGCTAGGTAATGGCTTAGGCAAGGATTTCATGACCAAGAACCCAAAAGCAAATGCAAAAAAAAAAAAGATAAATAGCTGGGACCTGATAAAACTAAAGAGCTTTTGCACACCAAAAGGAACAGTCAGCAGAGTAAACAGACAACCTACAGAGTTGGAGAAGATCTTCACAATCTGTACATCTGACAAAGGACTAATATTCAGAATCTAGAACAAACTCAAATCAGTAAGAAGCAAACAAACAAGCCCATTAAAAAGTGGGCTAAGGACATGAATAGACAATTCTCAAACGAAGATACACAAATAGCCAACAAACACAAGAAAAAATGCTCAACATCACTGATGATCAGGGAAATGCAAATCAAAACCACAATGCGATACCACCTTACTCCTGCAAGAATGCCATAATCAAAAAATCAAAAAAAAGTAGTGTTAGTGTGGATGTGGTGAACAGGGAACACTTCTAACACTGCTGGGGGGAATGTAAACGAGTACGGCCACTGTGGAAAACATTGTGGAGATTCCTTAAAGAACTAAAAGTAGAACTATCTTTTCATCCAGCAATCCCACTACTGGCTGTCTACCCAGAGGAAAAGAAGTCATTATTTGAAAAAGATACTTGCATACGCATGTTTATAGCAGCACAATTCACAATTGCAATATCATAGAACCAACCCAAATGCCCATCAATCAATGAGTGGATAAAGAAACTGTGGTATATATACACTGGAATACTACTCAGCCATAAAAATGAATGAATGAACAGCATTTGCAGTTATCTGGATGAGATTGGAGACTATTATTCTAAGTGAAGTAACTCAGGAATGGAAAATCAAATATTATATGTTCTCTCTGATATGCGGGAGCTAAGCTACGAGGATGCAAGGCGTAAGAATGATACAGTGGACTTTGGGGACTTGGGGGGAAGAGTGGAAGAGGGATAAAAGACTACAAATATGGTGCAGTGTATACTGCTTGGGTGCTGGGTGCACTAAAATCTCACAAATCACCATTAAAGAACTTACTCATGTAACCAAATGCCACCTGTACCCTAATAACTTATGGAAAAATACAATTTTAAAAATAAATAAAATTCTGTAGAGAGAGTGATTGCCTCACATTATGTGCTCAGGAAATGTTAGTTTCCCTTCCCCCTACACCAACATCTTAGTTATTCTTACATATTTGGTTATATATTTGTTAGAGATTATTTCTAATATCTCTTAAACCCAGGAGGATTTCTTTTCTCACATAAAAGAATTTGTGAGGTAGGTAGTAGAGGGCTGATATGACAGCTTTATAACATTATCAGGGACCTAGGCATTTTTTTTTTCTTTTTTTGAGACAAAGTCTCACTCTGTTGCCTAGACTGGAGTGCCGTGGCGCAATCTCGACTCGCTGCAACCTCCGCCTCCTGGGTTCAAGTGATTCTCCTGCCTCAGCCTCCTGAGTAGCTGGAATTACAGACGCATACCACGATGCCTGGCTAATTTTTGTATTTTTAGTAGAGACGGAGTTTCACCGTGTTGGTCAGGCTGGTCTTGAACTCCTGACCTTGTGATCCACCCACCTCGGCCTCCCAAAGTGCTGGGATTACAGGTGTGAGCCACCACGCTCAGCAGGCATTTTCTGTCTTTCTGCTCTGATGAACTGGTTTTCCTTCTCAGTGTCCACCATGGCATCCTTTGTATCTTAATTCCAAAAGCAGTAAGGAAGAAGGGTAGAATAAGGGATTATGGCCCAGTCATTTAAGGAGGCTTCCCAGAAGTTCCACATAACACTTTAAATTATATCTTACTGACCAGAATCTAGTTACGTGGATACATCTTGCTGAAAGGAAGGCTGAAAAACATAGTCTTTTAGCTGGGTACATTGCTCAAGATCTGTAACTAAGTAAAAAGAAGGTATTTGATATTGGGCAGCAACTAGGAATCCATTTCAAAAACAAGAATCTAAAACTTGTTAGCTTCTAAATTTAGCATTATTTTCATTTTAACTGACATTTAGAGATTTGAAATCATGTGAGTTTGCTCCAAGTTTGACTAAATATATTAACACACATGAGTGCCATCCTCAAATTCAGAAAGGTGTAAATTTTGAATGACTCTTTTATTGAATAAACAAAGTCATATTATATCTTTTTTCAGGGTGAAAAACATGCTCAAAATGTTAGTTTTTATTTTCAAATGCATGGGGAACAAAATGAAGTGCCTGGTAAGAAAATGAAGATGCATGTTGAGAATTTTCAGGTGAGTGATGTGTGTTGGTATTGTGTAATTCTAAACTTTGAGTTATTGAATCTTTCTAACAAGATTGTGCCTATTTCAGGTGCATAGGTATGAAGGAGTCAACAAAAATAAATTTTGTGATCTCTGCAACATGATGTTTAGCTCTCCATTTATTGCTCAGTCTCACTATGTGGGAAAGGTCCATGCTACAAAACTGAAGCAATTAATGGAGGAACATGATCAGACATCTCCATCAGGATTTCAACCAGAGATGGGTAAGGTTCCATTCACCTCCTGATCTTCAATGAAGGATCTACCTATCATGTTTTGTCTAACTCTGCCATATCCTTTTTATTGGGGGAGACTTTCACCCCAGTTGAAATAACTTGATTCTTCTTCTTCTTCCCAGTTAATCTCTGTTTCTGTCTTTGTCATTTAGTATGGAGATTTTAATTGCTAGTTGATTTTTAAGAAATGTTATGACCTCTCCTTTTCAGTTCACCAAATTGAAACAAAAGCAAGTGATTTGCTATACTGCTATAAAGAAACAACAGTAAGCAGCTGGAGCTCTCTCCATTTCTAATCAAATAATAAAATCTTCACTTTTTACTTCTTCCCCTTGGCATCTTTTTTGCGTTAGTATTTTCCAAAACATCTCATATGAGTGTTCAAATCAATGTCTTCACCATAATATAATTATGTGTTTCCTACTAACAGTAGACAAAAAAAAAGTTACTGACTCTTTCTGTTATAACAGCCTATTTCTTTCGTCCTATGAATATAAAGTACTACTAGCATCATCAGTTAGTTACTGAGTACTTATTTCATGTTAAATCCTAAATATACAGAGAATTATAAAACATTGTGTCTTTCCTTCTTCCAGTGATGTTGGGTCACCAACATATATGAGAAAACTGACTCAAAGTTGCCCAAGATGTCAGAGTATACCCTGGAAAACCCAACTTGTATTTTTATAAATGCATGTGCTAGAACAAAAAATGATGATTAACCCTCTGTAATGAATAATTTACCACATTCTTTGTAGCTTCAACACTATAGGACTAAGGCATGCCTGGCATGGAAAATTCACCAACATCAATTTTGAACTCATAGTATAATTTGAACTTACCAATTTTGAACTCATAGTCACCCAGCAAAGTCAATGCCACGAGATATGTTATTAAAACTTTTATTTTCTTAATAAATGAAACCAGAATTATTTTTTTAAATTTAGTCTCTAATTTTTATACATTTTTTCGGCCTGTCATTCAAAAGATAAGATAGCATCAGTGTGCCCTAAAAGAAAAAACATCTTATAAAACTTTTATCTTCAGTCCCAAGATTTATCAACTTGGGCTCAGAGAGGAGGATAAATAAAAGAGCTATGAAATACTGGAATTATAGGAACATGTATAGTTTTATAGTCTTAAACAACTGCGTAGATTGTATTCTGATGCAGACATCACAAATGTAGAATGAATAGGTGCCTTACTTTGTTACTCAAGAAAGACTAACTTAGAAGTTAGTATCATATGTTTTATCCTCACTATTTTCAAAGAATCATAAGATGGCTATCATACATTCACTGATTTTTTATTTTATTTTTTTTTTATTCACTGATTTTTTATATGAATATAATTAGGCAATGCCTAATACAGAATACTTCTTCCTTCTCATATCAAACTTGGTGACAAATTCATATTCACATTTCCGTTCTCACAGAAGGAAGTTCTTTTTTTACTTTAGAAGCTTTGTCCAGCAGCTGTCTGTTGAAAAAAAAAGAAGTCCAGGGAGTGGGTTTTTAGAGAATTCTAAATTTCCCTAGTACTTTACAATAAATGCAGTTCTAATATCTGAAAATGTGTTTATCCCTTCTTATTACAACTATTTCAGCAGGAGTGCCTCTTACTACTTCTGCAGAGTCAACCTTCCTGAAGCCCCTTCCTGTCAAGCCTCCTCCAGGTGGGATTAAAGATAAGACTATGCCTTCCTCTCCCAGCAGTGATTTGGGTTTGAGTAATCCAAACAAATTTTGCAAGCTCTATCCTGCTTCCTTTAATAGTCCAGTAATGACCTAACAACATTATGTTGGGAAAAAAAAACACACACACACACAAAAATATGAAGCCAGGGAGACATTTGTAGACAAAATAAGAGAGAAATCTCTTCCAGCAAAATCAAATGCAAATGGTAAACATAAAATTATCCCAAAACTTTTTCATAGGAAGTTTGTATTTTATAAAGCATACTAGCTTATTTGCATACCATTTTACTCTTATTGAGTGAGAGGTTGATAGTATTCATGGAATCATAGCATTTTATAAGGACTTTCAAGTCCATCTAACTTGATCTGTTCATTTCCTAGGAAATGAGAACCTGAATGGTTTAGATGACCCCTGTCGATTTTAGTATCAAATATAGGAATTCTCATGGTTTCATGTTATTTTAGGTAAATAAGGATCCTTAGGTACATACATAAGGAAGCATTTTAAATTAATATCATGTGGTTATATCGTTTTTTACTAAGTATGTTTTAAGTGTCTCTTTGGTGCTAGGCTAGTCATTCTTGGGAATACATTTCCCTAAAGGAGCGAGCGTGTAAACTAGTTAGGTTAATAATACTTCACTGAAAGAGCCGACAGAAGCCTTTTTGTGTACATTTTTTTGTTAACTAGATGAGTGAAGCATAATGGTCCAGAAAAATCTTCATATAGTTAGATGATTTTCAGTGGATAGAAGTGGGAAGAAGAAAGGATGAACCAAAGGGCTTGGAGCTAAGAAAGAGTGGCAAAAATTCAGGCACAGTAAAGAGACTGATCCGGACTGGAGTGATCCACTTGCTCTTCTAACCATATTTTTTTTTTCATTTTTCCCCCCACAGGCACCTTCTCACTACTAGTGTATTTTATTCCCCTTTCATATTTTCTTCCACCCACTTCTTTTCCTCCACTTACTATTATTTTTCAGTTCTTTCTTTACCCAGCCTTTCTCCTTCATGTGAAAATGTTCATTCTTCTCTCCTCCTTGAAGCCCTATTCTTTGTCGTGTGTAACTCTTTATGCTCTGGTTCTTCTCTATTGCTGTTTATTTTTTCTCTATGGACTCTTGTTTTATTCATTACCTAGATGTAGGTATTCCCATGGTTTCATCCTTGACCTTACTCTGCAAACACAATTTCTATTTCCCTGGTTTCATTTCTCATCTGTATGCTTATGACCTTTCTGTCAAGCATTAGATTCACATATCCAAATGGCAGCTACTGCTTCACCTGGATGCCTCATAGCCATTTCATATCCACCTAGTCATTCAAAGTAGAAACCGGCAGGTAACTATGAACCCCCAAACACCACCTTCTTCACTTTGTGTATCTAATGAAGCACCAAGCTGTGACTCTTTTACCTCCTGAATACTACACTCCCCTTCTCTCCAGCCCTACGCTTCCCACATTAGTTCAGGTCCTCAAGATCTTTCCTAGAGGTTTACTACTCAGAGTGTGGGTTGTGGATCAACACCATTGGCATCACCTGGGAACTTGTTAGAACAAAGACTCTCAGGCCCCACTGCAGACCTACGGAATCAGAATCTGCGTTGTAACAAGATCTGTAGGTGATTTGTACTGAATAAGTTTTGAGAAGCAATTGCCACAACCTCCTAACTACTCTTTCTGTCTCCAGTTTTGTTTCCCCAAACCCACCCCCAATTTAACCACTAGAGTGTTTCATTTAAAGTGTAAGTATTTCCATGTCATTCCCCTTCTTTAAAACCCTTCATTGTTCCTTCATCTTCTAAATATAAAATCTAAGCTTCATAGCTCTCCACCATCTTGTTTCTGCCTGCCTTCTCCAGGCTTATCCCCTGCTACTTCCTGGCATGATCTATGTGGGTCAGTACCTGCAAACCACATATGGTTTCCAGAAACTGTTACCCTATTTTTTGTGTCTGTGTTCTCGTTCATGCTGCCACTTTGTCTGGAATATCCCCATAACACTTCTCCTGGCTAACTCCCAGTCATTCACGTACTTCAAGGTTAATCTTATGTGCTTCCTTAACCTGCATTTCTAATTATCTCTTTATGTGTCTGTCTCCAATTAGAATGTATGGTGTTTGAGGCAAGGGACTTCATCTAATTCATCTATATTTCCAGTGCTATAGATAGAAACTGGCACAGAAATAGGCCCACTTCAGTAGAGATTAGCTTAATATATGTATCAGA
This sequence comes from Colobus angolensis palliatus, assembly GCF_000951035.1. Classification (NCBI taxonomy): domain Eukaryota; kingdom Metazoa; phylum Chordata; class Mammalia; order Primates; family Cercopithecidae; genus Colobus; species Colobus angolensis. Next base: position 367,103 of record NW_012117210.1, read on the forward strand.
GAACTATTAATTATCTTTATTTGTTGAGTGTTTATCCTGTTTTCTACTCTTCCAGGTTTCTACTTAGTGTGATTCAGCATATCCCAGCAAGTTACATAGAGATATGTGTTTTTATCTAGTATTATGAAGAATGTTGATTTAGGCAAGTGAGGAAATGCAGGTGATAGGGTTTCTGAAAATAGGAGTATATGTTCAGAGAAATGACAACTTTCACTTGTTAAGGTATTTTTCCCGTTGCTAGGTTGAGTGTATCTGAAATAAGTGGCTTCTAATTTTGTAGCATTAGGTAAATTTGAACTGAGTTTTAACTATGAGAAGTGTGTGCACTCCTGTCACTTCTAAATGGGGAGGGCCATTTTGGCACTCTGAAGTTTTAATGTTATTAGAATGAGGAAAGAAGGATTTTGGTGACATTCTCATCTGATGGTGGAGGAGAGGGGATGATCATCAGCATAATTTTATCCAGTCATTGGAATCACTTTACATTAGCCTCTGAAGCAAGAGCTCAGCATATTTTCAACCCTACCTTGGCTTTTTCATTTTGAGAGTAGTAAACATTTGAACATTTAAAAATACCTGGAGAATTTTAATTAGCTAATGAGAATTTCAAACAACAGTGACAGCAGATGCCCTCATTACAAGTGAGCAAGTGGTAATAATTTAACATATGCCACCTTAACTGTTTCACTCATCACCCATTTTCTACTGTCTGCCTTCCTCTCCATCTGCTGTTGTTTATATATGTTTCTCCCATATCTAATCTTTCTCTTTTTCTTCATCATTCTCACTGCTTTCTTCATATCCCTCATCCAGCTCAGATCTTATTAGCACAGGAATGGCTACCATAACGATATGGAACTAAAGTATGTATGTATTTTTTTTATTGTATTTGTTTTGTTTATCTTACTAATTTTTGGCCCCATTATTGCACTTAGATGCCTCACCTTCACCTGTAACTCAACATACCTGAAACGGAATTAATAATCTCTACAATCAACTTGAATTTCCCAAATTTTCTGTCTTTGCTAGTAGTTCCAATGTTTATTATTCACCTACACTTGACTCTTTGAGGGTATCTTTGACTACTTAATTATCTATATTCTGTCCATTAACAAATCTTAGAACTATTTCTCCTTTCTGTAGCCCTTCATTACATTTCTACTACCATCACCTCACACCTTAATGCTGTAACAACCTTCTGGAAAGCTTTACTTGTACCTCATTGTTATTCTCTCACTCCCTAGTAGCAGGATTTCATCCCTGGATCAGTTCCACCCTCTACATTTTCTACTTCTGCATAAAGCCTACTGAGTGATGCTATGGAAAATTATAAAGTATAGAGATTGGGTATGTTTTCAGAGTCTTGGTACCTAACCTCTTTGGGCCTTTAGTCCTACTTAATCTGTTTCTTTTTCCTTCACTTTCCCCTTAGCGACAATTTTAAACCTATATCATCCTTCAAGACTCTCTTCCCCTGCTCTACACTCCTTCTCCTCACACTTCTCAGACAAGCTCCTTTGTGATTTCATCGAGAAAAATTTGGCCCTCAGTTGTGGATTACTACCAAGTATCTTGGTTTAACCAAATCCTCCTGTAACCCTGAGTTTTCCTTTAACTACTACATTCTCCCCTTCCCTTCTTAACCAAGTTTTTTTTTTTAAAATCTAGTCCACTCTTACTGTTTTCACTTATTATTTACTCAACTCACTGCCATTTGTTGGCACTTCTTCCCTCAGCTTTCACACCACCAGTCTACCACCTCACTGTGACTACTGCTCACAGTGCCAAAGTGACTTCTATATTTGTAAGTCCAATGAGCATCTTTATTTAGCTCCTTTGACATCACTCTCTCCTGTTCATTCTTATAATTCGCTGTCCTTTGCTTTGGTGGACTTTTCATAGGCTCATCTTTTTCTACCATCTTTCTTTAAAGAATGGCATTCTCCAGGGTTTTATCAGTATGTTGTTATTCCTGTGCCCGCCTATACATTATCTTCAGGAGATTTCATCCACTCTGATTATTTTGACTATCCACCCGCATGTTCTGACATCTCCAAAATCTCTCTGACCTATCTTCTGCCTTTCATACTCCTGTATATAACTACCTGTTGGACACCTTTACATGAAAGTTTTATAGATATCTTAGACCCTGTGTTCAAACTTACACTATTCACCATTGCATACTCTCCCACCCATTAAAACAACACATACATCTGAAGTTCCAATTTCAGTTTATGGGATCACCACCCACCCACTTACCAAATTAGGTTTCTGGGAATTATTTTAGACTTCTCTAGATTCTCTCCTCTGCACTATCCCTCACATTCATTCCATCACTAACTTTTGCCAGTTTTAAAGTTAAATGTTATACCAATCTCCCTGCTTCTCTCTACCCCTACTGAGACCTATCTAGTCTATGTTTTCATTATGTCTTGCCTGATCTCCTTACTTCTAGGCTTACTCTTTTTAAATTAATCCTTTGTATTGCAGCCACAGAAGAGACTCATCTAAAACACACAATTGACCAACCACGTCACTTAATACACTTCAAGGTTTCCCAAAGCACAGAATAAAAAATTCGGGCTCCTTAGCATAACATATAAGTCTCTCTTTGACCCATTTTGCCTCTTCCCATCTCTTTCCCTTATGTTTTACTCTACAACAATTCCAAAGTTTAAGAAGTTCATGTAAGCACTTCTATGCTATTTTCATGAATTTTTGTCCCTAAAACACTCTTCTCAACTCTTTTCAGGTTAACTATTCATCATCCCTCCAAGTTTAGCTAAGACATTATGTCTTCCAGTAGCCTTTTTCAGACCCCCATAGTATGCTAAGTGCTCCTGCTTCTTTGTGCTTGCATACCTCTTAAACATACCTCTCTTACTTTTACCAAGTGAGACTGAAATATTTTGTTCATGTATCTTTCTCACACTGGATTTGTGAAGAACTTGGCTGTTTTATTTATCTTGTATCCCTGACATCTAACCTGATGCTTGGTGCCACATAGGTATTCAGTGTTTGTTAAACCGATTATTTGGATTCAACATATTGTGCTCATTTCTATCTCTGCCATACAGGAAATTATTTTCATCCCCAGAAATGCCCTTACCTGCTTTCTTACAAATTCAAATCCTTTCTGTCCTCAAAGATCCATCACAACTTCCCTTACTGTTCTAGTTCTTTGTGTTCTCTCCTTTCTCTGATTTCTCATAGGCTTTACTGTTCATTGACAATTGCATCAGTTATAGCCCCTCAAGGGAATTAGCTTCCCTGAGACAAAGGATTATATTTTATTCTGCAGTATCCTTCTTAGTACTTTATATGGTAATGAGGACATAATTTTTTCTCAATTCATATTTGCAAATTGTTTATTGAGAGGCAGTGTTGTATAGAGGGATAAACATAGATTTGGAGATATAGTCACTTGCCAAGTTGCACTACAGATTCCTCTGGTATAAAATGAAAATAATGTAACTCTACAAGATTGAATAATAATTAACTGAAGTAGTGTATATATAGTACCCATCACAGAATAGGTTTGTAACAAATGTTAGGTTTGTAAAAATGTTTTGTCCTGTCATAATTTTAAAATAGGTAAATTGGACGTTTTCTATTTTTCTGTATAACATAAATTCCATATTCACATGCAGTTTTTTTCCAACTTTTATGTTAAGTTCATGGGTACATGTGCAGATGTGCAGGTTTGTTATATAAGTAAATGTGTGCCATGGTGGTTTTGCTGCACAGATCATCCCATCACCTCGATATTAAGCCCAGCATCCATTAGCTATTCTTTCTGATAGCTGCAGTTTTGATTATGTGCAGCTCTCAATTGGCTTTTCCCCATTTAAGATGTTAGACCAGTGGTTCTCAGCCTTGACTAATTAGAATCATGTGAGGAGCTTTTAGACCTCCCATTGCTCAGGCCATCCCTCCAATCAATTAAATTACTGTCTCTGGGAATTTAACATTCGTGTTTTGTTATCTCTTTTTTAACTCCCTAAGTGATTTTTATATGGAGTCAAGATTGAAAATAGTATTAGACATGCACTTTCCCAATTTATACTTTGAAAACAAAGACCTTAGTTCAGAGACTTATGAGATAGGGGTATGATTAGGGGAAGAGTAGGCCCCACAAGTTTTAGATTAGTGAAGATTCTGAAAGGTACAAGCTGCAAAGGAGCCTGAGTTTCTGGGTGAACTCCGAAACAACGAATCCTAGAAGGGCTGAGAGCAGAACAGCCAAGAACAGAACAGAACCATGGAGTAGTCTCTGGAATAAAAGAGTGAAGAATATAAGAAACAGAATGGAGGCAGGCCCCAGGAGGATTCAATCAGAAATTCTGACCTTGGGGCCATGAATAGGTTTCATATCTTCACAGAAAGGGTTTACGCAACTTTTATATATCATTTTCTGAGATGTCTGAATCCTATAAAAAGATAAAGAACATCAACATGTGAAAAAGCCAAGGGCTAAGGTAATGGTAATCAGACTACAGTTCTAGAAATGCCCCTCTGGATCTTTAATACATGACTGGCAGCTCTTCTAAACCTCTGTATTACCTCTATTAGAATATTATTTCTGATGTAATTTGTAGAGAAACAAAGCAGGAACTGAGGAGAACACTATATACAGTATACTTTATAAGCACTAAATAAATATGTAAAAACTCTGAAATATAATCTGAGTTTATAGTCATAATGAAGATTATTGGCCCAATAATCTAGGGTAGAGATGTCCAATCTTTTGTCTTCCGTGGGCCACACTGGAAGAGTTATCTTGGGCCACACATAAAATACACTAACACTAACAATAACTGATGAGTTTAAAAAATCACATAAAAATCTCATAATGTTTTAAGAATGTTTGTGAATTTGTGTTGAGTCACATTCAAAGCCACCCTGGGCCACATGTGGCCTGTAGGGTACAGGTAGGACAAGCTTGATCTAGGGCAAGTGTTCAACAGTGGCTGCACAGTTAAATCATAAGTAAAGCTTTCAAAAAGTAAGGATGCCTGATTCCACTCCTAGAGATTCTGATTTAATTGGTCTGATATGGAACTGTAACATCAATATTTTTAAATTTTTCCATATGATTCTAATGTGTAACCAGCATTGAGAAACACTAATCCAGAGGAAACCAGGACTCCTGCTTATCTTGCACAACTTGGGTGCCCTCAAAATATATGGTATTGGCAAAGTTAATCTGAGCCTAAGTTCCAACACCTGTAAAAGATGGTAAGAATTTCCTAAAAGAGGTTGTTGTGAATATGTCCTCTCCTGGGTTTAGTCCTTAGCTTTGCAAGAAGTCCAATATCTTCAAGTTGATCAGCCTCAAATCAGGGACTCAGTAACCACAAACAAACTTGAAAGTGGCTGATAAAAAACTAACTGGAAAGATAGTACTTTAATATGTTTCTCACAAAGCCTGTGATAATCATTTGCCATATTTGTGATCATAGAAATCTCTTGTCCCTGCCCCAGAAGCATTGAATCATGTTCTCCAGGGGAGAGCCTGGGAATCTATATTTTTAACTGACACCCCAGGTGATTTTTATCAGAGAAGTCTGGGAAACATTGTACTTTAAGTTATTGTATGGTCATTCTGGTATTGATTTATGGTAAGAGGAGATACATATTTCCATTTCCTAGTTTTTCTTGATGTCTGTCATCCAGGGTATCCTTTTCTTGGTATCAAAGAATATGAAAAACCAATTATAGTCAGAAAGTGACTTAGTACACATGAAATTAGAGCATAGAAAAGGATAGTTTTGAGGGATCATTTCATTCAGATTTTGACATAACCTGCTGAGTTTTCCTAGGCCTGCAATAGTCAGTAGTGTGCAGCCTCACGTTCTTCAAAGTCAGCATCTTTCTTTCCCTTTGCAAGCAGTCTCCTGTTTCTATGAATAGTCTTTGCTCAGACAGGGCCAATATACTTGATAATAATTAATTTAGCTTCTTTTAAATGATTAGGTGACCTTTTGGTTTAAAAGAAGATTACCATTGTTGTCCCTAAAATCTTTGCAGGTACCAATTTATTTCCTCCTCCCTAGGGTCAGAATGATTTTATATTTGGCTTATGAAATGTATTAATTTGCTTTTTCTGATCAAAAAGTGGAAGGATGATGAGATTTTTAAAAAATTAATGTATCCCTTGCTTCTAATTCTACCTATGAAGCAGAATAGTGTGCTAGTTACTATATAGTTGCTAGTGTGTAGTTTTTGACTCTTTTGAAGTGGTAACTAGTAGTTTTGTTTTAGAATTTTGCTTTCAGCTTTTATCCTGAGAGTGGGGCTCACTGAACCTCTCTCCTTTCTAAAATCTGTGGAAATTACTTTTGGTAACTAAGGCACTGCAGTGATCTCAGGTAAGAGAGTAAAAAATTTGCCTTTATTTGTTTTTAATGTTTTGGGACGTTTCAGGTTTTGGTTGGGGGGAAACAGAGTTGGGGCAAACAAAAAGAGGTTGGTTAAGAGATTCAGAGGCAAAGGTTGGTTGGCCATGCTAAATTTCAGGTGCCTGTTGCACCTCCATGTAGCAACAGTCAGTAGACAGATAGCAGATTCTTAGGGAAGAAGTTAAGCTAGAGAAGCAGTATGGTGTAGTGAAAAGAATTTTGGGCATTCAATTAAGAGGCATGGACTCTGAGAGGCTAACACTACTACTAACTTGCTCTGTGACTTTGACAAAGTCATTTGACCTCTCTGGGCCCCATCTTTATTGGAAAATGTCAAGTAGATGGTCTCTAATAAATTCTTGTCCAGTTCTAACATTATGTGATTTTAAATGTATACTGACCTTCTTAACTTGAACTCTTTGTTTTTTCAGCATTTAGTATGAGAACCTATGTTTGCCATATTTGTAGTATTGCTTTTACATCTTTAGATATGTTCCGGTCCCACATGCAAGGAAGTGAACATCAAATTAAGTAAGTATTTTTGCTAAAATTTTCCTATGATGCCAAAGACCAGAGCTTCTAGTCAAGCACTCTTCAATGTATTTTACAAACTTCTTAGGCATTCATGTCCCTATGAGTTAAACCTGGATGTGGTTGGCAATATTCGCAACATGTTGCATACTAGTGTCCCTCAGGGAGTTCTAGTTTTAGTTCTAGTAATGATAGTGTACTGGCAAAGCTGGCTAACTGGCAACCCTCCTGACTAGAGAGCAGTGTTCTTTGGAGAGATGCTAAAGGATCACTCTCACACTAACCACACAAATTCAGAGAATTTCTTGGCTTGGTTCCAGGGATTCAGTGATCCAGTCACCATTTTTCCAGTGCTGTATAGTGGTTAAGAACAAAAGTCTTGCTATCAGATGGACCTGGATTAGAATACCAGATCCATTTTTCTACCAAGTGTGTAACTTTGGTCAGTTCTTATATAAGACTGTTATGATGAAATATAATACGTGTAAGGTGCCTGCCCTGGCACATCGTAGGAGTTCAGTAAATATTTAGTCAATTTTATTCTGTTATTTCAAGGAGAGGAGAATTGAATGGACAGTCGGAGATTGGGTAGTTCAGGTAGCAGAGGGCATTTGACTATCTTTGTATTGATGCTTTTAAAGTCAAGACATAGAGCCAAGTCTGGTGACTCATGCCTGTAATCCCAGCACTGTGGGAGGAAGAGCCAAGGAGTTTGAGGTCAAGTCTGGGCAACATAGTGAGACCTTACCTGTACCCAGGAAAAAAGAAAAATTAGCCAGGTTTCGTGGCATGTACCCATCGTCACAGCTCCTTGGGTAGCTAAGGTAGGAGGACTGCTTGAGTCCAGGATGTTGAGGCTGCAGTGAACCATGATCACACCACTGCACTCTAACCTGGGCAACAGAGTGAGACCCTGTCTCAAGAAAATAAATAAAATGAATAAAATAAAATCAAGACATATTTTTTCTGTTATACTGTTTTATTGTAGTAGAAAATATTTCTATTATTTGTATCTGAATATTTAGAAGCTAAATTGTCTGACTTACCCAATTAACCTAAATTTACATTCCTTTTTTTCAGAGATGGGTTCCTGCTATCTTGCCCAGGATGGAGTCCAGTGGCTATTCACAGGTTCCATCATAGTGCAGTACAGCCTCAAACTCCTGGGCTCAAGAGATCCTCCTGCTTCAGCCTCAGTAGCTGGGAATACAGGCACACACCCCACACCTGGCTAGATTTATAATTTAAGATTTTTAAAAATCTCAAGATTACAGAATAAACACCTATCACATTTATAAGATATATATAAAGAATTAATGAAAACTTTAAAAATGATATAACATTCAAATCAGAGCATCTGTCAGGACACTACATATTATTGTTCCCTACTCATACATTGCAACATGCCTTAATATTTTTAGTGCTACAACAACATCAGATATATCTGCTACTTTATACCCTTCCCTTTCTTCCTGGGCCTGAGGGAATTTCCTTTTTTTTTTTTTTTTTGCATAAAAATTGTGAGGTACCTGGGAGATATATCATTGTCCATGCTCCTTTTGGGGGGCATAAAAAGTCATGATTTATGACTTTATAATGAGGTAGGTTCTCACTGTCCATGCTGCTTTTTTGGCATAAAAATTCACAATTTATAGCTTTTATAATGAAGTAGGTTTTTTAAATTTGGGTATTTGTTGTTTTTCTTTTTTCAGACTAATATTTTTAAGAGCAAAGAAAATACTTAGAATAAAACAATCTAATAAGAATTTTCTGCTGTCTTCTTTACAGAGAATCCATTGTTATCAATCTAGTGAAGAATTCAAGGAAGACACAAGACTCTTACCAAAATGAGTGTGCAGATTACATCAATGTGCAGAAAGCCAGAGGACTAGAGCCCAAGACTTGTTTCAGAAAGATGGAAGAGAGTTCTTTGGAAACCCACAGATACAGAGAAGTGGTCGATTCCAGACCCAGACATAGAATATTTGAACAAAGACTCCCATTTGAGACTTTCCAAACATACCCAGCACCATACAATATTTCACAAGCAGTGGAAAAGCAGTTACCGCATTCAAAGAAGACATATGACTCTTTCCAAGATGAACTTGAAGATTACATCAAAGTACAGAAAGCCAGAGGACTAGATCCAAAAACTTGTTTCAGAAAGGTGAGAGAGAACTCTGTGGATACTCATGGGTACAGAGAAATGGTTGATTCTGGACCCAGATCCAGAATGTGCGAGCAAAGATTTTCACATGAGGCTTCCCAGACCTACCAACGACCATACCATATTTCACCAGTGGAAAGCCAATTACCTCAGTGGTTACCAACCCATTCAAAAAGGACATATGATTCTTTCCAAGATGAACTTGAAGATTACATAAAAGTGCAGAAAGCCAGAGGACTAGAGCCAAAAACTTGTTTCAGAAAGATAGGAGATAGCTCTGTAGAAATACATAAGAACAGAGAAATGGTTGATGTCAGACCCAGACATAGAATGTTGGAGCAAAAGCTCCCATGTGAGACTTTCCAGACCTATTCAGGACCATACAGTATTTCACAAGTAGTGGAAAACCAGTTACCTCATTGCTTACCAGCTCATGACAGCAAACAGAGACTAGATTCTATTAGCTACTGGCAACTCGCCAGAGACTGTTTCCCAGAAAAACCAGTACCCTTGAGCCTTAATCAGCAAGAAAATAACTCTGGCTCATACAGTGTAGAATCTGAAGTTTACAAGCACCTCTCCTCAGAAAACAATACTACTGACCATCAAGCAGGTCATAAACGGAAACATCAGAAGAGAAAACGACACCTGGAAGAAGGCAAAGAAAGGCCAGAGAAAGAGCTGTCCAAGCATAAAAGGAAAAAGAGTTATGAAGATACAGATTTAGACAAAGACAAGAGCATCAGACAAAGGAAAAGAGAGGGGGATAGAGTCAGGGTCAGTTCAGGAAAGCTTAAGCATCGAAAAAAGAAAAAAAGCCATGATGTACCCTCTGAGAAAGAGGAACGTAAGCACAGGAAAGAGAAAAAGAAATCTGTTGAAGAAAGGACAGAAGAGGAAATGCTTTGGGATGAGTCTATTCTTGGATTTTGAATGTTTAGTTTTGTTTACCCAAGGTTGAATTAAAAAAAAAAAAAACTATGGATTTAGAAAAAGACGGGAACATCCGATGAAGGAAAGGAGAAGTAGATACAGTCAGTGTCACTTGAGGACACTTAGTTTTTGTATAAAATTTTAAATTGAATTAAAAGGAGAAAAAAAAAAAGCCTAAACTTAACTTCTGAGAAAGAACATAAGAACTCAAGGAGAACATAAGAGAAAAGGTAACCTGTTAAAAAAAAAGACAAGAATCTGTGTTTTGGAATGAGTCTACTCTTGGATATTGAACTTTTAGTTTTGTTTGCCCAAGAATTAATTGAGGAAATCAGCTAAGAAACTCGACTTAGACAAAAGCAAGAAGATCAGATGAAGAAAAGGAGAGGTGGATACAGTCAGTGTCACTTCAGGAAAGCTATTTAAGAAAACTTGAAATTTAATTGAAAGAAGAAACAACAACAACAACAAAAAAGCCTGAACCTAGCCTCTGAACAACACTAACATGAGAACACAAGAACTTAAGAGAAAAAGAAACCTACTCAAGAAAAGACGGAAGAGACAGTGATTTGGGATGAATCTACTGTAGGATTTTCAACTTTTTAGTTTTGTTCCTTCAAAGTTGAAGGAAAAAAAAAAAGAGTTTGGTTTTATAAAATTCATGTTATTGGAATTTTTCTAGGTGGATGACTACTTTAATCTCTGAAAAAAGCCAAGTGAAGTAAAAGTATTCAATATGCCTTTTCCTCAAGTTACTTTCCTTCATTTTCTTAAAAAAGAAAAAAATTATTAAATGTTTCTCACATATCTCACATATAATGTAATTTCCCTAAATGAAGTTGTCTCTACTTCTGCTCATCAAATTGCTGTGATAGTGAATTATTTACTCATGAGAGATAATTTATTTTAAAGGACAGAATTACCAAGCATTACAAAATCAATTCTTTGCTTGGTTTTGTGTTAGTGATGGTGGTATTTTATTGTTGTTTTTCTGTGTTTATGTGTCTCAGCTTTCTCCAAGGAATATGTATGAAATAACTTAAACTGATTTTTTCTTTGTTAAATCTAATTTGCAGTGTATTTTTGCATTTTCTAGTTCTGAAAGTGGAAAATGAAACAGTCTATAATAAACTTAGATGACATATAGTTTTAAAAAGCTCTCAAAAAGTACTGATATAAAAAGTCAGTCTATATTCTGGAAATGTTTATATTAAAGTGTTTTAATTTCTACATATTGTTTTATGTAAATGGTCATTTCCCATCCAAAATTATTATTTTGGGAGTTGGAGGGGCAATAATTAAACACTTGGCACTTAATACCTCTTGGGAGATCACACTGTGAAATTGTAATAATTTTATATTTTCTACATCTTACCTCATAGAAGCTGATATTGAGTCTCAAACTCAGTTTAAGGTTAGGAAAATATGACCAATTAGATACTTGAAACTGAAGAAGGAAGAATTTGTAGTGGTAGAGGACCAGAGGGTGTTACCTTTGAATTGTTTGATTTTGACAGATTTTTTACACTGGTTCTCCCTTTATTTGTGAGCAGTACCACTAAGTATTTGAGGATCACAATGGGATAGTAGAAAGTGCAATGGTCTGTGAATGCAAATTCCAGAATTCTGGTCTCGGTTGCACTGTGATTCCAGAATCCAACTTGGAATCACCAGGAATATGAAAAATAGGCCTTGTATTCTCTTTATGTGTTAATCCTAACAAAAAATAAATTTATGCTCCACACAGTGACTCATGCCTGTAATCCCAGCACTTTGGGTGGCTGGGACAGAAGAATCACTTGAGTCCAGGAGTTCAAGAACTGCCTGGGCAGCATAGTGAGATCCTGTCTCTATTTTTTAAAGATAACAAAATCTAAATAGTGACATAACTACATTTAGGCAGGGTGTTTAATAGGTGACATGTCTGCATTTGTGCAAGGCATTTAATAACTGTTTTTGTTCTTTGCAATTTAAGTAAAATAGTAAGTGTGAGCTGAAGCATAATATGATTAATTGGGTGTATACCCAGTTGAATAAATAGTCCTAAATGGAATTAGATGGTTCCCAAATCAAATTTTCTTCCATGAGACTGTTGTAAGATTATTTTATGCTACAATATCATCCCCCATTTTAAACACATTTGTTGTATTGGTGAAAGGAGAGGGGAAATAAGAACTAGAGTAGAATACATAGACTGCGAATCACCAAGCACAAATTGGCCAGTTACCATTTTTGAGCACACCAAGAACTGCAGCACCTTTTCACAAAGTGCAAGATAAGATAAATTGAATTGCCAACATCTGTTAAATTGACGAATTCTTTCATAGAAGTTTGTGTTTAAAGTTGAAGAGGACTCAAAACTATATATTATAAGAATATTCACTTGGATACAAAATTACTCTGATCTTTTAAAAATAGATACAATGATTCATAAAAATCCACCCATTTTTAATCTATAGTAGATAAGTCATGCAAACTTTAAAAATCAAAACTATTTAAATTGTTGATGGGTTGAGTAGACAGAAAAGGATGTGGTATTGATTACAGTCTAGAGACATGCACCAGTGACTTGCTCTAGAAAAGTGGTTTTCAAAAGTTTTAAGACAATTTTTTGCCAAAAGTAAATGTGACATTAACCTCACCATAAAACAAATTTTACATTAACCTAAATACATAATTTTCTGGTTGAAGGTGGGGAAAGGGTCTGGAGCCCAACTTTGGCACATTTGTTATGCTCCCAACTTCTTTCTGCCTTTGAGCACTTAGAGGTGAGAGTATATGTAAAGTCAAGATGTTAATGTGTAGGATCCCAAATGATCTCCACTTCTGGAATTACGTGTTGAATTCACTAAGATGAAATTTAATGATATAAATAGTAAATCCTACATTTGGGTATTTCAATACAAAAACATATTTGAGGAGACATAATTTAAGATACATGTGAAAACAATGTTGAGGATTTTATTACATGTTTGATTTGAAAGACTAATATGCTCACCCAGACATAAAAAATCTCATATGGTCTAAGTCAAATATATGAGAATATTTGGAACAAGTTAAAAGTATCTAACTACAGAGATAAATCCTGAACTGGGTAGAAGATACAGGGAGGCAAGTACTGGGCAAATTTGGAAAACAGTTTTCAAAAATTGGAGCTGTAGAAAAAAATAGAATTGACTATCTTGTGTGCATGCATTGAACAAATAAGAGCTGACTGTCAGCATTGTGCCAGGAAGGAACCTGAAAAAAATGAACACAGATTGTTTTTCAAAAAGCTCACAGTCCAACAGAGGAAATGGACCAATAAACAGGCAATTACAAAATAAGTTTTATAAAGGCTTCAATCAAAGTGATGAAGGATGCTGTGGGCAGCAAAGGTAATGAGCCTAATGGGATGGGAAGAGGGCATTCAGAAAAGGCTTCCCAAAGGACATCTAAGCAGACCATTTTCTCTCAGTTCAAAGATTTATTTATTTGATTTATCTACATGATTATCTAACAGGTGCTGCAAACTTAATATAGCCAAATAGAATGCCGCCTTCTGTCATTACCAATTGTTTATCTAGTTTCCCTTATTTCTGTAAAACCATCTAATTGCCTAAGCCAAAAACCATTTTTGAGAATCTCTTCTCTCCTACATTAGACCATAAGCAATTCCTCTTAATTATATCACCAAAATATTTCTTCACCAAACTGGGAAAATAGGTTTGAGAGCAATTGAAACACTGAAAGAAGTGATCACAGGTTCTGCATGACAGATAAGAAAACTGCACAGAATCATCAAGAGATCAGAGAGAACTGTGGTGAACTAGTCCCTTAAGGATTTCACAACTATCCAGCATATGTTTTCTTCCAGAAGAAAAAGATCCACATACAGAAAGAAAACTGCTTATTTCAGAAATCAAATTGAACAGGGAAGAGAGATTGTGGGTAAGGGAAAAGGGAAGTTCAGATAGTAGCAGATGGAGGAAGAATCCAGAGAAATCAAATCCCAGAAAGTATGATGACAGCAAAATAAACATCAAAAGGTGAGTGTAACACCTTAAGAGACAAGACCCATAGGATGTGAACACACAGAAACATGCACACACATAGCAGATAAAAACTCTGACATAGTATTTCTAAATGAGCTGAAAGAAAGTAAACATTTAAACCTTTGAAACAGTATAAATCAGAAAAAGAACCCAGAAATAAAGAACAGAAGGCTATGAAACAAAAACCGACAGGACTAAGGAAATAATAATAAAAACAAAAAAAAGTGAAGATTAACTTGGAAGGAATACATGACAGTAGAAACTGGTAACGAGAGAAATGAAGAGGAAAATGAAGATAAACACACACACAAAACACTAAAGATCGATAAAAGTAATAGATAAAAAAGCCAACAGAGAGACAATTAAAGTTGTTGAAATGGAGGCTGTGTTACGCTGCCCAGAACCACTCCTCACCCCCTTGCCATACCTTCTCAGGTCAGGGGGACTCTCTTATCCAAATTCTGGAGAACTGCCCTTATCTGAAGGCAACTGCTGCTTCTAAGGTTATGCAGCCCGCATCCACTGCTAGAATGATGTAGATAGACAAAAGCCAGAGCTCCTGGTTCAATTTTGGGCAACTTTGAAAGGCCATCTCAGTTCCCAAACTCCCCATAGGATCAGCTGAGGCCTTCGTTGTGACTGTATCAGTTCAATTTTTTCTCTGCTATTCTTTCCTCCCTCACCAATTCACAAGGGTTCTTTTGAGCATGCCCCTATAAATTGTCTGCAATCGAATTTTTATCTCATAGTCATTTTCCCCTAGAACCTTACCTAAAACAGGGGATAACAGAAGTGATCCTAAGGAACAGACCCCAAAATGGGATTTTCAGAGCAGGCAATAAGGATTCTGTCATTGGTAATAAATAAAATACTGATAGTAGGTAGTCCCTGGCAGGCTATGGCATTACAGTTGTTAAAACTTTCAAGTGATACTAGTAGAAATGAATGTACATGCAAGTGTAATATCTCAAATAATTGAAAGGATTAGGGGAAATGGCAATTATGTACAATTTGCTGACATTTTAGATGCCATTGATGCATTGTAGGAAAAAGCTGAGAAAATGAATGACAATTTAGGGAAAAATATGAAAGAAGGCATCCTTGGTGACATATAAAGAGACTTATCTCTTCATCTTCATCCCACATTCACCTGAACCCTCTGAGCTCTAGGATTGTCAAATAAGATACAGAATGCCCAGTTAAACATGCATTTCAGATAAAGAACTAATTGTAATAAATATGTTACATGTAATACTTTAGTCAAACTTATGCTTTAAAAATTCATTATTTGAAATTAAATTTAACTGAATATCTTTGTATTAATTTTTTCTTTTTGCTAAACTGGCAACCCAACCCATTTCTCCCAATTAAGGACTAGCATCTACTTCTTACATGAGGCTAGTGTTTTGCCATCTGCCTTACAAGACAAGTTTCCTCGCTTAGCTTCTGTCCTCATCTCTCCTGCTGGCCACTAAACCATTATGATCAAATCACAACTTAACCTGACCTGAGAAGTACTAGTATCATAAGGGAAAAGGGAAGGACTATGTCCATTCTAACGGAAGGAAAAAGATAGGAAGAGGTAGGAAGAGGCTTGGTGCGATTGGCCTCAAAGCTTAGATAATTTGTGGCCAAACTCTAAGAGCAGTAAGACTTTCCAGGAGGAGCTCCATTTGTGTGTGTGTGTGTGTGTGTGTGTGTGTGTGCGTGTGTGTGTGTTGAGGGAGGGCAGAAACGGAGCAAAAATGGACTTTCTGTAGAGGGAACAGCCAATCTGAGTGTATAACAGAATATGCAAAGGGAGGATAGGGGATAGGGTAGACCTGGAAGACTGACAAAGAGGATTATAGTCTTGACCTGTTTGGAAACATGGGTTGCTATGGTTTGAATATTTTTGTCCCTTCCAAAACTCATGTTGAAACTTAATCCCCAATGCAGTAGAGTTGGGAGGTGGGGCCTAATAGGAGGTGTTTAGGTTATGAGGGCTCTGCCCTCAGGAATGGATTATGTTCACAGTGAAAAGGGCTTATGGGAATGGGTTTGCTCTATTCTGCTCTTCTGCCATGAGAGGAGTATTGTTCATCCCCTTTGGAGGATGCAGCATTCAAGCACCCTCTTGGAAGCAGAGATTGAGCCCTTACCAAACACCAAATCTTCCAGTGCCTTAATCTTGGACTTCCCAGACTCCAGAACTGTAAGAAATAAATTTTTGCTCTTTATAAATTACCCAGTCTAAGGTATTCTGCTATAGCAGCACAAAGCAGGATAAGACAGGAGTCACTGAGAATTTATGAGCAGAAAAAAATGAGAGAAAGTTGAACTGAGTTGTCTCTGGTAGTCTTAATGACTGTAATGTGTTCATTTAAAAAGTTAGTGTGAAGATGGAAGGGTGGGCAGAAAAGGAGACCAGACTGTATTGGAATCCAAATGTGACACTAGGGACTAGGAGGGTGTCAGAGAGAACTGGAAGTAACAGACAGATGGGAGAGACTATGAAGTTCTCTTGACCAGGCTCTGAAATGCTAGGCTTGGTCATGGATGCCTGGAAAAATTCAAACTGAGAGGCAGGATCATGGGAGAAGCAAAGCCCTGTTTCATTTCCACAATGTCCAAAATTAAGAAAGGCAAACTAAGGTCATGCTGTCATTAAAGGAAAGAGATGGTCTTCAGATGAAAAGAAACCTAATAATTTCATTACAAACCCAAGTTTCCTGAGACTTTTAATTGAGACCAAAGAGGATTAAAAAAAACTAAGTATTTAATAATTGACCTGTAGAACCTGGGGACAATAAAGTTTCACTCTGAGCTTCAATTTAAGTTAGGCACTTGAAAAACATGTTTGGGAGTACGAATGACTAATCATATTCTGGAAAGGTCAAAAATGATTCCCCACAGATCTGCTATTCTATAAACAAAATCATTAGCACAGACTCACTAAAGGTTTGGCCCATTTATATTTCAATCTCTGTTTTTTATGAGTATATTGATACAATTCTTAGGTATAGACTTGCAATATTTAGGAGGGAACTTTCACAAAGCCTATTTATTTATTTATTTATTCCATCCTCTCAAGCATTTATACTTTGAGTTACAGACAGTGAAATTACACTCTTTAAGTTATTTACAAATGTACAATTAAATTATTATTTACTGTAGTCACCCTGTTGTGCTATCGAATACTAGGTCTTATATTGATTCTTTCTAACTACTTTTTTTTTTTAACTTACTAACAATTCCTGCCCCTCCTCAGCACCCCCGTTACCCTTCCCAGCCACTGGTAACCATCCTTCTACTTTCTGTGTTCATGAGTTCAATTGTTTTAACTTTTAGATCAGTGAGAACATGTGATGTTTGGCTTATTTCACTTAACAATGTCCACTTCCATCTATGTTGTTGCAAATGACGGATTTTCATACTTTTTGTGGCTTAATAATATTCCATTATGTATATGTACTACATTTTATGTATCCATTCATCTGTTGATGGACAGTTAGGTTGCTTCCAAATCTTAGCTGTTGTAAACAGTGCTGCGGACAAACAGGAATATCTCTTCGATATACTGATTTCCTTTCTTTGTGGTACATACCCAGCAGTGAGATTGCTGGGTCATATGGAAACTCAATTTTAAGTTTTTTAAGGAACCTCTAAATTGTCCTCGATAGTGGCTGTACTAATTTAAATTCCCACAAGCATTGTACAGGGTTTCCTTTTCTCCACATCTTCACCAACATTTGTTATTGCTTGTCTTTTGGATATAAGCCATTTTAACTGGGGTAAGATGATACCTCATTGCAGTTTTTATTTGAATTATCTGGTGATCAGTGATGTTCAGCACCTTTTCGTATGCGTGTTTGCCACTTATATGTCTTTAGAAAAATGTCTATTCAAATCTTGTGCCCATTTTTTATTGGATTATTATTTTTTTCCTACAGAGTTGTTTGAGCTTCTTATATCTTCTGGTGATTGATTCCTTGTCAGATGGGTAGTTTGCAAATATTTTCTCCCATTCTGTGGATTGTTTCCTCACTTTGTGGACTTTTCCTTTGCTGTATAGAAGCTTTTTAACTTGATTTGATCCCATTTGTCCATTTATGCTCTGGTTGCCTATGTTGGGGTATTGCTCAAGCAATTTTTGCCAAGACCAATGTCCTGGAGACTTTCCCCAATGTTTTCTTGTAGTAGTTTCAGAGTTTGAGGTCTTACATTTACGTATTTAATCCATTTTGATTTGATTTTTGTATATGGAAAGATATGTGTATGGGGGTCTAGTTTTTTCTTCTGTATATGGATATCCCGTTTTCCCAGCACCGTTTATTGAAGTGACAGTCTTATCCTCAGAGTATGTCCTGGCCGCCTTTGTCAAAAATGAGTTCACCATAGGTGTGTAGATTTATTTATGGGTTCTCTATTCCGTTCCATTGATCCGTGTGTCTGGTTTTATGCCAGTACCATGCTGTTTGGGTTACTGCAGCTCTGTCGGATAATTTGAAGTTAGGTAATGTGATTCTTCCAGTTTTATTCTTTTTCCTTAAAATAGCTTCAGATATTCTATATACTTCGTGGGTTCACATGAATTTTAGGATTTTCTATTTCTGTGAAGAATGTCATCGGTGTTTTGATAGGGATTGCATTGAATCTCTTGATTGCTTTGGGTGGTATGGACATTTTTACAATATTGATTCCTCCAATTCATGAACATGGAAACTTTGTTTCATTTTGTGGTGTCCTCTTCAATGTCTTCCATCAGTGTTTTATAGTTTTCATTATAGAGATCTTTTTCTTCTTTGGTTAAGTTAATTTCCAGGTATTTAATTTTATGTGTGGCTGTTGTAAATGAGATTTTTTTTTCTTTTATTTTTATTATTATACTTTAAGTTCTAGGGTATGTTGTAAATGAGATTACTTTTTTTTCTTTTTTTATTATTATACTTTGAGTTCTAGGGTACATGTGCACAATGTGCAGGTTTGTTACATGTATATACATGTGCCATGTTGGTGTGCTGCACCCATTAACTCGTCATTTACATTAGGTATATCTCCTAATGCTATCCCTCCCCCCTCCCCCCACCCCATGACAGGCCCCAGTGTGTGATGTTCCCCATCCTGTGTCCAAGTGTTCTCATTGTTCAATTCCCACCTGTTAGTGAGAACATGAGGTGTTTGGTTTTCTGTCCTTGCGATAGTTTGCTCAGAATGATGGTTTCCAGCTTCATCCATGTCCCTACAAAGGACATGAACTCATCCTTTTTTATGGCTGCATAGTATTCCATGGTGCATATGTGCCACATTTTCTTAATCCAGTCTATCATCGATGGACATTTGGGTTGGTCCCAAGTCTTTGCTATTGTGAATAGTGCCACAATAAATATACGTGTGCATGTGTCTTTATAGCAGCATGATTTATAATCCTTTGGGTATATACCCAGTAATGGGACGGCTGGGTCAAATGGTATTTCTAATTCTAGATCCTTGAGGAATCGCCACACTGTCTTCCACAATGGTTGAACTAGTTTACAATCCCACCAACAGTGTAAAAGTGTTCCTATTTCTCCACATCCTCTCCAGCACCTGTTGTTTCCTGACGTTTTAATGATCACCATTCAAACTGGTGTGAGACGGTATCTCATTGTGGTTTTGATTTGCATTTCTCTGGTGGCCAGTGATGGCAAGCATTTTTTCATGTGTCTGTTGGCTGCATAAATGTCTTCTTTTGAGCAGTGTCTGTTCATATCCTTCATCCACTTTTTGATGGGGTTGTTTGATTTTTTTCTTGTAAATTTGTTTAAGTTCTTTGTAGATTCTGGATATTAGCTCTTTGTCAGATAAGTAGATTGCAAAAATTTTCTCCCATTCTGTATGTTGCCTGTTCACTCTGCTGGTAGTTTCTTTTGCTGTGCAGAAGCTCTTTAGTTTAATTAGATCACATTTGTCAATTTTGACTTTTGTTGCCATTGCTTTTGGTGTTTTAGACATGAAGTCTTTGCCCATGCCGTACTGAATGGCATTGCCTAGGTTTTCTTCTAAGGTTTTAATGGTTTTAGGTCTGACATTTAAGTCTTTAATCCATCTTGAATTAATTTTTGTATAAGGTGTAAGGAAGGAATCCAGTTTCAGCTTTCTACATACGGCCAGCCATTTTTCCCAGCACCATTTATTAAATAGGGAATCATTTCCCCATATCTTGTTTTTGTCAGGTTTGTCAAAGATCAGATGGTTGTAGATGTGTGGTATTATTTCTGAGGGCTCTGCTCTGTTCCATTGGTTTGTATCTCTGTTTTGGTACCAGTACCATGCTGTTTTGGTTTGTAGCCTTGTGGTATAATTTGAAGTCAGCTAACGTGATGCCTCCAGCTTTGCTCTTTTGGCTTAGGATTGTCTTGGCAATGCGGGCTCTTTTTTGGTCCCATATGAGCTTAAAGTAGTTTTTCCCAATTCTGTGAAGAAAGTCATTGGTAGCTTGATGGAATGGATAACTTTTTAAATTTCTTTTTCAGATCATTCACTGTTGGCATATAGACATGCTACTGATTTTTGTATGTTGATTTTGTATCTTGCACCTTTACCAAATTTGTTTATCAGTTCTAATAGTTTTGTTGTGGAATCTTTCAGTTTTTCCAAATATAAGACCATATCATCTGCAAACAAAGATAATTTGACTTCTTCCTAAAACCTACGCAGTACCATTCAGGCCATAGGCATGGGCAAAGACTTCATGACAAAAACTCCAAAAGCAATTGCAACAAGAGACAAAATTGGCAAATGGAATCTAATTAAACTAAAGAGCTTCTGCATAGGAAAAGAAACTATCATCGGAATGAACAGGCAACCTACAGAATTGGAGAAAATTTTTGCAATTTACCCATCTGACAAAAGTCTAATATCCATAATTTACAAGGAACTTAAACAAATTTACAAGAAAAAAAAAGACGTCAAAAAGTGGATAAAGTGTATGAACAGACACTTCTCAAAAGAAGACATTTACATGGCCAAGAAACATATGACAAAAAGCTCAATATCATTGACCATCAGAGTCATGCAAATCAAAACCACAATGAGATACCATCTCATGCCAGTCAGAATGGCGATTATTAAAAAGTCAGGAAACAATAGATGCTGGCGAGGCTGTAGAGAAATAGGAATGCTTTTACACTGTTGATGGGAGTATAAACTGGTTCAACCATTCTGGAAGACAGTGTGGCGATTCCTCAAGGATCTAGAACCAGAAATACCATTTGACCCAAAAATCCGATTACTGGGTATATACCCAAGGGACTATAAAGACACATGCACATGTATATTTATTGCAGCACTATTTACAATAGCAAAGACATGGAACCAACCCAAATGCCCATCACTGATAGACTGAATAAAGAATATGTGGTACATGTACACTATGGAATTCTATGCAGCCATAAAAAGGAATGAGATCATGTCCTTTGCGGGGACATGGATGAAGCTGGAAGCCATTATCCTCAGCAAACTAACACAGGAAAAGAAAAGCAAACACCAAATGTTCTCAATCATAAGTGGGAGTTGAACGTTGAGAACACATGGACACAGAGAGGGGAACAATACACACCAGGGCCTTTTGGGGGGTGGGGGTTGAGGGAAGGGAACTTAGAGGACAGGTCAATAGGAGCAGTAAACCACCATGGCACACGTATACCTATGTAACAAACCTGCACGCTCTCCACATGTATCCCGTTTTTGTGTTTAGAAGAAATGACGAAAAAATAAATAAACAAATATATAATATAACCCCCACCCCTCCCCCCAAAAAAACGAAGATAATCTGACTTCTTCCTTTCCAATTTGGATGCCCTTTATAATTGTCTGATTGCTCTAGCTAGGACTTCAGGTACTATGTTGAATAACAGCATTGACGCTGGGAATCCCTGCTGTGTTCCACATCTTAGAGGAAAGGTTTTTCAGTATGATACTTGTGGTGGGTCTGTCATATAAGGTTTTTGTTATGTTGTGGTATGTTCCCTCTATGCCCAGTATTTTGAAGATTTTTATCATAAAACGATGCTGAATTTTATCAAAATGGCTTTTCAACATCAATTGAAATAATTATATGATTTTTATCCTTCATTCTGTTAATATGATGTATCACATTGATTGATTTGCATATGCTAAATCTTTGCATACCAGGGATAAATCCCACTTGGTCATTATGAATGATCTTCTAAAGTGTTGTTGGATTGAGTTTGCTAGTATTTTGTTGAGGATTTTTGCATCAATATTCGTCAGAGATATTGGTCTATAGTTTTCTTTTTTTTTGTTGTGTTGTTGTCTGAGTTTGGTATCAGGGTGATATGGCCTCGTGGAATGAATTTGGAAGTATTACCTTCTTTATTTTTCAGAATAGCTTGTGTAGGATTGTTATTCATTCTTTAAACGTTTGGTAGAACTCAGCAGTAAAGTCATCGGGTCTCAGCCTTTTCTTTTTTGGGAGACATCTTATTACGGCCTCAATCTCATTACTTATTATTATTGTTCTGTTCAGGTTTTTTATTTCTTCCTGATTCAATCTTTCTAGGTTGTATGTGTCTAGAAGTTTGTCAGTTTCTTCTAGATTTTCCAATTTATTAGCATATAGTTGCCCATAGTAGCCACTACTGATCCTTTGAATTTCTGCAGTATCAGTTGTAATGTCTCCTTTTATTATTCCTAATTTTATATATTTGGATCTTCTCTCTTTTTTCTGTTAGTCTTGCTAAAGGTGTGTCAATTTGGTTTAACTTTTCAAAACACCAACTTTTGTCTCATTTATCTTTATTTTTTATTTCAATTTTATTTATTTCTTCTCTAATATTTATATTTCTTTTGTTCTACTAATTTGGGGTTTCATTTGCTCTTTCTTTTCTAGCTCTTTAAGATGTATCACTAGATTGTTTATTTGAAGTTTTTTCTCTTTTTTGAAGTATTTCCTCTTTTTTTGATGAAGCTATATACTTCCCTTGAATACCGCTTTTGCTGTATTCCATAGGCTTTGGCATGTTATGTTTGCATTATCATTTGTTTTGAGAAATTTTTCAATATCCTTCTTAATTTCTTCATTGAACTACGGGTTATTCAGGAGCATATCATTTAATTTCCATGTATTTGTATAGTTTCCAAAATTCTCTTGTTGTTGATTTCTAGTATTATTCCATTGTGGTCAGAGAAGATTCTTGATATTATTTCATTTTTCTCAGTTTTAAGAGTATTTTTGTGACCTAACATATGGTCTATCCTTAAGAATGATCCATGTGGTGAGGAAAACATTGTGTACTCTGCAGCCATTGGATAAAAAGTTCAGTAAATATCTCTTAGGTCCATTTTATCTCTACTGCATATTAAGTCTGTTCTTTCTTTGTTGACTCTCTGTCTAGAAGATCTATCCAATGCTGAAAGTGGAATGTTGAAGTCTTTAGTTATTATTGTATTGAAGCTTATCTTTTTCTTTAGCTCCAATATTTACTTTATATATCTGGGTGCTCTAGTGTTGGGTGCATATATATTTAAAATTGTTATGTCTTCTTACTGAATTGACCCCTTTATCATTATATAGTAACCTTCTTTGTCTCTCCTTATACTTTTTGTCTTAAAAGTTATTTTGTCCCTGGAGCAAGATGGCCGAATAGGAATCGCTCCAGTCTCTAGCTCCCAGCACGAGTGACGCAGAAGACGGGTGATTTCTGTGTTTTCAACTGAGGTACCGGGTTCATCTCACTGGGGAGTGCCAGACAATCAGTGCTGGTCAGCTGGTGCAGCCCGACCAGCGAGAGCTGAAGCAGGGCGAGGCATTGCCTCACCTGGGAAGCGAAAGGGGGAAGGGAATCCCTTTTCCTAGCCAGGGGAACTGAGACACACAACACCTGGAAAATTGGGTAACTCCCACCCTAATACTGCACTTTACTAAGGGTGTAAGCAAACGGCACACAAGGAGATTATATCCCACACCTGTCAGGGAGGGTCCCACACCCACGGAGCCTCCCTCATTGCTAGCACAGCAGTCTGAGATCTAACTGCAAGGCAGCAGCGGGTCTGGGGGAGGGGCGCCTGCCGTTGCTGAGGCTTAAGTAGGTAAACAAAGCCACTGGGAAGCTCAAACTGGGTGGAGCCCACAGCAGCTCAAGGAGGCATGCCTGTCTCTGTAGACTCCACCTCTGGGGACAGGGCATAGCTAAACAAAAAGCAGCAGAAACCTCTTCAGATGCAAATGACTCTGTCTGACAGCTTTGAAGAAAGCAGTGGATCTCCCAACACAGAGGTTGAGATCTGAGAATAGACTGTCTGCTCAAGTGGGTCCCTGACCCTTAGTAGCATAACTGGGAGACATCCCCCACTAGGTGCAGACCGACATCCCACACCTCACATGGTGGGGTACACCC
>NW_012117210.1:393266-399113 GCF_000951035.1 Colobus angolensis palliatus
TAAATCATGCTGCTATAAAGACACATGCACACGCATGTTTATTGGAGCACTATTCACAATAGCAAAGACTTGGAACCAACCCAAATGTCCATCAATGATAGACTGGATTAAGAAAATGTGGCACGTATACACCATGGAATACTATACAGCCATAAAAAAGGATGAGTTTCTATTCTTTGTAGGGACATGGATGAAGCTGGAAACCATCATTCTGAGCAAACTATGGCAAGAACAGAAGACCAAACACCGCATGTTCTCACTCATAGGTGGGAATTGAACAATGCAATCACTTGGATTCTGGAAGGGGAACATCACACACCAGAGCCTATTATGGGGATGGGGGAGGGGGGAAGGATGCCATTGGGAGTTATACCTGATGTAAATGATGAGTTGATGAGTGCTGACGAGTTGATAGGTGCAGCACACAAACATGGCACGTGTATACATATGTAACAAACCTGCACGTTGTGCACATGTACCCTAGAACTTAAAGTAAAATAAAAAAAAAAGTTAGCTGGGCATGGTGGCACATGCCTGTGGTCCCAGCTACTCAGGAGGCTGAGGTGGGAGGATCACCTGTGCCCAGGAGGTCAAGGCTGCAGTGAGTCATGATTATTCCACTCCATTCCAGCCTGGATAATAGACTAAGACCTTGTCTCAAAATAAATTAATTAATTAATTAATTAATTTTAAAAAATTATTTTGTCTGATATAAGTACAGCAACTCCTGCTCTATTTCATTTTCCATTGGCATGGAATATCTATTTCCATCTTTTTGTTTTCAGCCTATGTATGTGTTTGTAGGTGAATTGTGTTTCTTCTAGGCAACAGATCAATGTGTCTTGTTTTTTTTATCCATTCAGCTGCTCTATGTGTTTTGACTGGATGATTTATTCCATTTACATTCAATGTTATGATTGATAAGTAGGGCCTACTCCTGCTATTTAGTTATTTGTTTTCTGGTTGTTTTGTGGTCGTCTCGTCCTTCATTCTTTCCTTCCTGTCTTCCTTTAGTGAAGGTGAATTTCACTGGAGATATGATTTAGTTTCTTGCTTTTCATTTTTAGTGTATCCATTTTATGTTTTTTGCTTTGAGGATCCCATGAGGTTTGAAAATATCTTTTTTTTTTTTTTTTTTGAGACTGAATCCCACTCTGTCACCCAGGCTGAAGTGCAGTGGTGCAATCTTGGCTCACTGCAACCTCTGCCTCCCAGGTTCAAGCAATTCTCCTGCCTCAGCCTCCTAAGTAGCTGGGATTACAGGCATGTGCCACCATGCCTGGCTAATTTTTGTATTTTTAGTAGAGACAGGGTTTCGCCATGTTGGTCAGGCTGGTCTCAATCTCCTAACCTCATGATCTGCCCCCCTTGGCCTCCCAAAGTGCTGGGATTACAGGCATGAGCCACCATGCCTGGCAAAAATACCTTCTTATAACCCATTATTTTAACCTGATAACAACCCAATACTATTTGCATAAACAAACAAAAAAGCAAAAAGAAAAAGAATACAAACTCTATGCTTTAACTTTGTCCCCCTTCATTTGATCTTTCTGTCGTTTCTATATATATTTTACTGTACTGAATATGTCTTGTAAAGTTCTTGTGGTTATTATTTATGATTGGTTCATCATTTAGTCTTTCTACTTAGCATAAGAGTAGTTTACACACCAGAGTTACAGTGTTATACTATACTGTGTTTTTCTGTTTCCTTACTAATTACTAGTGAGCTTTGTACCTTAATTCTTTATTTACTAATGGTTATTTCTTGCTCATTAATGTCCTTTTCTTTCTGATTGAAGTACTCTCTTTAGCATTTCTTGTAGGACCCATCCAGTGTTGATGAAATCCCTCAGCTTTTGTTTGTCCTGGAAAGTCTTTATTTCTCCTTCATGTTTGAAGAATGTTTTCACTGGATATATTAAATGCCTTGGGGTAGTCTTCTTTGAGTTTAATCTGCTTGGTGTTCTATAGCCTTCTTGTACTTGGATATTGATATGTTTCTCTAGGCTTAGGAAGTTTTCTGTTATTATCCCATGAATAAACTCTCTACTCCAATTTCTTTGTCTACCTCCTGTTTAAGGCCAATAACTCTTAGATATGCCCTTTTGAGGCTGTTTTGTAGATTCTATACACATGCTTTATTGTTTTATTCTCTTTTCTTTTGCCTCCTCTGACTGTTTATTTTGAAATAACCTGTCTTCAAGGTCACTAATTATTCTGAGCTTGATCAATTCTGCTATTAAAGGACTCTGATACATTCTTTAGTATGCCAATTGCATTTTTCAGCCCCAGAATTTCTGCTTTCTTCTTTTAAATTATTTTCATCTCTTTGTTAAATTTATCAGATACAACTCTGAGTTCCTTCTCTGTGTTATCTTGAATTTCTTTGAGTTTTTTTGCAACACTACTATTTTGAATTTTGTGTCTGAAATATCACATATCTCTGTTTCTCCAGGATTGGTCCTAGGTGCCTTATTTAGTTCATTTAGTGTGGTCATGTTTTCCTGGATGGTGTTGATGCTAGTAGATGTTCTTCAGTGTCTGGCATTGAAGAGTTAGTTAGTTATTGTAGTTTTCATTGTCTAGGCTTATTTTTAGTTGTCCTTCTTGGGAAGGCTTTCCAGATATTTTAAAGGACTTGGGTGTTGTAATCTAAGCTATATCTTATTTAGGGGGCACCCCAAGCCCAGTAACTCTGTGGTTCTTGTGGATAGGTAGTGCCTAATTTATCTTGGAATAGTTTTCTAGATTAGCAGGAATAGACTCTTGTTCTCCTACTGTACTGTCTCACAAACTGAATGTCTCTCTCTCTCTCTCTCTCTCTCTTCTGAGCCACCTAAATCTGGCAGCAGAGTGACAAATGTACCCCTGTAGCCACCACTATTACTGTGTTTGGGTCACACCTGAAGCCAACACAGCACTGGGTTTCTCCCACGACCTGGTGTAACCACTCCCTGGCTACTGCCTATATTCACTCAAGGCCCTATGGCTCTACAATCAACAGGTGCCAAAGCCAGCCAGGCCTGTGTTCTTCCCTTCAGGGCAAAAAGGTCCCCCAGGCCCTTGGGTGGGCCCAGAAGTGCCATTGATAAGGCAGGGACTAGAGTCAAAAACTTCAGAAATCTACCTGGGGAGAGTGTAAGTGTCCAGGAAATTATCCATTTCTTCTAGGTTTTCTAGTTTATTTGCATAGAGGTGTTTATAGTATTCTCTGATGGTAGTTTGTATTTCTGTGGGGTCAGTGGTGATATCCCCTTTCTCATTTTTTATTGTGTCTATTTGATTCTTCTCTCTTCTTCACTAGTCTTTCTAGTGGTCTATCAATTTTGTTGATCTTTTCAAAAAACGAGCTCCTGGATTCACTGATTTTTTGAAGGTTTTTTTGTGTCTGTATCTCCTTCAGTTCTGCTCTGATCTTAGTTATTTCTTGCCTTCTGCTAGCTGTTGAATGTGTTTGCTCTTGCTTCTCTAGTTCTTTTAATTGTGATATTAGGGTGTCAATTTTAGATCTTTCCAGCTTTCTCTTGTGGGCATTTGATGCTATAAATTTCCCTCTACACACTGCTTTAAATGTGTCCCAGAGATTCTTGTATGTTGTGGCTTTGTTCTCATTGGTTTCAAAGAACATCTTTATTTCTGCCTTCATTTCGTTATCTACCCAGTAGTCATTCAGGAGTAGGTTGTTCAGTTTCCATGTAGTTGAGCGGTTTTGATTGAGTTTCTTAGTCCTGAGTTCTAGTTTGATTGCACTGTGATCTAAATTTCTTTTTTTTTAATAGTTTCTATTTTTGTTGATATTCTCATTTTCTTAATCCATTCTTTTATTCATGTTACTTATCTGTATATCTATGTTCTCTTTTAGTTCATTGAGTATCTTTATGGCAGTTATTTTAAATTCTTTTTCAGGCAGCTTATAGATCTGTGTTTGTTTAGGTTGTTTTCTAGAGTTTAATTTTTTCTTTTGATTGGGCCATGTTCCTCTGTATGCCTTCTTATTTTTTGTTAGAATTTGAGTATTTGAAAAACAAGCCACCTCACCCAGTCTTTGTATACTAGCATTGTGCAAGAGAAGACTATCAATAATCAGTCCAGCTGGAGATTCTAGGATCTCTCAAGCATTTTCTAATCTATTGTTCCCCCTGACATCTGTCTGTGGAATGGAAACTCTAACATGCTTCTTACTTCTATTTTCAGCACTGTCCAAAATATTGCATGTGTCCCGTCAGCTCTTGAGTCAGGCAAGACAGAAACTAGCCCCTTGGGAAGCTTTCACATGAACCAGAACATTGGACATATCGCCCACCATTGTTTGCATTATGAGGAAGGAGACCCGGTATAGAAGTTTCTCATGGTCATTCCATGCTATGCCACATAGGAGAAACATGAATGGATGACCTAAATACCACAAATTTTCCTACCCCATTTGCAATATTCCTCTTGGTTTTACAATAGCCTAAGTGCTGTGGCTTCTCAACTTGTCTCTAGAATTGTCAGAGGTATTCTAATCCATGTATTGTTAACTCAAGATTTATATAGAAGGACAACTTGTAGCTTTCTAGCTTGAGATCATGCTGATGTCAGTCTGGAATATTCAATTTTATATCCTGGACCTTTTTACACATTGTGTCATGTAGTATGAGGAATACTCTAGCTTTATTTTCCATGTCTACCACTTAAACCAGAACAATTTCTTGAATAATGAAGTTGGAAATTAGAAACTTAGATCCCACCACCACAACCATTGAAGATTTCCATATACATATTTCAGTCTCTGAGCTTCTTATTTTGGTTTCCTTAATCAGTATGTCAGACTATTTTCCAACATGGTTTTCTTGTCATAATATTGCCACTTTACAAAACACATTAATAGGCAACACAACGTGTCCCTATGCACCCATCTGTTTTCCTTCTCATTTACAGGAGGATTAATAACAACAAATGTAACTAAAATATATTTCTTCCTCAAAAAATGCCAGATGCTGTACTAAGTTCTTGATATAGCAATAGAAAACTTATTTATAGTGCTTGTTAGGTCACAGGCATTTCTTCAGGTGTTTTTTATATATTTCTATGTGTTAACTCATTTAATTTTTACAGTAACCCAGGAGGTAGAAACTGTTACTATCTTTGAGTTAGAGGGAAAACAAACAACAAGAGCTTGAGTCACAGTGTGGTCAATTACTTGACTTGGATCATAGAATTTAGCACCAGGATTGAAATCCTGATGGATCTGACCTCAAATCCTATGCCCATAGCCAATAATGTGCAACTCTGTGTCGAGGCTGAAATGAGCGGTGTGACAGAGCCCACTCAAAGTCTGGTGGGCAATGATGGGTGCTCTGTCTGAAACCAATGAACCCTGACTCCAGCCTTCTGTGCAAGTGACTCATCATTGCACACTGTTGCCCTGTACCGTTTCTCCTTTTTGAGACTGTGTGGGAGCTGTTTCTCTGGTGTTCAACTTGAAGTGAAGTAGCAGGGACAGAAAAGATGTACATGGAAAAGAAGGAAGAAAGGTTTCCAGAGGGGAGAGTATCACCGGATGAATTCAGTTCCCTGGAGGCTTTTTCAATGTGTGTTTTGTTGTCTTCTCTGTACTCACTCTCTTCTTTCTGACCCACACATCCATTCCTTGGCCTTTTTACTCTGTATGCCAGGTATTCATGCCCTTTCCTTGCCATGCCTCCTTGATTC
Source organism: Colobus angolensis palliatus (assembly GCF_000951035.1). Taxonomy (NCBI): domain Eukaryota; kingdom Metazoa; phylum Chordata; class Mammalia; order Primates; family Cercopithecidae; genus Colobus; species Colobus angolensis. Next base: position 398,961 of record NW_012117210.1, read on the forward strand.
CAAGGACAATCATTTCTACTTCTCCCCTGACAATATCAGCCACTCTCTGGTCCCATCATCCTTCTGTCCCAAATAACCTGTAAAGCACAGTCATATAATTATATGTGAGCCTTCATAGGGGGGACGGAGCAAGATGGCCGAATAGGAACAGCT
>NW_012117210.1:405007-407450 GCF_000951035.1 Colobus angolensis palliatus
ACCTGATATAAATGATGAATTGATGGGTGCTGACGAGTTGATGGGTGCAGCACACCAACATGGCACAAGTATACATATGTAACAAACCTGCACGCTATTCACATGTACCCTAGAACTTAAAGTATAAAAATAAAAATAAAAAAAATCCCTCTGACTGCTGTGTTGAAAATAGATGGTAAGGGAGCCAAGGGCAAAAGCAGAAGGACAAGTTGGAAAGCAACATAATCCAGGAGATAGATGTTGGTGACCTGGCCAGGGTAGGTAGCAACGGAAGGGGTGAGAAGTTGCCAGACTCTGGATATATTTTAAAGGTAGAGACAAGAGAAGATACATCCCTTCCTATCGGTTGGATGTAGAGTGTGAGAGAAAGAGAGCACTCCAGGCCCACTTCCAAGTTGTGGGGACCGAGCATCAGGAATGTCTAGGTCACATGCTCTGCCTACATTTAATTTCACTTCTAATGGCACACAGGGAAAGTCCCAACACTCGAGAGTAGCAGGATTGTCCTGACAGTGGGTCACACATAGTGAAAGCAATGACCACCCCCCCAACAGAAGTTCATCTGAGGTCTGGCCATAATTAGTACACTGCAGAGAGGTCAGCAGTGACTGAAATTTTATTCATAAGGGTGAGACAACATGTGCATTTTGAAATTGGCTGAGGTCTGCTTGATGGTCCAAGAGATGGTCTACCTTCGTGAATGCTGCAAGACAGTAGAGCGGGGGAAAAAAAAAAAAAAAACACATGCCCTGCTTTCGTTGTTGGGTACAGTGTTTCATTTAGGTCATTTAGATCCTGTCACTGTACTGGTTTTTAACATCCTTGCCAATTTTCTTTCTTTCTAGTCATTCTGTCACTTGCTTAGGAAGAGTTGTCTCTTGGGCTGAAAGCATTTCGGGCTAGGCAAAAAGAAAGCTTGATCTGGATATTTCAAACTGAGTATTGTTGAGGGCAAGGCTGGAGGCAATGGGGCAGCTTGGGAAGCTGTTACATCAGTACCACCTTTCATTTAAGCTTGTACTACACCGGCAAAGAAGTACAGCTTGCTGACTGTTCACAGAATGCATTTGGGGACTGGAGGTGTGATTTCAGAGGTGTGAGAGAGGTTGTCTCCCAGGTGTGGTGCTGTTGTTTGATTAGAGAAGCCTGAGAGAAGGCGAGATTAGGACCCTTTCCAGCTGTGTAGCTGGTGTCTAGTCTAACCCATGGACGCACGCACCTCTGTTCTTTATAATTCCTGCTCCATTTTTTAAGAGGTTCAACACAGTTGCTTCCTCTTCCAGGATTTCTCCCCTGATTGTGCCACCTGTGAGATAAGGCTCTTGTATCTGGACAGGCGGAGGAGTTTGTTTTCTGGGGCTTGTGTGATCAGTCTCTTGGGGCAGGTTGGCACTTTGCTTGTCCTATTGTGGAGTTAGTCCATGACATGAGACATGGTAAGTGGACCATGGATGTGTCTTCAAATTTGTCTTTTTGTTCCCAATTGCAGAATGCCATACGTGTGGTAGCACTTTTCAAGGAAGGAAGAAAGGCGGGAATCATTTCCAGGGTAATTTTGACAAGAAGAACTGTCATTATGAAGATGGTGGGTATGAACTTCTGCCTTCACACTGCTAGGAGAGTGATGGAAGCGTGGAGATGAGGGATGTCCACAGGGACCACCAACTAAGACAGTAAGTGACAAGGCAGCCTGGTTTGCACGTAGCAGCCCCCGGGACTGTGCAACCCTTTCATTCTCTGTGGTCTTCCTTTTCTTCTCTCATTAGAGAATTGAAGAATGCTGGAAGTGGAATAATGACTGAGCAATTCCAATTATAGCCCTGGTGTCAGTGAGGGGAGCATGTATAGAAGACTTTCTTAACTTTAATGAATACCCACCTTCTCTCCCTTTCCCCACAGCACTCCTTATAGAAGTGCTGTAACTTCTATAAGGAGAAGGAACAGGAAGCTAGTGAAATGGCATAGTGAAGATCAAATCCATATTACCATGTGGAGAAATAGAAAACCTCCAGAGAAAAACAACGAGGCAGAACACACAAGATGAAACATGAGGAACTGGTTCAAGGTCACAGTAAGTATCTCGGTGAGGTCTGCATTAGGTAGAATATTCTGGGCCAGGCGTGGTGGCTCACACCTGTAATCCCAACACTTTAGGAGGCCGAGGCAGGCAGATCACTTGAGATTAGAAATTTGAGACCAATCTGAGCAACGTGGTGAAACCCCATCTCTGCTAAAACTACACTAACTAGCCGTGCATGGCAGCAGTCACCTGTAAATTCAACTACTCGGGAGGCTGAGGCAGGAGAATCACTTGAACCTGGGAGGTGGAGGTTGTAGTGAGCTGGGATCACACCACTGCACTCCAGCCTGGGCAACAGAGCAACACTCTGTCGAAAGAAAGGAAAGAAAAAAAGAAAGAAAGAGAGAAAGAGAGAGAGAGAAA
>NW_012117210.1:407556-428526 GCF_000951035.1 Colobus angolensis palliatus
AAAGAAAGAAAGAAAGAAAGAAAGAAAGAAAGAAAGAAAGAAAGAAAGAAAGAAAGAAAGAAAGAAAAGAAAGAAAGAAAGAAAAGAAAGAAAGGAGAATATTCTGCAACCTGATAGAAGGAAGATCACATAAAACACCCTAAGTTGATTATTTGAAAGAGGGCTTCAGAATGGAGAGAAAGGAAGCTTAGGGAATCCATATTTGGAATGAAAATAAGAAATCATGTCAGTGGTCACTTATTTAGAAGTCCAAGCTAGGTAGAAAGCTGGGAAAAAAACAGCTGGTTGGTTCTGTTCTCCATCCTTAGTTCCATGTTGTCTCTCCCTTCCCTCCTATTTCTTCTTTTTACCCTTAGATTCCTTACGGGATAAAGTATGACAAGTCATGGCTAATGAATTCAATCCAGAGCCATTGCAGTGCCCCCTTCACTCCGGTTGATGTAAGAGAGGATGGTGAAGCCAGATGAGCGGGCACGGGGGACGAGGAGAGGCCTAGCTCAGCAGGGGCCATTGGCCTCTGAAGCTGTTGCTCTTGCCTTCACTCCCTGTAGTTCCACTACATCCAAAATCGGGCATGCTTCTTTGTCCAGGATGCTAGTATTGCCTCCGTATTGAAGGATGTCAGTTATAAGATTTGTGATGACGAGAACCAAAAGGTGTGTGTTGAGGGCATTCCCTGTACTTAGTCTCTGGGCAGGAGGACACGCCAGGGGGCTGATCATCCTCTTTGGTATTAGGGGTCCTGGTACTTACCACGCTGCCTTGCTGCAGATATGTATATTTGTCAATCTTTCTACTGCGCCCTACTCTGTAAAGAATAAGTTGAAGCCAGGCCAAATGGAGATGCTAAAGGTAATACAGACTCAAGGATCATTGTATGCTCACTTCCTGGACCCACCTCTTCTTCCCCTGGCCCCCTCTTTCCCTGTCACTGCTACTACCACCACCACCACCACCATCACCACCACCAGAGCCTCAGAGCCTCTGTCTTCATCTCTATCTCTGCAGCTGACTATGAACAAACGGTACAATGTCTCCCAACAAGCTCTTGATCTCCAGAATCTCCGCTTTGACCCAAGTATGGCTGACAGCAGCAATTCTCAGGCAAGCGGGGGCAGAGCGGTCTGCCTGAGAGGGAGACTTAGGGATGGCAATTTATGGAGGGATTGGTGCTGGCTCTGGGCCAGCCAGGGCCCTCCCAGCCTTCTGATTCTCTTCTCTTGGCTTCTTGAAGACTTGATAGGCAGTGACATTGATATAATCCTGAATCTAAGAAACTGCATGGCTCCCACCCTGAAGATCATTGAAAGAAATTTCCCTGAGGTGAAGCCTTAGGCCCAGTGCTGGTATTTAGTTAGAGGGGTGGAATAGATAAGGTGGAGGGCAGATTTGTCTCCAAGGCCCAAGATAGTAGCCCTCACTCTAACTCTTCTTGACCCAAAGCTATTGTCTTTGAACTTGTGCAACAGACTGTACCAGCTGGATGGCCTGTCTGACATTATAGAGAAGGCTCCCAAAGTCAAGACCCTGAACCTCTCCAAAAATAAGGTGAGAAGGGGGAGCCAGATCAACTTTGGATGGAGGGTGGATGGCAGTACATATCAGGATAATGGCAACAGGCAGGCAGAGGTACCTGTGGGTGACTATGAGGGCTGGGAGAATTCGGGACCCACGGTCCCAGGTGTCTCTCTTTCCCTGGCCCTCCTTCTCCAGTTTCCTCCCCGTCTTTCTTAGCTGGAGTCGGCGTGGGAGTTGGGCAAGGTGAAAGGGCTGAAGCTCAAAGAGCTATGGCTAGAAGGGAACCCCTTGTGCAGCACCTTCTCGGACCAGTCCACTCATGTAAGTAAGGTCAGTGGCAACCCCTATTGCTCTTCCTGGGCACCTTTGCTCCTTGGGTGACTGAGCTGTGTCTGAAAGTGCCCTTCTGCAGGAAGAAGCAGCCTTGGTCCTCTGGGAGGACCACAAACCTCCCCTCCTACACACACACACACACACACACACACACACACTCCTTTTTCTGTGTCACTCACTCATCTGTGCTTAGAGGTCTCCTTTCCTTCCTCTGACATGCTCCCCTTTTCACCTGCTCTGGGTTGTGTTTCCTGCCTGTCTCCACCAAGCTTCCTCCAGCGTGCCCTCCGTGAGTGTGCTCCAGGAAGCAGGGCTCCCCCACCTCCCCAGGACCAGCAGTGTTCAGATGCTGGTGCCCTGGACTGAGAAGAGTCCTTTAGTCCAGGGCCTCATGCTGAGACAAGCCTTCCTGCCTCCATGCTGAGATGAGGCTTCCCTCCCCTGTCCTGAGAGGCGTTCTCCTTCTCTTGCTCCAAAAAGGTCCCCCCATTTGTCCTGGGCTGGCATGGGGGCTTCCCTGTTTCATACTGAGGGCCGAGGCCCTGGGTGGCTGTTGTCATGCCATCTCTTCCTCTGGCCCAATGCCAGGAGCTGGGCCCTCCTCGGGGAGAAACCTGGGTTTCCTGAGTCAAGGGACCAGAAGTGGGCCACGTTTCTGAGGCAAGAGTGGAAGGCAGAGGGCCGAGGAGATTGAGGAGACAGAAGGACAGACCTCTCAGGGCATTGCCCCTCCTTCCCTCCACACCTCACATCGTCCTACCTGGGCCCTCAGAGGAGTCCCGGGTAGCTCCAGATGGGTACATTCCCCAGTCAAGGCACCAGCACAGAGGGGCACAAGAGTCAGGCACCATCAGAAGAGAATGTAGTGGTCAGGAGAGGGGCTCCCCCGGTTCTGAACCCCATGCTGAGCTGAGGCCTGATCCTTCACTCCTCCTGGGAAGTCTTTCCCCATGGCTGCTCTGTTTCCCATGCCCAGCTCAGACTGAGCACACACCGGTGAGAAAGCCTCCAGCTGCATCCAGTCAGCCCCAGCCCAACAGGTGCATGTTTTCCTTTTCTGTCTCAGTCCCCAAGGCCAGCCAGGGGGTAAAGAGGAAAAAGGCTGCAGCTGGGGAGCCCTTTTCTTCTCTATTCCTCCCTAAACTCCACCTCCGCAGCAGAGCATCTTTCCCTTTCATTTGTATTGCATCCTGTTTCTCCACTGTCTCCCCTTTCCTATGTCTCACCATCTCTCCCTCCCCTACCTTCACCGTTTCTCTTGTCATCCCCTCTGCCTTCCCCTTCCTGTCTCCTGAGCCTGGCCCCACTCACCTCCCTGTCCCAGAATCCTGGGCCATCCCTAAGGGATGACCTGGTCTTGACCTGGACCTGGTCAGGCAGGTTGATGGACAGCCAGTGAGATAGCAGAGCCCTGGGCTCCCACCCTATTTCCTGCTCCCTGCAGAGCCTTCCATGGTGACTTGGACAAAGGCGAGTGAGGGAGGGAGGGGAAGAAAGCCCTGGAGCCTGGGCTCCCAATGCCACATTGTGTGGCACTGGAGAAAAGGGACTCACGGCAGTCTAGGTAGAAGCTAACCAGGAGCAAGGAGAGGGAGGAAAGGCAGAGGGAGAGGGAAACAGACTGTGCAACCCTGAACTGTCAGTCACTTCATTCAATTTTTGGTTTTGTACAGTGCCATCCGGGATTGTTTCCCCAAGTTGTTATGCCTGGTAAGTATGTATAATACCGTCACCATTGTCTCCTCTTACTCAAGAACATGACCTCCACACCTGCCCATAAGTCCTTTGGGTCTTGCCTAGATTACATGCTTGTATCAGACCCTCATCCATTTTACAGACATGGATTCCTGGAAAAGACAAGAATATTCTCCCTAGAAAATGTGTCCACAGGCACTCACACACACACATGTTGGCATGTAATAGTAGAGATATCCAGCACCCCATGAGAAAGCTGCCTACTGGAATTTCCAGGCCTGTTTCCCACCTGGCCTCTGATGCTTGTCTCCCTGGGCATGTTCATCTTATTGGTCATCGAGCTCCACCTCCTTGGTCTCCACTGCTGACTTCCTCTTTCCTTCTCCAGGACGGCCGAGAGTTATCTGCACCAATGATTGTTGACATTGGCAGCTCTGAGATAATGAAACCCTGCAAGGTGAGGAAGAAGGACCAAGCAAGATTTGGGGTGTTGTAAGGGAGGCTTTGTCCACCGCATAGATCCAAATTGTCTTTTGATTCCAGGAAAGCTATACTGGATCTGAGATCCTAAAGAGTATAGTCCTGCAATTCCTGCAACAGTGAGTATCCCTGGGACCATGAGAAAAGGGAGAGCTGAGGCAGGCCGGGCCACCCATGCACAGGTCAGCTCATGGGAATTTTCAAGTCTCATTTGGCGCCCAAGCCACAGAGACAGCCTATCCTCACTGCTTCCCCACAGGTATTACTCGATTTCTGGTTCGGGAGATCGACAGGGTCTCCTCAGTGCTTACCACGATGAGACCTGCTTCTCCCTGAGCATTCCCTTCAACTCTGAGGACTCAGCTCCATGAGTGTCACAGCTCAGACCCTGATCCAGGGACATGGTGGCTCTCCTACAGAAAGAGACCACCTCCTGGAAATGCCCTCACTGGCTGGACCACCTACTCCTGCCTCTTTTTCTCCTAGGAGCAGCTTCTGCAAGTACTTCAAGGATAGCAGGAATATAAAAATGCTCAAAAACCCCTGTAAGTGTGTGATGGAGAAGATTGGGCAGGGTAAGGGAGTGTGGTGGGAACAATCACAGGGAACAAGGAACAGAGTGTGGCAGCTCCCCCGACCCCCTGCACCTTCCTTGCTTCTCTTCTCCTCTATAGACCTGCAGAGGCAGCTGCTGAAGCACACAAAACATCCACAAAATGTGGACTCCCTCAGTGCATGGCCCAAAACTCAGCATGACCTCAGCTCCATCCTGGTGGACATGTGGTGCCAGACGGTGGGCACCTGCTTCCTCCCTTGGGCAGACCCAGAGAGCCAGAGGTGGGTAGGAGGTTAAGGGGGATCCTGAACACCTGAGCTCTTTCCTTTCAGGAAAGGATGCTCTGCTTTTCTGTCAACGGAGTGTTCAAGGAAGGTGAGTGTCTGTAGAGTCCCTCCCCAGATCCCCCATTGCTCCCTCCCCCTGGCTGGGCTCCTTCCCAGAATTCTCCCAGCTTCCTTGATTTCGTTCCTTCCCTTCCTCTTCTTCCCTCTGTGTTTTCACACCCCCTGCTCTGCCCGCAAACCAGCCTGATCTGACCTAGGTCCATGCCTGTCTGCCCTGCACAGCTCAGGCGTGTGTTAAGGACACAGACTGTGGAGTTTGGCAGCTCTCTTCCCAGGTCCTTACTCTGTGAACTTGTGCTGGTTAATTAACCCTTTGGTTTCCTCATTTGCAAAATGGGGCTAATAATAACCCCTTTATTGGGCTACTGTGAAATAGGAATCAAGTGAACTTGTGGTTTTCACAGGGCCCAAGCATGATAGGGGCCCTATCACTGGGAGCTGATTGTTTCTGTTGTTGCCTTCCCCATTCCCGCCACATCTGCCTGACTCCAAGTGAACAATTTTCCTGGTCTGTCCCCACTACTGTGTGAGTGTCAAGCAAGACTCTGACTGGCGTTCACTGTGTGAGCATGTAAATTAGTCTGTGCAACTCTAAGGTGGTGGTGTTTGTTGTCTTTGAAGTGGAAGGACAGTCTCAGGGTTCTGTTCTCGCCTTCACCCGGACCTTCATCACTACCCCTGGCAGCAGTTCCAGGTTAGTGCTGTGTTGTGGGTGGGAGCACCCATCCAAGCTTGGGGCCCATGTCGTGGAAATGTGGTGGGTGAAGTCCTCGGGGTGTTCTCAGTATTGTGGAAGGCCAACAGGAAGATCCAAGGAACAGTCTAGCCTAGTGTTTAAGAGTGTGGGCCCTGGAGTTCAAATACAGGTTTTGTTCCTCATCCCAACACTCACAAACTATGTGACCTTGATCAACTTATTTGACCTCTCTGTGATTCAGTGCCTTTCTCTGAAAATTAGAATAAAAGTATCCACTTCTTTGCACTGTTGTACAGGTTAAACATGTTGGGGTTCTAAAAATCTAGTGAAGCTGGTAGACAATCTCTTCAAAGGCAGAATCTGTGGGAGGCTTAGAATGTACCAGCCAAAATATCTGGGAGGCAGGCACAGTAGGGATATGGAAGGAATTTCATTGTTGAGTGGCAGCAGTGGTTAAGAAGGATCCTGTTGTTGGGGGTGTGGAGTTGTCTACCTGTCCAGTTTGAGGGTGCATTTTTCTTTCCTCCAGTCTGTGCATCATGAATGATGAGCTGTTTGTGAGGGACGCCAGCCCACAAGAGACTCAGAGTGCCTTCTCCATCCCAGTGTCCACACTCTCCTCCAGCTCTGAGCCCTCCCTCTCCCAGGGACACAGGAAATGGTGCAGGCTTTCTCTGCCCAGTCTGGGATGAAACTAGAGTGGTCTCAGAAGTGAGTAGTAGGAGTACATGAGGATGGGTGGAGTTGGGACATCAGAGGAGTGAGTAATGGAAACACACGTGCAATTTGGAAAAATAACTATCTGATGTTGTGGGAAGTCAGGGACCCCGAATGGAGGAACTGGCTGGAGCCGTGGCAGAGGAACATAAATTGTGAAGATTTCATGGACATTTATCAGTTCCCAAATAATACTTCTATAATTTCTTATGCCTGTCTTTACTTTAATCTCTTAATCCTGTTATCTTCATAAGCTGAGGATGTACATCACCTCGGGACCACTGTGATAATTGTCTTAACTATACACATTGATTGTAAAACGTGTGTTTGAACAATATGAAATCAGTGCACCTTGACAAAGAACAGAATAACAGCAATTTTTAGGGAACAAGGGAAGACAACCATAAGGTCTGACTGCCTGTGGGACTGGGCAGAATAGAGTCATATTTTTCTTCATACAGAGAGCCTATAAATGGACGTGGAAGTAGGGAAGATATCGCTAAATTCTTTTCCTAGCAAGGAATATTAATATTAATACCCTGGGGAAGGAATGCATTCCTGGGGGGAGGTCTATACAGGACCGCTCTGGGAATGTCTGTCTTATGCAGTTGAGATAAGGACTGAGATATGCCCTAGTCTCCTGCAGTACCCTCAGGCTTACTAGGGTGGGGAAAATCTCTGCCCTGGTAAATTTGTGGTCAGACTGGTTCTCTGCTCTCAAACCCTGTTTTCTGTTGTTTAAGATGTTTATCAAGACAATATGTGCACCGCTGAACATAGACCCTTATCAGTAGTTCTGCTTTTTCCCTTTTTCCTGTTCCCTCAGAAGCATGTGATCTTTGTTAGACCCTTACTAGTAGTTCTGCTTTCTGCCCTTTGAAGTGTGTGATCTTTGTACCTACTCCCTGTTCTTACACCCCCTCCCCTTTTGAAACCCTTAATAAAAACTTGCTGGTCTGAGACTCAGGCAGGCATCATGGTCCTACTGATATGTGATGTCACCCCTGATGGCCCAGCTGTAAAATTCCTCTCTTTATACTGTCTCTCTTTATTTCTCAGCCGGCCGACACTTATGGAAAATAGAAAGAACCTACGTGGAAATATTGGGGTCAGGTTCCCCCAATAATCTGCCCATCTGCCCAGGGAACTCTTCAGAGAGCTGACACCAGGTGCTCCACGTCCATGTTCTTGAAGGGGTTCAGCCATTTATTTTCATTTCTAAACAAACAGCAGTAGCACAGAATCTCACCTTATGGTCAGTTCTCAATGACTGTCATTTAGCAATTCCAAATTGCAGGCAAGAGTTGAACGGGACATTTGCACAATTTATTGTCCACATTTCCATGATGCTTGCATATTAGACAATCAGCAGGCATCCTTTTTGAAATTAAATAACAGCAGTATGACATTTTCACATCACAATCCTATAAATGATGACATAGAAGAGGTGCCACCAGTTTACAAATTATGCCTCCACTTTCGTGTTTGGCATATGTTATTTCCTACCACTTGCCACTTTTCAGTTTTTTATGTACATGTACATTAGGGAGTCATATGTTGGAGTGTGAATTTCATAAAACTAGGAACTAAGGGGATAGTTGCCATTACAAAAAGAATAATGCCAACCTTGTTCTTCCCTGTAGTGCCTCAATAGTCAAAGGCAAGCTCCTGTACCTCTCTAAACCTTGGTCCTCTCACTCAGGGAGCAGAGATGGTCTCACATGTTATCACAAATGGTCCATATGTTACTTATCAACCACAGTGTCTGTTCAGCTCAGGCTCTCGGAGCTGCCAGGGCTTCTTTGTGGGCAGGAACCATTGAACCCATCACATGGCCCCTCTACTTCCTCTCTGTACATCATCAGGCTTCCACAACCTTGACCTCCTTTCCTAGCCAACTCGGATGCCATGGTCTTCCAGTCACTCATCCTCCTGCCAATTCCCATGATTTCCTATGGTCCTATGTTCCCAGCACATGCTACCTCTGAACACCTGACCTCACTCTTTCTCTCATCTCTTGAGCTCTCTAGCTCTACACATACACACACACACAAAGCATGTGTATGCTTCCCAAGATTATTTCTGAAGTTGGAGGGAGAAGATATGAGTACTCACATACGTTGTTTCCGAGCATGTAAATTGACATAGCCATTTTTTTAGAATCATTGAGAACAATTCAGTCATAAATGATTGAATAAATATATATGTGCACATAAATATATGTATGCACACATTTTTGTATAAAAGAAATCATAATGCAGATACAGTTTCATATCCATTTCATTTTAGTTAACAAAGTCATTAACATAAAGCTATTCATGTCATCATGCTATAATTTTATGTAGATCTGCAGTGATTACTTTCTTTTATTCTTGACATTGTTCATTTATGTGTTAATAGTGTGGAGCATGGAATGGAAAGTTTGATTAGGACAGAAAGCAGCAAATGGCAGCCACAACCAGGAGAGACCAGCCACAACTGCTCTGTTCATTTCCTTGGGCCTTGGCACATTCTCCTTAGGGATAGAGTGGCAGAGAGCCTGGGGCTGTGGAATCCGTAGGGCTCATCCCTGAAAAGAGACATTATTTCCCATATGTCACTTGCTTTCCTGCCCATTGCATATGATGGCATCAAGTTTATGTACACCTCCAACAAGGTGTACTTTTTTTCTTAGAGTTGGGGTCTCATTATGTTGCCCAGGCTGAACTCAAACTCCTGGGTGCAAACTCCTAGGCTCCAGCAGTCCTTCAGCATCAGCCTCCCAAGCAGCTGAGATTACAGTCACCAAGCAAAGTTGCACTTCTTACAAGGGTTGCTGGTGTGGGTGGGTGGTGGATCCCTCCCTGTCCTCGTCAGAGCCTAGGAACCTCAGTGTGGAAGGAGCCCAGAAGCAACTGCAGGAACTCCAGGGTGAGTGGCCTCAAGGAGGCCCTTTTCTATCCCTCATCTCCAACTAACTTTTGTGCCTCCCTTCAGAATACCTCTGGCTCCTGTGTGTTACTCTGCACTCCTAATAGTTTGTCCCAGAACTTGCCTCCAACTGATTCCCTTGCCCCTGGGGTTCCTGCCTATAGCTCCTGCCCTCAGCCTTAGTGCATAGCTGCTGCTGATCTTTACAAATATGGATTCCATTCATCCTAGTTATCTGCTCATGAGTCTTTAATGGCATCATTCCATTAATGATCTCAGAATTCCCCTCCATGTAGGACTCCTTATGATCCCACCCTCCTGTTACCCCTGTGCTGGAGAAAGCCAGTGGTTGCATGTGAACCCTTCTCCCCTTCAATGACCATATCCAAGAGCAGAAACCTCAAACCTAGGTCATGCAAGGTTGGGCACTGTTCCTCACCCACACCAAAATAAAATAAAGTGGGGAGAAATGGCGTCTGGGTGTTCTTAGCACTCTAACCTGCATCAAAGAAAGGTGGTGATGTAATGACAGGAGGGCACAGTTTGTCGGGACTTGGGGATGTGATTTTCTGTGGCATGGCCTCAAAATCTGCATTTGTAACAGGATCCCAGGTATAATGGTTAATTTTATGTGCTAACTTATGTCTACTTAGGTAGGCCATGTACTTATCCACATACCCAGATAATCGGTCCAACATTATTCCAAATGTTTCTGTGAAGGTATTTTTAGATGAGATTGCCATTTAGATCTGTAAACTTTGAATAAAGCAGATTACCCTATAGAATGCCAGTTGACCTTATCCAATCAGTTGAAGGCCTTCAGGAATAAAGGCCTCCCTTGAGGAAGAGGGAATTCCGCCAGCAAACTGCCTTCAGACTTGAACTGCAGCTCTTCACTGGGTCTCCAGCCTGTCAGCCTTTCCTGGAGGCTTTCCAGGCTCCACATTCATGGCAGATAATTTCTTTAAAAGTACACACACACACACACACACATTTCTTGGTAGATCCCTCACATACCAGGTAATGCTTAAGCTACTATTTCATGGATCCCACTTTCAGTAGCAAGAAACTACAGAATGTCTGGCATGTCCGTACATGGCCTCATCTGTAATCATGGTAACTTCAGCATTGTTTGTGAGATCAAAACTATAGGAAAAACAAAAATGTTCATTACCATTAGTCCAAAAAATGCACCGTGGCTCATTCTTACAGTGGAATATGCTATAGTCATGAAAATAAATGTCCTAGACCTATAAGAATCAGACCACATATTCATATATATGCAGAAAAATGTAATTACATATCATGATCATATGGAAAATAAAGACACCTACAGTATGAAAATATATGCATACAACATATATATAATACTTTAAAGATGCTTTTATTCATGACAAAATTATGAAGCAATTTATGGAGAATATAAACACCACACTCTGGTTATGAGTTACATCTGAGGAGTAAAGGAAGGACAAGTGAAATGAGGGGATGGACTCAAACATTTGTCAAGTTTATTGTTTAACCTGGGTAGTGGATACACAAGTGTTCACTCCATAGCTCTCTATAGCATTTTGTATATTTGATATGTTGAATAAGTAACACAAATTTTAGAAGCTGAAGGTTTATTCTATCATAAACATATACTCATTTTACCAGTGACTCATATGATTAAAATACAGTTAACTGTAGAGATCAAAATATCAATAACCGGGAAAAAACTGTTAACATATTACTGTGTTTCTTTCCCTTATTTTCTTTTTGCTTGCATACATGAAATTACATTGCATGTATATTGCATTGACATTTCATAAAGCTGTGATAGATACACAGTTTTGTGCTTTATTGTTTTCTTGATGTTTTAATTAATATTAAATTATTATTTAATATTCATTTATATTTTATTAATATTACTGAATATTAATTGAATTCATGGGGAAAGTATTGAACTTTGATTTTTCATTGAACCATCTATAGATGCACCTGTCTCATTTCTATTTTTATTATTTAGTTATTTATTTATTTTATTATACTTTAAGTTCTAGGGTACATGTGCACAACATGTAGGTTTGTTACATATGTATACGTGTACCATGTTGGTGTGGTGCACCCGTTAACTCGTCATTTACATTAGATATATCTCCTAATACTATCCCCTCCCCACTCCCACCACCCCACGACAGGCCTTGATGTGTGATGCCCCCCACCCTGTGTCCAAGTGTTCTCATTGCCCAATTCCGACCTATGAATGAGAACATGTGGTGTTTCATTTTCTGTCCTTGCGATAGTTTGCTCAGAATGATGGTTTCCAGCTTCATCCATGTCCCTACAAAGGACATGAACTCATCCTTTTTTATGGCTGCATAGTATTCCATGGTGTATATGTGCCACATTTTCTTAATCCAGTCTACCACTGATGGACATTTGGGTTGGTTCCAAGTCTTTGCTATTGTAAATAGTGCCACAATAAACATACATGTGCAAGTGTCTATATAGCAGCATGATTTATAATCCTTTGGGTATATCCCCAGTAATGGGATGGCTGGGTCAGATGGTATTTCTAGTTCTAGATCCTTCAGGAATCGCCACACTGTCTTCCGCAATGGTTGAACTAGTTTACAGTCCCATCAACAGTGTAAAAGTGTTCTTATTTCTCCACATCCTCTCCAGCACCTGTTGTTTCCTGACTTTTTAATGATCACCATTCTAACTGGTGTGAGATGGTATATCATTGTGGTTTTGATTTGCATTTCTCTGATGGCTAGTGATGATGAGCACTTTTCCGTGTGTCTGTTGGCTGCATAAATGTCTTCTTTTGAGAAGTGTCTGTTCATATATTTTGCCCACTTTTTGATGGGGTTGTTTGTTTTTTTCTTGTAAATTCATTTAAGTTCTTTGTAGATTCTGGATATTAGCCCTTTGCCAGATGGGTAGATTATAAAAATTTTCTCCCATTCTGTAAGTTGCCTGTTCACTCTGCTGGTAGTTTCTTTTGCTGTACAGAAGATCTTTAGTTTAGTTAGATCCCATTTGTCTGCTTTGGCTTTTGTTACCATTGCTTTTGGTGTTTTAGGCATGAAGTCCTTTCCCATGCCTATGTCCTGAATGGTATTACCTAGGTTTTCTTCTAGGGTTTTTATGGTTTTAGGCCTAACATTTAAGTCTTTAATCCATCTTGAATTGATTTTCATATAAGGTGTAAGGAAGGGATCCAGTTTCAGCTTTCTACTTATGACTAGCCAGTTTTCCCGGCACCATTTATTAAATAGGGAATCCTTTCCCCATTGCTTGTTTTTGTCAGGTTTGTCAAAGATAAGATGGTTGTAGATGTGTGGTGTTATTTCTGAGGGCTCTGTTCAGTTCCATTGGTCTATATCTCTGTTCTGGTACCAGTACCATGCTGTTTTGGTTACTGTAGCCTTGTAGTATAATTTGAAGTCAGGGAACGTGATGCCTCCAGCTTTGTTCTTTTGGCTTAGGATTGTCTTGGCAATGCGGGCTCTTCTTTGGTTCCATATGAAATTTAAAGTAGTTTTTTTTCCAATTCTGTGAAGAAAGTCATTAGTAGCTTGATGGGGATGGCATTGAATCTATAAATTACCTTGGGCAATATGGCCATTTTCATGATATTGATTCTTCCTAACCATGAGCATGGAATGTTCTTCCATTTGTTTATGTCCTTTTTTATTTTTTTGAGCAGTGGTTGGTAGTTCTCCTTGAAGAGGTCCTTCACATCCCCTGTAAGTTGGATTCCTAGGTATTTTATTCTCTTTGTAGCAATTGTGAATGGGAGTTCACTCATGATTTGGCTCTCTGTTTGTCTGTTATTGGTGTATAGGAATGTTTATGATTTTTACACATTGATTTTGTATCCTGAGACTTTGCTGAAGTTGCTTATCAGCTTAAGGAGATTTTGGGCTGAGATGATGGGGTTTTTTAAATATACAATCATGTCATCTGCAAACAGCACCTGTCTCATTTCCTGAACCATGCATCTGAACGAACGGATTGGAAATGCCAAATCTGTCTTATACTAAATAATGTTACATATCTGAGACTGCTCTTGAGCTTTTTATAGTTTTCCTTTAAACTGTATGTCAGCCAGTTTATTCCCAACAAAGATGAAGGTGCAGCACCACAGAACAATTACATTGCCTGGCAATGCAAATCCCATTCACATGACTCTCCTTTTGTATGGTTGGGAGGAGTAACAATAAATATAATGAATAATGCAAATGTGTATTCAGCACTAGAAGATGCTGGGCATTTGATATGGTTTGTCTCCGTGTCCCCATCCAAATCTCATGTTAAATTATAATCCCCACATATCAGGGGAGAGGCCTGGTGGGAGGTGATTGGATCAAGGTAGCAGATTTCCCCCTTGCTCTTCTTGTAATAGTGAGTTCTCATAATATCTGATGGTTTGAAAGTGTGGCACTTTCCCCTTCTATCTCTCCTTCCCTCTCTCTCTCTCTCTCTCCGCCCCCCTCCTGCCACCATCTAAGATGTGCCTTGCTTCCCCTTTGCCTTCTGCCATGATTGTAAGTTTCCTGAGGCCTCCCTAGCCATGCATCCTATACAGCCTACAGAACTGTGAGTCAGTTAAACCTCTTTTCTTCATAAATTGCCCAGTCTCGGGTAGTTCTTTATAGCAGTGTGAAAACGGACTAATATAGCATTGCCCTGAGTGCTTTCAATGCAATGATCCATTTAATCTTCACTTCAATTTTAAGGGGCAAGTACCATCCCAATTCCCATATAGCACATGAATAAAGGTGAACTTCGGATAAAAGAAACTGCTTACTCAAGATTAAGTGTCTCTCAACTAAAGAGCAAATCCACATATATCTCAGTGCACAACCCCCACGCCCACAACCACTGTTCCTGTATTGAGTCTTCTCTGTTAGAGCTGAGGCCAGCACAGAAGGAGGGACTCACCCAAGGTCCTCTGGTTCAGCATGGCTGCCAATATTACTTTATTTTCATTTATGCTCTATTTTAAAGACTTGGTGGGAAATGCACCGCTGGTATCAAACTAGAGCAAAATAAGATGATTGGAAATCACCTGAAATAAAAGCAAATTATTTTCTTGTCTTTCTTAAAATTTCTTGCTTTTCCCAAGACACATAAATGACACCAAAAACTCATACATTAGGTAAATATCTGTATATTTCTCTTTTCTGCCTATATTTCCAGATGTTCTCTAAGATAAATATTATATATGGCTTATTTAAAAGACGTCTCTCTTATGGGAGGAAGTGAACTGGGACTGAGCAGTAGTATTTCCAAGTCTTACAGTGTACCAGACATCTCTGTACTTTTTCTTTTTTCCCCACCAGAACTCTCTGAGGAAGGTAACATTATTCCCATTTTACAAAGATCAAGGATAAACCCACAGAAAACTATAGTTTTTCAGGGTCGCACATCAAGTCAGGAGCAGGAATGGGCTTCTCTTTCTTTCCCTCCCCACAATACAACCATTAGCCTCCATTTTAGATGATAAGCTTCCAAAGCTTAAGGAGCGATTGTTTTAAGTTGTCCTAGAATTGTTTCCATGTGGGTACTCCCTCAGCATGATATTCAGTATAGGAATAAAAATCTTGTGCCAGGAAACCTGGGTGTAGGAGCCACATGGTTGAGCTGGTTCCTGAGGTGTTAAGCAAGGCTTACGTGAAAACAGAGTTGTTGCTCTCTCTGGAAAGTGACCTGAAAAAAGGTTATTGATGTTTACATAAAGACTTTAATCAATAGGTACTTTATCTAATTTAATTCTTACAGCTATTAAAGTTGATATTATTACAGATATTCTTGTTGTGTTGTTTAGGATTTCTCTTTAACAATGAGCATTACTGCTTCTCTCTCTCTCTTTCTGTCTCTGTGTGTGTGTGTGTGTGTGTGTGTGTGTGTGTCTACACAATGTTTCAGTTAACGATGGACCACATATACGACAGTGGTTTTATCAGATTATAATGGAGCTGCCCTATACAGATGACTATTTTTTCTCCTTTATATCATAACTTTATTGTACCTCTTTTATGTTTAGATACACAAATACTTACCATTGTGTTACCATTGCTTAAAGTATTCAGTACAGCAGCATGCTGTACAGGTTTGTAGCCTAAGAGGAATAGGCTATCGCTTGTAGCCTAGGTGTTTAGTAGGCTATACCATCTAGTTTTGTGTAAGTACACTCTATGATGTTCATACTGTTACAGGATCTTTGGGGTGTTACTTTTCTGGCCAGAAAGTTCTGTGGCTGGTGGCACCCTTGCCTAAGTTTTGCTTGGGCCTGCTGCACTCATTCCGCTCACTTGGTCTGGCAGGCTGTGCTCAGCTCACACTACTGGCCTGCATCCCATACCGACAAGGGAGACTGTTCAGAGTAGCAAGGGGTATGTGAGCAAGTGTGTGGTCTGGCCACTGTGCAGTCAGACATACTGGCTGCTGCAGTGGTGTGGGCAACTCTGGGTGCCAGCATTGGTCCTGGTTCTCCACGAGGCTGCAGTTGGACCAAGCACAATGCAAGCAACCTCCACAACTGGCACCAGGGAACACGGTGGCGCCCAGAAACTTGGAGACACCAGGAACTACAGGGCCCTGAAGAGGGAGCCACAGCCCTGGCTTGGGGAGCTCCCAGGTCTGGGCTCCCCAAAGGGCCACAGTTCTTCTTTCCTTCTTTTGGCCCACAACATAGTGAGCAAGGGGCATAATATGGTTTGGCTGTGTCCCCACCCAAATCTCATTTCAATACCCACGTGTAGGAGGGATGCTGTGGGGGGTAATTGAATCACGGGGGCAAGTCTTTCCCCTGTTGTTCTCATGGTAGTGAATAAGTTTCATGAGACCTGATGGTTTTAAAAATGAGAGTTTTGATGGGGAGGGGCCAAGATGACCTAATAGGAACAGCTCCACTCTGGAGCTCCCAGTGAGACCAACACAGAAGGTGGGTAATTTCCGCATTTCCAACTGAGATACCCAGTTCATCTCATTGGGACTGGTTAGGCAATGGGTCCAACCCATGGAGGGCGAGCAGAAGCAGGGTGGGGTGTCGCTTCATCTGGGAAGTGCAAGGAGCAAGGCACCTCCCTCCCCCAGCCAGGGAAAGCAGTGAGAGGCTGTGCTACCTGACTGAGTTATCACGCTTTTGCCATAGTTTTTGCAATCTGCAGATCAAGAGATTCCCTCGTGTGCCTACACCACCAGGGCCCTGGGTTTCAAGCACAAAACTGGGAGGCTGTTTGGGCAGACACTGAGCTAGCTGTAGGAGTATTTTTTCATACCCCAGTGGCACCTGGAACCTCAGTGAGACAGAACCATTCACTCCCCTGGAAAGGGGGCTGAAGCCAGGGAGCCAAGTGGTCTCACTCAGCAGGTCCCACTCCCACAGAGTCCAGCAAGCTAAGAACCACTGGCTAGGAGCTCTTACTGCCAGCACAGCAGTCTGAAGTCAAACCTGGGGAAAGGGGCTGCTGTGGGTGCAGCTTCAGCAGATTTAATTGTTCCTGCCTGCCAGCTCTGAAGAGAGCAGCTGATCCTGGCAAGAGGGATTCTTCCAGCACAGTGCAACATCTCTGCTAAGGGACAGAGTACCACCTCAAGTGGGTCCCTGAACCCCGTGCCTCCTGAATGGGAAAAACCACCCAACAGTGGTCAACAGACACCTCATACAGGATAGCTCCAGCTGGCATCAGGCCAGTGCCATTCTTGGATGAAGTTTCCAGAGAAAGGAGCAGGCAACAATCTTTGCTGTTCTGCAGCCTCCACGGGTGACACCAAAGCCAACAGGGTCTGGAGTGAACCTCCAGGAAACTGCAGCAGGCCTGCAGAAGAGGGGTCTGACTGTTAGAAGAAAAACTAACAGAAAGCAACAACATCAACATAAAGGACCTGCCCAAAAAACCCCACCTAAAGATCATCAACCTTAAAGATCAGAGTTAGACAAATCCATAAAGATAAGAAAAAACCAAGGCAAAAATGCTGAAAATTCAAAAAACCAGAATCCCTCTTCTCCTCCAAATGATTACAACTCCTCTCCATCAAGAACACAAAACTGGATGGAGAATGAGATTGACGAATTGACAGAAGTAGGCTTCAGAAGGTGGGTAATAACAAACTCCTCTGAACTAAAGGAGCATGTTCTAACCCAAAGAAAGGAAGCTAAGAACCTTGAGAAAATGTTACAGGAACTGCTACTAGAATAACCAGTTTAAAGGGGAACATAAATGACCTGATGGAACTGAAAAACACATCACAAGAACTTCATAAAGCATACACTGGGTATCAATAGCTGAATCAATCAAGCAGAAGAAGGATATCACAGATTGAAGAATGAACAAAACCTCCAAGAAATATGGGACTAAGTGAAAAGACCAAACCTACAATTGATTTGGGTCCCTGAAAGTGATGGGGAGAATGGGACCACCTTGGAAAACACACTTCAGGATATTATCCAGGAGAACTTCCCCAACCTAGCAAGACAGCCCAACATTCAAATTCAGGAAAAACAGAGAACACCATTAAGATACTCCTTGAGAAGAGCAACCCCAAGACACATAATCATCAGATTCTCCAAGGTTGAAATGAAGGAAAAAATGTTAAGGGCAGTCAGAGAGAAAGGTCAGGTTACCTACAAAAGGGAGACCATCAGACTAACAGTGGATGTCTCTGCAGAAACCCTACAAGTCAGAAGAGAGTGGGAGCCAATATTCAACATTCTTAAACAAAAGAGTTTTCAACCCAAAATTTCATATCCAGTCAAACTAAGCTTCATAAACAAATGAGAAATAAAATCCTTTCCAGACAAGCAAATGCTGAGGGATTTTGTCACTACCAGGCCTGCCTTACAAGAGCTCCTGAAGGAAGCACTAAATATGGGAAGGAAAAACTGGTACCAGCCACTGCAAAAGCACACCAAAATATAAAGACCAATGACACTATGAAGAAACTGCATCAATTAATCTGAAAAATAACCAGCTAGCATCATGATGACAGGATCAAATTCACACATAATAATATTAACCTGAAATGTAAATGGGCTAAATGCCCCAATTAAAAGACACAGACTGGCAGATTGGATAAAGAGTCAAGAGCCATCGATGTGCTCTATTCAGGAGACCCATCTCACGTGCAAAGACACACATAGGCTCAAAATAAATATATTGAAAAATATTTACCAAGTAAATACAAAGCAAAAAAAGCAGGGATTGCAATCCTAGTCTCTGATAAAAGAGGCTTTAAACCAACAAAGATAAAAAAAAATTATGAAGAAGGGAACTGCATAGTGGTAAAGGGATCAACACAACAAGAAGAGTTAACTATCCTAAATATACATGCACCCAATACAGGAGCACCCAGATTCATAAAACAAGTTCTTAGAGACCTATGAAGAGACCTAAACTCCCACACAATAATACTGGGAGACTTTAACACCACACTGTCAATATTAGACAGATCAGTGAGACAGAAAATTAACAAGGATATTCAAGACTTGAGCTCAACTCTGGACCAAGTGGACCTAATAGACAGCTACAGAACTCTCCACTCTAAATCAACAGAATATATACATTCTTCCCAGTGTCACATAGCATATATTCTAAAATTGATCATACATTTGGAAGTAAAACACTCCTCAGCAAATGGAAAAGAAAGGAAATCAAAACAGTATCTCTGACCACAGTGCAATCAAATTAGAACTCAGTGTTAACAAAGTCACTCAAAGTCACACAATTACATAGAAATTGAACAACCTGCTCCTGAATGACTACTGGGTAAATAGCGAAATTAAGGCAGAAATAAATAAGTTCTTTGAAACCAATGAGAACAAAAAGACAATGTATCAGAATCTCTGGGACACAGCTAAAGCTGTGTTAAGAGGGAAATATATAGCATTAATGCCCACATCAGAAAGCGGGAAAGATGTAAAATCGACACCCTAACATCACAATTAAAAGAACTGGAGAAGCAAAAGCAAAAAATTCAAAAGCTAGCAAAAGAAACAACTAAGATCAGAGCAGAACTGAAGGAGATAGAGACATGAAAAGCCCTTCAAAAACTCAAGAATCAGGAGCTGGATTTTTGAAAAGACTAACAAAATAGGTGGACCACTATGTAGACTAATAAAGAAGAAAAGAGAGAAGAATCAAATAGACACAATAAAAAATGATATAGGGGATATCACAACTGATCCCATAGAAATACAAACTACCATCACAGAATACTATAAACACCTCTCTGTAATTAAACTAGAAAATCTAGAGAAGTGGATAAATTCCTGGACACATACACCCTCTCAAGACTAAACCAGGAAGAAGTCGATTCCCTGAATAGACCAATAACAAATTCTGAAATTGAGGCAGTAATTAATAGCCTACCAACCAAAAGAAGCCTGGGACCAGATGAATTCACAGTTGAATTCTACCAGAGGTACAAAGAGGAGCTGGTGCCATTCCTTCTGAAACTATTCCAAACAATAAAAAAAGAGGGACTCCTCCTTAACTCATTTTATGAGGCCAACATCATCCTGACACCAAAACCTGGGAGGGACACAACCAAAAAAAAGAAAATTTCAGGCCAATATCCTTGATGAACATTGATGCAAAAATCTTCAATAAAATACTGGCAAACCGAATCCAGCAGCACATCAAAAGCTTATCCACCACAATCAAGTCGGCTTTATCCCTGGGATGCAAGGCTGGTTCAACATATGCAAATCAATAAAAGTAAGCCATTACATAAACAAAACCAATGACAAAAACCACATTATTATCTCAATAGATGCAGAAAAGGCCTTCGATAAAATTCAACATCCCTTCATGCTAAAAACTCTCAATAAACTAGGTGGAACATATCTCAAAATAATAAGAGCTATTTATGACAAACCCATAGCCAATATCATACTGAATGGGAAAAAGCTGGAAGCATTCCCTTTGAAAACTGGCACAAGACAAGAATGCCCTCTCTCACCACTCCTATTGAAAATAGTATTGGAAGTTCTGGCCAGAGCAACCAGGCAAGAGAAAGAAATAAAGGGGGCAGTTCCAAGATAGCCAAATAGGAACAACTCCAGCCTCCAGCTCCCAGCGTGAGCGACACAGAAGACAGGTTATTTCTGAATTTCCAACTGAGGTACTGGGTTCATCTCACTGGGGTGTGTTGGACAGTGGGTTCAGGAGAGTGGGTGCAGCCCACCAAGTGAGAGCTGAAGCAGGGTGAGGCATTGCCTCACCTGGGAAGCACAAGGGGGAAGGGAATTCCCTTTCCTAGCCAAGGGAAACGGTGACACACAGCACCTGGAAAATCGGGTCACTCCCACCCTAATACTGCGATTTACCAAGGGTCTTAGCAAACAGGAGATTATATCCCATGCCTGGCTCAGAGGGTCCCATGCCCACGGAGCCTCCCTCATTGCTAGCACAGCAGTCTGAGATCTAACAGCAAGGCAGCAGCGAGGCTGGGGAAGAGGCATGCACCATTGCTGAGGTTTGAGTAGGCAAAAAAAAACAGCCAGGGCCGGGCGCGGTGGCTCACACCTGTAATCCCAGCACTTTGGGAGGCCAAGATGGGCAGATCACGAGGCCAGGAGATTGAGACCATCCTGGCTAACATGGTGAAATCCCGTCTCTACTAAAAAATACAAAAAAACTAGCAGGGCGAGGTGGCGGGCGCCTGTAGTCCCAGCTACTCCGGAGGCTGAGGCAGGAGAATGGCATAAACCCGGGAGG
>NW_012117210.1:428661-429965 GCF_000951035.1 Colobus angolensis palliatus
AAAAAAAAAAAAAAAAAAAAGCCAGGAAACTTGAACTGGGTGGAGCCCACCGCAGCTCAAGAAGGACTGCCTGCCTTGTAGACTCCACCTCTGGGGACAAGGCATAGCCAAACAAAAGGCAATAGAAACTTCAGCAGATTTAAATGTCCCTGTCTGACAGCTTTGAAGAGAGTAGTGGTTCTCCCAGCACAGAGTTTGAGATCTGAGAACCGACAGACTGCCTACTCAAGTGGGTCCCTGACCCCCAAGTAGCCTAACTGGGAGACACCCCCCAATAGGGGCAAATTGACACCTCACACCTCACACGGCCGGGTACCCCTCTGAGACAAAGCTTCCAGAGGAACCATCAGGCAGCAACAATTGCTGTTCAGCAACTCGTCTGCAGCCTCCGCTGCTGAAACCCAGGCAAACAGGGTCTGGAGTGAACCTTGATCAAACTCCAACAGACTTGCAGCTGAGGGTCCTGACTGTTAGAAGGAAAACTAACAAACAGAAAGGACATCCACATCAAAACCCCATCTGTACATCACAATCATCAAAGACCAAAGGTAGATAAAAACCACAAAGATGGGGAAACAGCAGTGCAGAAAAGCTGCAAATTCTAAAAATCAGAACGCCTCTCCCCCTCCAAAGGAATGCAGCTCCTCACCAGCAACAGAACAAAGCTGGATGGAGAATGACTTTGACGAGTTGAGAGAAGAAGACGTCAGACAATCAATCTTCTCCGAGCTAAAGGAGGAAGTTTGAACCCATCACAAAGAAGCTAAAAACCTCGAAAAAAGATTTGACAAATGGCTAACTAGAATAATCAATGTAGACAAGCCCTTAAATGACCTGATAGAGATGAAAACCATGACAGAGAACTACGTGACAAATGCACAAGCTTCAGTAACCAACTCGATCAACTGGAAGAAAGGGTATCATTGACTGAAGATCAAATGAATGAAATCAAGTGAGAAGAGAAGTTTAGAGAAAAAAGAGCAAAAAGAAATTAAATTAACAAAGCCTCCAAGAAATATGGTACTATGTGAAAAGACCAAATCTACATCTGATTGGTGTAACTGAAAGTGATGGGGAGAATGGAATCAACTTGGAAAACACTCTGCGGGATATTTTCCAGGAGAACTTCCCCAACCTATCAAGGCAGGCTAACATTCAAATTCAGGAAATACAGAGAATGCCACAAAGATACTCCTCGAGAAGAGCAACTCCAAGACACATAATTGTCAGATTCACCAAAGTTGAGATGAAGGAAAAAATCTTAAGGGCAGCCAGAGAGAAAGGTCGGGTTACCCACAAAGGGA
>NW_012117210.1:430015-430261 GCF_000951035.1 Colobus angolensis palliatus
GAAGAGCTAACTATCCTAAATATATATGCGCCCAATACAGGAGGACCCAGATTCATAAAGTAAGTCCTTAGAGACTTACAAAGAGACTTAGACTCCCACACAGTAATAATGGGAGACTGTAACACCCCACTGTCAACATTAGACAGATCAATGAGACAGAAAATTAACAAGAATATCCAGGAATTGAACTCAACTCTGCACCAAGCGGACCTAATAGACATCTACAGAACTCTCCACCCCAAGTCA
>NW_012117210.1:430876-431267 GCF_000951035.1 Colobus angolensis palliatus
ATATCCAGGAATTGAACTCAACTCTGCACCAAGCGGACCTAATAGACATCTACAGAACTCTCCACCCCAAGTCAACAGAATATACATTCTTCTCAGCACCGCATCACACTTATTCCAAAATTGACCACATAATTGGAAGTAAAGCACTCCTCAGCAAATGTACAAGAACAGAACTTACAGCAAACTGTCTCTCAGACCACAGTGCAATCAAACTAGAACCCAGGACTAACAAACTCATTTAAAACCACTCAACTACATGAAAACTGAACAACCTGCTCCTCAATGACTACTGGGTGGATAACGAAATGAAGGCAGAAATAAAGATGTTCTTTGAAACCAATGAGAACAAAGCCACAACATACAAGAATCTCTGGGACACATTTAAAGCAGT
>NW_012117210.1:431317-431965 GCF_000951035.1 Colobus angolensis palliatus
CTTTGAAACCAATGAGAACAAAGCCACAACATACAAGAATCTCTGGGACACATTTAAAGCAGTGTGTAGAGGGAAATTTATAACACTAAATGCCCACAAGAGAAAGCAGGAAATATCTAAAACTGGCACACTAACATCACAATTAAAAGAACCAGAGAAGCAAGAACAAACACATTCAAAAGCTAGCAAAAGGCAAGAAATAACTAAGATCAGAGCAGAACTGAAGGAGATACAGACACAAAAAACCTTCAAAAAATCAATGAATCCAGGAGCTCGTTTTTTGAAAAGATCAACAAAATAGATAGACCACTAGAAAGACTAGTGAAGAAGAAAAGAGAGAAGAATCAAATAGACACAATAACAAAAGATAAATGGGATACTACCACCGATCCCAGAGAAATACAAACTACCATCAGAGAATACTATAAACACTTCTACACAAATAAACTAGAAAACCTAGAAGATATTGAAAAATTCCTGGACACATACACTCTCCCAAGACTAAACCAGGAAGAAGTTGAATCCCTGAATAGACCAATAGCAGGCTCTGAATTTGAGGCAATAATTAATAGCCTACCAACCAAAAAAAGTCCAGGACCAGACAGATTCACAGCCGAATTCTACCAGAGGTACAAGGAGGAGCTGGTA
>NW_012117210.1:433295-452149 GCF_000951035.1 Colobus angolensis palliatus
AAAAACCCTAGAAGAAAACCTAGGTAATACCATTCAGGACATAGGCATGGGAAAGGACTTCATGCCTAAAACACCAAAAGCAATGGTAACAAAAGCCAAAGCAGACAAATGGGATCTAACTAAACTAAAGATCTTCTGTACAGCAAAAGAAACTACCAGCAGAGTGAACAGGCAACTTACAGAATGGGAGAAAATTTTTACAATCTACCCATCTGGCAAAGGGCTAATATCCAGAATCTACGAAGAACTTAAATGAATTTACAAGAAAAAACCAAACAATCCAATCAAAAAGTGGGCAAAAGATATGAACAGACACTTCTAGGAGGAAAAGATGATTTCGTGGGGGAGGCCCACAACTCCTCTACTCTGTGTAACCTAAGAACTTGGTACATTGCATTCCAGCCACTCCAGTCATTGCTAAAGGGGCCAAGTTACAGCTCGGGCCATTGCTTCAGAGGGTGGAATCCCCAAGCCTTGGCACCTTGCATGTGGTGTTGAGCCTGCAGGTGCACAGAAGTCAAGAACTGAGGTTTGGGAACCTCTGCCTAGATTTCAGAGGAGGTATGAAAACACCTGGATGCCCAGGCAGAAGTTTGCTGCAGGGTCAAGGCCCTCATGGAGAACCTCTGCTAAGGCAGTGTGGAAGGGAAATGTGGGAGTAGAGCACCCCCACAGAGTCCCTACTGGGGCACCACCTATTGGAGCTATGAGAAGAGGGCCACTGTCCTCCAGACCTCAGAATGGTAGATCCACCTACAGCTCGCACCATGCGCCTGGAAAAGCCACAGACACTCAATGCCAGCCCATGAAAGCAGCCAGGAGCGGGGCTATACCCTGCAAAGCCAAAGGGGCAGAGCTGCCCAAGGCTGTGGGAGCCCACCTCTTGCATCAGCCTGACCTGGATGTGAGACATGGAGTCAAAGAAGTTCATTTTAGAGCTTTAAGATTTTACTGCTCTGCTGGATTTTGGACTTGCATTGGGCCTGTAGTCCCTTTGTTTTGGCCAATTTCTCCCACTTGGAATGGCTGTATTTACCCAATGCCTGTACCCCCATTGTATCTAGGAAGTAACTAACTTGCTTTTGATTTTACAAGCTCTTAGGCAGAAGGGATTTGCCTTGTCTCGGATGAGACTTTGGACTATGGACTTTTGAGTTAGTGCTGAAATGAGTTAAGACTTTGGGGGACTGTTGGGAAGGCATGATTGGTTTTGT
This sequence comes from Colobus angolensis palliatus, assembly GCF_000951035.1. NCBI lineage: Eukaryota > Metazoa > Chordata > Mammalia > Primates > Cercopithecidae > Colobus > Colobus angolensis. The sequence goes on from NW_012117210.1 coordinate 434,510, forward strand.
AATATGCCGACATGAAATTTAGGAGGCACCAGGGGAGGAATGACATGATTTGGCTGTGTCCCCATCCAAATCTCATCTTCAATTCCCATATGTTGTCGGAGGGACCTGGTGTGCAGTAATTAAATCATGGGGGCAAGTCTATCCCATGTTGTTCTCATGATACTGAATAAGTATCACAAGATCTGATGGTTTTACAAAATGGGAGTTTCCCTACACAAGCTCTCTGTGTGCCACCACCCATGTAAGACATGACTTGCTCCCCCTTGCCTTCTGCCATGATTGTGAGGCCTCCCCAGCCATCTGGAATTGTGAAACCTCTTTTTCTTCCCAGTCTCGGGCACGTCTTTATCAGCAGCATGAAAACGGACTAATACAGAGCATGTCTCAGCCACGTTTGTGTTACAGCTCTTTTAGCCTCATTCAGCAGGTCCTGACTTCCTGTCCTGAGCCCAGGAAGAATGAGGTATGCAGACAAATGGAGGGTAAACAAGACAAAGTGGAGCTTTATTGAGCAATAGAACATCTCAGATGAAATCTACAGGGGACAGCTCCTTTCCACAGCCAGGGTGTTCCAATGAGTGTTCATCTCCTAGCATAGAGGCTAGCTCCTCTCTGCCAGGCAAGCTGTCCTGACAAGTGTTCAGTTATCAACAGAAAGTGTAGCTCCTCTCTGCAGCTGGTTGTCCCATTGTCTGTGCAGCTCTCAGCAGACAGGAGGCCCTAGAGTAGGTGGCTCATCTCTGCAGGCAGGTCTTCCCATTGTCTCTGCAGCTCTCAACAGAGAGGAGGACTTAGAATGGGGTGCTTCTCTCTGCAGCTCATTGTCCTGATGACTGCTCAGCTCTGGCTGAACCCAAGGCTTTTATGGGACTCAGAAGGGAGGAAGTGTGAGCTGATTGGTCCATGGGCAGCCATGGGCACCCCCAGAAAAGGCATCACAAGTTCCCACTCTGGTCCACAGGGCTGGCAGCTCAACCCCCAGCCTTCAGGCCCTCCCTAGCCAGCCTCAGCTGCCCTCAGCCTCCCCTCAGCTTCCTGTCAGTGCCCAAAGAATGGAAAGGACCGGGGTGGCAAGGGGCTTTCATGTCAGCACTGCACCAAGCACATGCACACCCGGCCAGGCTGCAACAGTGCCTGGGCTTGGCCCCAACTTGCTCTGACATTGGAGTGGGTGCCAATAGCAGGGAGAAGCCAGGCAGAGGGAGCAGGCACTTCCGAACCTGCAATGGCATGGAAGACCTTCCTGGGCCCCCAGGAGTGCAGAGATGCCTGGGTCCACAGCTGCTTGGGGAGTGGGTGGGGAACTTGCCTGCTCCCTGGAGTGGGAGGCCCAGGTCTGCAGCTGTGGTTTGGGTGGCTGCAGCTGTGCCCTGGAGGGCCAGGCTCCCGCCTGCTCCCATGCCTAAGAGCACAGGGATGTCTAGGTCCACAGTCATGGCTTGGGTGGCTGCTGGGGCACACAGGGAGTTCCCATCTCAACTTCGAAGGGGCTGGGCTTCCACTTGTCCCCACTCCCACTGGCTCCATGGAGGGTGCAAACAGCATGATGGCAGCGGCCACTCCAGACAACATGCCGCTGCCATCAGTACAACAACAAAAATCACCTAACCATGCCTTTCTTAGAAGGTATCACCATTGTTAAGTGACACATGATTGTATATATTTAAACACCATCTGTATTGCAAAATTTAAGAGTATAAAGTATATAAAAAGCTGGAAGAAAATAGTTGCAATCTGTATTGCAGATACGTGGTTAATATCCTTGATACATTAACCAACAGAGAAATGGGCCGAAGATTACAATAGAGAATGTACATGAAAGTAACATAAATACCCAGTGAACATTTGAAACATTCCCAAAGATATAAGTGACGAAATGTGAAGCAAGCCCTCATACTACATGAAACAGATAAATATCAACACAGTATGTAGAGAACAATCACAAGTTTATTAAAGAGTATACTTTTACACTTGGATAAATATCTGTGCATTTTATTAAGACACATACAAAAATCAACAGAATATACATCAAATTATTAATAATGAATATCTTCTGGTTGGGGTGGGAGTGCAGACTGGACAGTTAATATACTGATGTATTAATTTGGCAAAATGAATAAACTTCAAAATGCTACTTTCAATGCTGGTTATGAAACCTTCTTTTCAATAAATAATAATTACCCTTATCTTGAAATAGCCATTTACTTCTTTCTTATTTTAAAATATATAATTCATATTAAGAATTACTCTAAGTGGCTAAACTTTGTGCTGACAGAGCTGATGGACAAAACTGCCTAGGGTCAGAGAAAAGAGGTCACAATGTGCACAGATGTAATGCTCCTAGGGCAGTGACCAGGACTTCACAAATAAACCCTGGGTGCCAGTATTGTCACCTCCCTGAAGGCAGAAGAGACCATTCAGTTCGGCAGTGATAAGTCCAGCATGCATGCCAGACCTCTCCTTCCCAGAAGAGCATCCATAAAGTGTCTGCTCATTATTAGGACACCAGAGCGAGGTCTGCATTGGACACATTTGCACTATAATTTACAGACATAATTAACATACCTGACATATAAGGAAAAATAACTATCTAAAAGAGTTATGTACATGTCTACTAACAGGTAATTTAAAGAAAAAGATGAAGGCAATAGCAATCAACATATGTAAAATTGCTTAAACACACCAAAAATTAAAGAAATCTAATAAAAAGCACTGAGATACATAAATATATAAGCAAGATACAGAACATAACATAAAACACGACATGATTTTTGAAGGATATATATTTCCTAAGGATATATTTCATTTTTTTTTATTTTGAGACAAAGTTTAGCTCTTTTTGCCCAGGCTGGAGTGCAATGGTGCAATCTCAGCTCACTGCAACCTCTGTCCCCCAGGTTCAAACAATTCTCCTGCCTCAGCCTCCCGAGTAGCTGGGATTACAGGCGCACGCCACCACATCCGGCTAATTTTGTATTTTTAGTAGAGACGGGGCTTCTCCATGTTGGTCAAGCTGGTCTCGAACTCCTGACCTCAGTTGTTCTGCCTGCCTTGTCCTCCCAAAGTGCTGGGATTTCAGGCGTGAGCCACTGCCCCCAGCCACATATGTCATATTTTAAAATATAAATGAGCCCACAGAAACAAATCTAGAGAATAACTACAAATTGATTGAACTATTATCTTGAGAAAGGTCATAGTAATAGGGGAAACATAAGATAATGCCTCTTATAATTGTATATTTATCCAGTGTTTTCAAGAAGAGGGGGAACACATACGGCTCACTGATTTTTAATTTGCAGAATAACCAAGATACAATTATGACAGCATAGAATAAACCTAGTTGTAGTTTGATTTACAAAACTAATGCTGAAAAAATATATAGTTCTGGACATTAAAAGATATTAAACATCAAATAACATAAAAAGGAGGTTATATACCACATTATCTTTATAATGACACATACCCATTCACTCAACTGTATTTAATTTGAGACAGGGGTCAAAGGAAACATCCTGTCACATGAATTAATACCCATGGGCTCTGTCTCCATCTCTGCTTAGTGCTTTCTCTGCCGTATAACTTCCAGAAAGTTTATTCTGGTGGGCTTACACAGCCCTCCTTTCCCTCCTTCCCTCCTTCGTAGATCTCTTACTAGAGTGATATGATATCCAAGCTGCAGTTCTAGATTGGGTCAACAGATGGCACTGACTGACCTTCAATTTCAATTTTATTTTTCAATGAAAAAATACTCATTTCACAAAATGAACAAATTGTACTTTGAATGGAGATTACAAAAAAGTATGGAAATAAAATCAAGATTCATTCCTTAACTCAGCAATGAACACATTTCATTTACTACTTTAAATTTTGTAGAATATGGTTCTCAAACCTCAGCTTGCATCAGAATCACTTGGGACCTTGTCACAAACTGGGGAGTACAGGTACCCCATAAATTTGTACAAACAACAAAGAAAGAAAGGATTGCTAGAACCAACCCCAAGAGTTTCTGATTCAGTAGGTCTAGGATGGAGCCTATGAATTAGCACTTTCTAGCAAGTTCCCAGGTGATACTGACACTGCTGGTCTGAGGACCAAACACTGAGAACCACCAATGCAGATCATAAAAACAAACACAAACAAAACAGAACAGTGCCTTATCCTTTATATAATACCTGGAGAATCACACCATGCTGAGAATGCTGGCATCAAGGAAATGGGGTCATAGTGTGCAGTGGGACCACAGACTCAAGACTCAGACTCAAGACTCATTGTGGATGCCACAATGTCACTCTCTCTAAAGCATGAAGGGACCAGTCACTAATCAATACAACAGCATAGAGCCCGTACGTGAAGAATGTGGTGATGTCATCACATCTTCCACCCCAGGGAGCACTGTGGGTGAAGAATCAAGCTCCAGGCTCCCTGAGGCTCAGGGATCTAAAGTTAACTGCCCAGCTCTCACCTAGCCATGCCCTGTTCCTTCCACTGCATCTCCAGACCTGGTGCTCTTTACTAGTTAAAAATAAAGTACATTTTTTAGGCTCTGCTTATTATTATGAAGGTAATCCACACTCATTTTGGACCATGTGGAAAATAGTGTCAAATACAGACAAGAAAATATACCCAGCACTCCTGCCCCTTCATGGTAAATACAATTAACATCTTAGTGTATTTTGTTATAGTATTTTTTTCTCTACTTTAATATATGCCTACAAAGATAGATACTAGCATTTCTGGAGAAGAGACTTCTGTTTCTGGGAAAGTGACAGGATTGCTGTCAGGACACAGTTCCTTTGACTGCAGCCTTCTGTACAGCACATCTGTTATTAGGATTGGTTCCTCTGCACTGTCTCTTCGTTTCAAGACTCATAGGAAATCTCTTCACCTTGCACCTCTTAGAGTCTTTGTTCCTTTAGAACATAAAAGACAAAGTACTAAGGACAGGAAAGCACATATAATGGTAGGAAATGGCATGAGGATTTTTCTGTTCCCTTTCAAAGCCCCTTAGGTAACTCATCCTACAATACTGGACAGGCACCATGGCTAATACATCAAGAAAGTCCGCACACATTTCCCTCCGTACACTTAGGGTACCAACTGTTCTCTCTTAGAGTTATGCATTTAGTTTCTATCACAGACATCTCTTCTGCAGAGAAGGCAAGGTGAGGCTAAGATAGTAAGCACTAAAGCCTCTCATTTCCCTAAAACAACTCTGAGAAGAAAGCATCATTATTTTCATTTTACTGATGATCAGTTCCAGGCTTGCCAAAGATAAATCACATATCCAGGTAAATGGCAACAATGAAATTCAGCCACCGGACCTGACCAGAGTATACCCAGCAGCTTCTATTGTAGATGTGGACTTCTACAATACAATGTGGGTAAGAAATGATAGTTGTAAACTTTTCTGGTATTGTGCCTGAACTTTGTCATGCCCACATGGAAAAATACTAGACAATTCCCCTTAGTGATGATGTTTGTGGAGAGGAAATCCTGTCCTAGGCTAGGAGGCATGTTGATTGGCAGTTCCTGAAGTGATGAATAAATCAGATGAAAGTACAGGTTTTAGACATTGGGAAAGTGATATGTAGGAAGGAAATTCTTGTTTATCAAAGCTTGGGTTATGTCTAAGGAATTTTATATTGTATCTCTTCTAAATATGATAATAAATTCAAGGTAGGTAATAAGGATCTCTTATGAGAAATGAGAAAACCCAAGACTCTAGAGGCTAAGCAAGTTACCCTTAGTGCCAAGTCTGTAAAACACAGGCCAGGGACTCTAAAACTGAAGCCTTTCTCACTATGATGTCTTCCTGGGCTTTGAATGATTTCTATCTAAAATCTTCTCATAAAGTGGCAATCTTTACACTCCTGTGATTCTTAAAAACTTTTACAATGAACTGTATTGATTTCTTCATCATTAAAATCAATGAGATTTTAACATTTAAAGTTGCATTAAAAATTGGAGGAGAAATTATCCACTTTACATGCCAGGAACTCTCTTTAACCAGAAGAGAAACAAATGAAAAATTTAAAATCTCATAGAAAATTGGAGGAATGCAATTAAACTTATGAGAAGATATCCAACAGCAATGAACACACAAATAAAAGTCCAGGTACCTTTATTCTCAGCTAAGACAGGTAAATTGCAAGATAAAGTTTGCAGTCATCCCATTTTCATGAAGAACATGTGTATATATATGCTGTCTGTTCAGGCTGCTATAACAAAATGCCACAGTCTGGGTGACTTAAATGACAGACATTTATTTCTGATAGTTCTGGAGGCTGGGAAGTCCAAGACCAAGTGTCAGTAGATTCAGCCTCTGGTGATGGCTCTCTTCATGGCTTGTAGACAGCCACTTTCTCAGTGTTTGCTCACATAACCCTTGATGCATACTCATGAAGAAAGAAAGAGATCTCTCTCTCTCTCTCCCTCTCTCTCTCTCTCTTCCTCTGCCTATAAGTGCATCAATCCCATCATGAGGGCCCCACTCTCATGGTCTAATCTAAACTTAATTATACCACAAAGGCCCCACCTCCAAATACTATCACCTTGGAAGCCAGGGCTTCAATGCGTAAATTTGGGAGGATAAAAACATTCATCTCATAACACATGTTCATACACATTGTACATCTTTATGTATTTTGTACATATATATTTCCATATATATTCTCATGAACATTTTCTTTCTATGGAGAAAAAAAATCATCTGTTGAATATGTTCCACACCATTAACAAAGGATACCTCAGCAGAGTGAAGGAGGTAGATACAGGATCATTTCATTTTCCACATAAGCGTGTCTTTTGCTCAGTTTCTTTCAATTACAAACATATATTAGTTTTGTGATTTAGGAAAGTAATTGTTATAAGTTTGTGAAAAAAAATAAAAGCTTGTTATAATCTAATCTCAGTAATTTATTTTGTGTGTCTACTGACCTGGAAAGCAATTTGCACTTAGTAACATAAATAATGTAGTATAAAAAACAAGGAGATCCTGCCATTTGCCACAACATGGATGGACCTGGAGGTCATTATGCTAAATGAAATAAGCCAGACACAGAAAGACAAATATTGCACAGTCCCACTTATGTGTCAAATGTTTTTTAAAGGTCAAATATAGAGAGAGACAAGAAAATAGCGGTTACAAGGGTTAGGGTGGGAGAAGGAAATGGGGAGATGTAGGTCATAGATACAAAGCAGCAAACATGTACGAACAAATCAAAAGATCTAAAGTCCAATAAGAGGAATATAGTAAATAATAGTGTATTGCATTCGGATTTTTGCTAAATGAGTAGATTGCAGTTGTTCTTGCCAAAAGGAGGAAAATAGGAAATTCCGTGAGATGATGGATATGTTCATCTGTTCCACTATAGTAACCATTTTACTATATGTATGTATCTTATAACATCCTGTTGTACACCTTACAATTTACAATGAAATTAATTTTTAAAAAGGAATTCATAGTTAACGTTGAGTTTTTTTAAAAGAGCGAATTACACATTGTATTTACAATATGATTGATCCCCCCTTATTGTTGATAATACTCCCGTATCTATAAAGTACATGTTATAAATCAAATGTATTTAAAAGGATATAACGCAAAATACAAAATATCGACACATGCACACACATGCGCTGATATAGTTTATCAGAGACACTCACACTGGTGGCTTTCTCTTTATTTGAGACAGGGGTGGAACTTCCTGCCAGGAGCTCAGAGAGCCAGGTAGCAATAGATAAAGCACGAAGGGCTGCCTGTACCATTCAAGGCTCCAGCAAGCCCTGTTTGGCGGGTCAGGTCAGAGGCCCCTCCCTCTCCAGATCCTTACAGAGCCTCCTCCCAGACATTCAAAGATGTAGTTCTGTCTTTGACCAGCAGGTGGCGATTATCTCAATATTCCACACCTGCTGCGATGGAAAAGTAACAATTTTTGTAAAGAGAGACAAAGACAGTACGAAATGAATAATACTAAATATATTTGAAAAATTCATGTGGAGAGAAAAAAATTGAATGTGTATTGCTGTTTTAGTTTTTGATAATGACTTCCAAAGCTGGGTCTCTCACAATTATTATTTCATTCAGTGCATATTTGGGGGCGCACTGCCAACTCAAGTCCATTTGTTCATCCCACTCTTCTCTGAAGCCCAGACTCTCATTTTCAACTGTCTGCAGGACATACTCATTTGGAGAAAGACGACTACAATTTGTTTCTACATGTGTGGAGTGAGTGTGTGTTTCTCTAATGTTAAACTGAAGAGTAAAGAATAGGCAAGATAACTCATTAAATAATAAAAAGAAATGGCACAAATGTCTTTTCCTCTTCCAAACTCCAAAGGAAAGCATATGCTATAAAAAATAACACCAAAGCTCACAAGTTACATAAATACGTGTAAATTGCATGTTTTGTGTGTATATTTTCAAATAATCCTTAATATAGTTATTCCATTCATTTTACATCAAAATCCCCCCACTGATGGAATGAAGAATTCTGGAACTAACATTTCTAATACCACTTAAAGAAGTGGTATGTTCCAGATGCTTTCTTTTTATTGTTTTTACCTTTTATTTTCAGTTCAGGGGTACATGTTTCGGCTTCTTATATAGGAAAATTGCATGCATGTTGCTGTGGTTTGGTGTACAGATTATTTCATTATCCAGGTAATAAGCACAGTACCCTGTATTAGTCCGTTTTCACACTGCTGTAAAGAACTTCCCTGAGACTGTAATTTACAAAGGAACGAAGTTTAATTGACTCACAATTACACATGGCTGGCGATGGGGGCCTCAGGAAACTTAAAATCATGGTGGAAGTTGAAGGAGACGCAAGCACCTTCTTCACAAGGTGGCAGGAAAAGAGAGTGTGTGAAGGAGAAACTTCCAAACACATAAAACCATCAGATCTCGTGAGAACTCACTCAACCATGAGAACAGCATGGGGGAAACCACCCCTATGATCCAGTCACCTCTGACCAGTTCCTCCCTCAACACCTGGGGATTACAATTCAAGATGAGATTTGGGTGGGGACACAAAGCCAAACCATATCATAACCGACAGGTAGTTTTTTTATCCTCACCCTCTTCACACCGTCCACCCTCCAGTAGGCCCTGGTGTCTGTTGGTCCCTTCTTTATACCCATATGTACCCCATGTATAGCTCCCACTTACAAGTGAGAACATGTGGCATCCAGTTTTCTGTTCCTGCATTAGTTTGCTTAGGATAATGACCTCCAGCTCCACCCATGTTGCTGCAAAGGGCATGATCTCATTCTTCTTTATGATTGTGTAGTATTCCATGGTGTATATGTACCACATTTTCTTTATCCAATCTACCTTTGATGGGCATTTAAGTTGATTCGATGTCTTTGCTCCTTTGAATAGTGCTTTGCTATTGTGAATGTGTCTTTATGGTAAAACGATTTATATTCCTTTGGGTATATACCCAATAATGGAATTGCTGGGTCAAATGCTAATTCTGCTTTAAGTTCTCTGAGAAATCTACAAGATGTCTACAGTGGCTGAATTAATTTACATTACCACTAGAAGTGTATAAGTTCATTTTTCTCTACAACTTTGCCAGCACCTTTTATTTTTGACTTTTTAATAATAGTCATTCTGACTGGTGTGAAATGGTATCTTATTGTGGTTTTGATTTGCATTTTTCTAATGATTCATGATGTTGAGCTTTTTTGCATATACTTGTTGGCTGTGTGTATGTCTTCTTTGGAAAAGTGTTTGTTCATTTTACTATATGTCCTTTGCCTATTTTCTAATGGGGTTATTTGTTTTTTGCTTATTGTTTTAAGTTATTTACAGATTCTGGATATTAGATCTTTATGAGATGCATAGTTTGCAAATATTTTCTCATATTCTGTGAGTTGTCTGTTTACTCTGTTGATAGTTTTTTTGTTTGTTTGTTTGTTTTTGCTGTGCAGTAGCTCTTTAATCAGATCCCATTTGTCAATTTTTGTTTTCATAGAAATTGCTTTAGCATCTTCATCATGAAATATTTTCCAGGACCTATGTCCACAATGGTATTTCCTAGGCAATCTTTTAGGGTCTTTACAATTTTAAGTTTTACATTTAAGTCTTTAATCCATTTTGAGTTGATTTTTCTGTATGGTGTAAGAAGGGGGTCCACTTTCAGTGTTCTGTGTATGGCTAGCCAGTTACCTTAGCACCATTTATTCAATAGGGAGTTCTTTCCCCATTGCTTGTTTTTTGTCGGTTTTGTTGAAGATCAGATGGCTGTAAGTGTGTGGCATTATTCCTGGGTCTAGATTCTGTTCTCTTGGTCTATGTGCTTATTTTTGTATGCGCACCATGCTGTTTTGGTTACAGTAGCCTCATAGTATAGTTTGAAGTCAGGTAACGTGATGTCTCCAGTTTTGTTCTTTTTGCTTATGATTGCTTGGCTATTTGGCTTCTTTTATGATTCCATATGGATTTTAAAATAGGTTTTTCTAATTCTATGATGGATGTCATTGGTAGCTTGAAAGGAATAGCATTGAATCTGTAAATTGCTTTGGGCAGTATGGACATTTTAACAATATTGAATCTTCCTAGCCATGAGCATGGAATGTTTTTCCATTTGTTTCTGTCATCTCTGAATTCTTTGAGCAGTGTTTTGTAATCTCTCATTGTAGAGATCTTTCACCTCCCTGGTTAGCTGTATCCCTACGTATTTTATTCTTTTTTTTCTTTTTTCTTTTTTTTTTTTTTTTGGCTATTCTGAATGGGATTGTGTCCTTGATTTGGCTCTCAGCTTGGATGTTATTAGTATATAGAAATGCTACGATTTTTGCATTGATTTTGTATCCTGAAACTTTGCTGAAGTTGTATATCCGATCAAGGAGCTTTTGGACAGATACTATGGCAGTATCACCAGACATCATCTACAGTTCATCTGATAGTCTCCTTTTAAAAATCCTGTTAGACATGATTTTTTCTACTTCACAATAATCTATTTCTTTATTATTTTCCATCTATTTGTATGTATGATAATATACATGCGTATATGATAATAAAGACTAATTTATTGACTATAAAAACAGAGTGCTAATGAAAGGGCTGAGAACAAAGCAAAAAGGTCATGGCCAAGTTTCATCACATCTTAACAGTCACCAGTGCAGGGAACAACTTAGTGCCATAGGGACAAGCAAGCTACCACTGCCCCTTGCCTCCCCATTCCACAACCACCCATGTGCCCAAAACCTAATGATGGAAAATGGCTGGGCATAGGGCAAGGCCAACCTGAGAGATTGTGCATATTCTCAAAAGGACAGACAGAAAGTGCAGGTGTATATGGAGCCATGAGGATGATCAAACCAGTTATACAGAGAAACATTTGCACACCTGAGTGCCTGGTACACTTGGCAGTGCTTCGGCAGCACTGTGCTAAAATGGAACAATATCAGAACTCTCAGTTTACTGTTCAATGTTTAAGTTCATCTTGCCTTTCCATACAGACATTCACATCTTCATTTTAACACACCATTCTCATGTCTTCTGCCAAATCATTTCTTTTCCCAGAGCATGAAAATGGGTCATCTCAACAGCATAAGGATTTCTTTGTATTCAGCCATATTTATTTTGAGAATTTAACAGAGAGTATTTATACTGGGACAGGGGTTTGTTTTGGTCAAACACTTTTTGAATAGTTATCAAGGCAACTTAATTTTGTTCTCAATTTGTATGGTTTCACTTTATATTACTCATAAGCAAATATATTATCATTCAGTCATGTTGATGATTGCATTCAAATAAAAATGTTTAATTTCAAGAAAAATTATTCAGTGGAAAATTGTGTTTTCTTTATGCTATCTGCCTACTTTTGAAATGAGATTTTTGCATAGGTGAATTTTCTAGAGTCAAATGACAAATACGTTTCTGTCTGTAAACACTGTCTATGTATTAGCAGATAAAACTTTTTAAATGAGGTTACAAGGAGTCCTCAGTCTTTCACATTAATAGGATTTTAAAAATAGTATTCAAGGCTCCGCAAAGACTAGTTCTTTCTGTATTCTAGACATCCGGTTGACATTTCCGCCTCCACTATGTGAACTTGCAACTGAGATTTGCATGAATAAAAGGTTATTTATTCCTAGTCTTTTCTCAACATGTTTTATGCCCTTGATTTCCTGATCTATGAAATGCAGATTATTACTCTGCTAAAAGGGGGAGTGTGGCCATCCAAACAAGAGTCCATATAAACCAAAAATCCCTGTGAAAACAAGGCAGTGATATCGGAATGGCAGGCCAAAAATGAGAGCTGTTCTATTTTGGAAAAGCTCTTGGGAACTGATCATAGTGTCCTCGTTTTTCTTATGAATATTATATTCATCCTTCATAGTTCCAACTTTTGGGTAAACATTTTCATTAACCTCCATAATAACTCCGGCAATAAAAAAAACTCTTCTCAACTCCTTATATCTGGACAAAGCACGTGATGTAAGCTTCTTTGTGTATCTGCTCCTAATTTCATTCCCTTTCTTTTTTTAATTCTTTATTTGGACTTTTTGTTTATATAAAGATAATTGTAAAATATTAATCATGTCTGTCTTTAATCTTTTGATTTTAGCTTATCTGGTTTCAGATGTCATATTCCTTCAATTAATATTAATTTACTTTCACTCTATCAAATCTTGCAACTGCAAAAAAAATATTAATTTACAACAGAGGGTAAAAATTGATGATTTGGGGAACACAATGTCGTCCACATAACATTTCATTTTTAAACAGTTGCCGACATCTAAAAATTGGAAGATTTCACATATAAATAAAGCTTCCTGGCTTATCTTGAAAAATGAGAAGGTTCTGCCACCCAGGGCCTACATTCCTACATGACCTTAAGGAAATAACTGGCTAGAGCTGAGTAGCAGTTTCCTTATCCCCAGTCACTGTGGTTCCTATCACTTCCTATCCCCACAGATACACGGAATGTTAGTTTTTATTGTACTACTATTGCTGGTACTTTTCTTACAGTAAAGAGAAAAGTGAAATATTTCTTATTAAAAGAGATTTTAAACATTCTAACTACAAATAAATGATAAGTAGGTGAGGTAATGGATATGTTAATTCACTTGATTTCATCATTCCACAATCTGTGTGTATGTACATATATACATACACATACATATACACATACATATATATATCAAAATATCACACTGTACCTTATAAATAATGCAATTATTACTTCTCTATTAAACATAAAATTTTACATATTTATTATTTTAGAGACAGGGTCTCACTATGTTGCCTAGGGTAGTCTCAAACTCCTGAGCTCAAGGGATTCTCCCACTTCAGCCTCCTGAAGTAAGATGGGACTACAGGCGCATGCCATCATGCCCAGCTAAAAAATAAAAATTGTGAAACGTGGGTGGAAAAAAGAAACTAAGAATACTGTTCATTTCAGTAAAAGTGGAGAGTATTAACTTGTGGTAGCAAAAGTTCTTGTTATTTTTATTTACTCCTGCTTATATTATCTACATCATCAACTTGACCCCATAGGCCTATGAATTCGGCTTTCCTGGAATTAAAAGTTTTCCACGTCACATCACTGATGTCCCACATAGCCTTTCTGAGGTGAATATGATAAATATGCACATTTTCCCATTTTTGGACAAATAAAGGAAATGCATATTTGAAGAAACTTTTAAATACCACATTAGAAAAACATTTGATGGGATATAATGAACTTCTGTTTGCCATATTTAGTGCTGTCATATTTTCTTAAGTGACCTCCAGCTGGCAGGTCGCAATGGGTATTCAAAGATAATACATCTTGGATAAATTCAGTTCTGTGCCAAGTTATCTCTGGCCATGATATTTTCCTCTGACCCAATAAGTGATGTGGGGACAGCATTTCAATTGAACCGTTTCACATTAGACGTAGATATTTGTCTGAACAGTCTTTGCCTATTTTCAGAATGGTATGCTTTATGCCTTTATAAGAGTTATATCACAAATAGTCCAACATAACTCTAAGTGCCTAAAAGCCTAGAGAATGAATTTAATGGATTTGGATTTCTGGCAACAGAAGTAACTCCTGCTGCTTTCTGCATTTGCAATATTTATTTGTAACCATAGAAAACAATTAACTGGTAAATACCCTCTCTGAAAGGTTCAGGTATTTTATTTGTCCATATTCTCTGATGGTCCTTGCTCATATGCAGCCATTTGGTAATACCATAAAAACAGGTTTGTTTGTCTATTTGTTTTGATCAGTTTTGCACAGGTAATATCAGCTTTATTTAAAAATGAACACATGGCCTCCAATTCCACTCCTAGGTATATACATAAGAGAATTAAAAACAGGTGTTCAAGCAAAAACTTGTACATTAATGTTTATAGCAACATTATTAATAGTAGCCAAAAGATGGAAACAGTCCAATGCCCATCAACTGGTAAATGTACAAGTGAAATGCAGTACGTCTATACAATGGAATACTATTCAGCCATAAAAAAGTACTGGCGGATGCTACAACATGGATAAACCTTAAAAACATTATGCTAACTGAAAAAAGTCAGATGCAAAAAGTCACATACTGTATGATTCCATTTATATGACATGTCCAGAATAAGCATAGCCATAAAGACAGAAAGGAGATTAGCTGTTGTTTAGGGTTGATGACATCTACTGATAAACAAAGTTAAAATTTAGAAACATTTTCTTTCCTTATGTATACACACACACACACACACACACACACACATACATATATATACACACACAAGAAGAAGTATATGTTGATTTATAATTTATATAACTGAATTAATACCATAACATAGAGGAAAAGGAAAATACAAAACAGTTACTTGTTTTTAGCAAAAAATTTATGTTAAGTTTACAATCAGGGAAAGTAAACAAAATATTTTTTAAAACACAGGATAAGCCTGTTTGTGAAGCAAAAAGAGAAAAAAATCACATGTTAGAAATGTGTTCTATTACTTGGAAAATATGCTGTTATATGAAAAAGGCATGTTGCAAAGAGATGTTATGATAAGATTACATTTTCCTTTGAATATATATCTCTATATATTTATTATATGTTCATACCTCACACATACGTATGTGTGTATACACACACATGCAAAGTTATTTCAACTGAGAGTGTAGCTGAAGGGAACATGCTATGGTTTAAGACACTGTATGCTATGGAGGAAAGTCAATTCCAATAATTTGTTATAAGAGCTCACATATTTCAAATCAAGGCATTCTGGTAAGAATGTGATTTATTTAAATTAATGTTTCACTTTTCTAAATACATAAATCTACATATGAAACCTTTTTTGCCTGTGGTAACTAAAGAATTCATCCCTATTTGTATTCTCTATGTCAACTGAAATAGACAGCCCTCTCTTTCACAATTAAATTGCATTCAACCTCTTCAGACAAGAAAGTCAATGGCTCATTCTTTTCGTAATTAAAGGCAGAGTACATGTTTTACTTCCAGTAATGGCAAAATAAGTCACATTGAACCAAACCTCCCATAGCTAGCAGTTATAAACTGTGAGAAACAACTTAAATAGCTATCTAAAAGCACTTGAGGACACTAGAACTCATTCCTTCTATCTAACTGTATGTTTGTACCCGTTAACCATCTCTCTTCATTCCTCCAACCCTCCCCAGCCTTGGCTAACTACCATTCTACTGTCTACCTCCATGAGATCAAAGTTTATAACTCCCACCAATAAGTGAGAACATGTGGTATTCATCTTTCTGTGTCCGCCTTATTTCACTTAATATGACTTCCAGTTCCATTCATGTTGCTGAAAATGACAGGATTTTGTTATTTTGTATGGCTGAATGGTATTCCATTGTGTATATATACCACATTTTCTTTATCCGTTCATCCATTGATGGGCACTTGATTCCCTGTCTTGGCTATTGTTAATAGCACGGAAATAAATATATGACTGCAGGTATCCTTTTGATATACCAATTTCCTTTCCTTTGGATAAATGCCCAGCAGTGTGATTGCTGTATCATATGGCAGTTCCATGTTTTGCTTTTTGAGAAACCACACCGTTTTGATAGCACAGTAGGCTGACTATAGCTAACTATTTATTGTATATTTCAAAATAGCTAGAAGAGAATATTTGAAATATTCCCAACACAAATAAATTATAAATTTTCAAGGCAATGGATATTTTAAATACCCTAATTAGATCATTACAAATTTTATGTAAGTACCAAAATATCACATGTACCCCATAAATGTATATAATCATTATGTGTCAATAAAACATTTTTTAAAAAACTTTCCCTGTAGTACCTATTTGTCTCCTTAGAATATTTATGAGATTATCACAGTACATATTTTTGTATCATGTTTTTCTTTTCTTAGAGTACTGTATGATGTATACATTTCAGTACCTTAATAATGACATTTCTGCATTCTTGTTGCTTCATGCTAAGATTTAGTAGTGCTTATATTCTGTAACTGTGTTACAGAAAAATTAACATTTATTGTTCATTATTTTAAAGCACTTGAGTAAGACTGAGAGCAAGCAGAGATTGGAGAGACGTAGAATTTGGAAGAGGAAATGTTTCTGGATGCCTGCTTTTATGGCTTTTTGCCCAGTTACGTGTGGAGTGGCTATTATTGCTTTTTGTCTGGTTACATGTGGAGTGGCTAAAATTCAGATGAATCTGTAGTGTTACCAGTTTAGGAATCAATGGCCACATTTTGGGGCAATCACAGCAGCTGAAAAATAAGTAAATAATACACTGAAAGGCGAAAGTCACAAAGAGAGTGCCACAAATTCTGTATATAACTTTGGCTCAAACATCTGGCTGACCCCTGAACTATACATGGTGGGGAGAACAGTAAGCTTCAGTTATTTTAGCTTTAGCTAAAATATTTCATCTGATGCTAACTGCAGAAGAGACAGAGATTGAATCAATTTGTTGCTTCAACCAACAAACAAGTTAATACTCTGTACAGCAGTTGTCCCCAACCGTTTTGGCACCAGGGGACCAAGACCGGTTTTCAGGAAGGCAATTTTTCCACCGATGGGGTGTTGTGGTAGATTTCAGGATGAAACTGTTCTACCTCAGATCATCAGGCATTAGATTCTCATAAGGAGCATGCAACCTAGATCCCTCATATGTGCAGTTCACAATAGGGTTCATGCTCCTATGAGAATCTAATGATGCCACTGATCTGACAGGAAGCGGAGCTCAGGTGGTAATGCTTGCTGGCCTACGGCTCACCTCCTGATGTGCAGCCTGGTTCCTAACAGGCCAGGGACCAGTACTGGTCCGTGACCTGGGGGTTAGAGATCCCTGCTGTAGAGGAACAAAATTTGGAACATACAAGGTATCATTCACAAAGATAGTGTTACATAAACAAAGACAGCATTACATAAACAAAAACTAAGAAAGTACAATGTTAGTATATCTGCAATACAAGATATGCTAAAGGAAGTTTTTTCAGGCTGAAGAGAAATGATACCAGATATAAAATGAAATCTAAATAGAGGAATGAAAAGCATTAAAAAATGGCCAATATGTGGGTAAGTATAAACCACTATCTTTTATTTTCCTTTTAATTTATTTTAATTTATTTTATTTTATTTATTTATTTTTTTATTATTATACTTTAAGTTCTAGGGTACATGTGCATAACGTGCAG
>NW_012117210.1:457499-459702 GCF_000951035.1 Colobus angolensis palliatus
AGTTCGCCTGGCTAGGAAAAGGGATTCCCTTCCCCCTTGCGCTTCCCAGGTGAGGCGATGCCTTGCCCTGCTTCAGCTCTCGCTGGTCGGGCTGCAGCAGCTGACCAGCACCAATTGTCCGGCACTCCCCAGTGAAATGACCCCAGTACCTCCGTTTAAAATGCAGAAATCACCGGTCTTCTGTGTCGCTCACGCCGGGAGTTGGAGACTGGAGCTGTTCCTATTTGGCCATCTTGCTCCGCCCTCCCCCCTTTTAATTTATTTTAAATAAAAGTTGCTTTAAAGCAAAAATTATAATGTATTATGAGAGTTAATGTATGTGGGTATAATACATATGGCAGCTATAGTATAAAAGAGAGCAGTGGTAAGAGGAAATGCGTAACACCAATGTTCTTTCATTTTATGTGAAGTGGTACAATATGAAATCTGAGAACACAGAAAGACTAGTGGTTTATATTGTAATCCATAAAGCAATCACTTTAAAATACAATAAGATATAGCTATAAAGTAAATAGAGAAAGCAGAATGAAATTCTAAAACATATTTATTTAACCTAAAAGAAGGCAAACACATATGCATAAGATTGTGATTGGATCCCTTCCTTTCACTGCATACAAATATCAACTCCAGATTGATTAAAGACATAAATGTAAAACCTAAAACTATAAAAACGCTAGTAGAAAATCAAGGAAATACCATTATGGACACAGGCTCTGACAAAGATTTTATGATGAAGACTCCAAAAGCAATTGCAGCAAAAGCAAAACTTGACAAGTGGGACCTAATTAAACTGAAAAGCTTCTGCACAGCAAAAGAAACTATCAACAGAATAAACAGACAACCTACAGAAAGGGAGAAAATATTTGTAAACTATGCATCTGACAAAGGTCTAATATCCAGAATCTATAATAAACTTAAATAAATCAACAAGGAAAAACAAACAGCCTGATTAAAAAATGGGCAAAGGACAAGAACAGTTTTCAAAAAAAGACATACATGCAGCCAACAGGCATGTGAAAGAATGCTCAACATCACCAATCATTAGAGAAATGCAAATCAAAACTACAATGAGATAGCATCTCACACCAGTCAGAATGGCTATTACTAAAAAGAAAAAATAACAGATGCTGGCAAGGTTGTGGAGAAAAGTTAACAATTATACACTACTAGTGGGAATGTAAGTCAGTTCAGCCACTATGAAAACCAGTTTGGCAAAATGAAGGCAGAAATAAAGATGTTCTTTGGAACCAATGAGAACAAAGATATAACATACCAGAATCTCCGGGACACATTTAAAGCAGTGTGTAGAGGGAAATTTATAGCACTAAGTGCCCACAATAGAAAGCAGGAAAGATCTAAAATTGATACCCTAACATCACAATTAAAAGAACTAGAGAAGCAAGAGCAAACACATTCAGAAGCTAGCAGAAGGCAAGAAATAACTAAGATAAGAGCAGAACTGAAGGAGATAGAGACACAAAAAACCCTCCAAAAAATCAATGAATCCAGGAGTTCGTTTTTTGAAAAGATCAACAAAATTGATAGACCGCTAGCAAGACTAATAAAGAAGAAAAGAGAGAAGAATCAAACAGACTCAATAAAAAATGATAAAGGGGGTATCACCACCAACCCCACAGAAATACAAACTACCATCAGAGAATACTATAAACACCTCTATGCAAATAAACTAGAAAATCTAGAAGAAATGGATAAATTCCTGGACACATATACCCTCCCAATACTAAACCAGGAAGAAGTTGAATCCCTGAATAGACCAATAGCAGGCTCTGAAATTGAGGCAACAATTAATAGCCTACCCACCAAAAAAAGTTCAGGACCAGACAGATTCACAGCTGAATTCTACCAGAGGTACAAGGAGGAGCTGGTACCATTCCTTCTGAAACTATTCCAATCAATTGAAAAAGACAGAATCCTCCCTAACTCATTTTATGAGGCCAACATCATCCTGATACTAAAGCCTGGCAGAGACAGAACAAAAAAAGAGAATTTTAGACCAATATCCCTGATGAACGTCGATGCAAAAATCCTCAATAAAATACAGGCAAACCGAATCCAGCAGCACATCAGAAGCTTACCCACCATGATCCAGTGGGCTTCATCCCTGGGATGCAAGGCTGGTTCAACATACGCAAATCAATAAACGTAATCCAGCATATAAACAGAACCAAAGACAAGAACCACA
>NW_012117210.1:460227-460776 GCF_000951035.1 Colobus angolensis palliatus
AGCATATAAACAGAACCAAAGACAAGAACCACATGATTATCTCAATAGATGCAGAAAAGGCTTTTGACAAAATTCAACAGCCCTTCATACTAAAATCTCTCAATAAATTCGGTATTGATGGAACATATCTCAAAATAATAAGAGCTATTTATGACAAACCCACAGCCAGTATCACACTGAATGGTCAAAACTGGAAGCATTCCCTTTGAAAACTGGCACAAGAAAGGGATGCCCTCTCTCACCACTCCTATTCAACATGGTGTTGGAAGTTCTGGTTAGGGCAATCAGGCAAGAGAAAGAAATAAAGGGTATTCAGTTAGGAAAATAAGTCACATTGTCCCTGCTTGCAGAGGACATGATTGTGTATTTAGAAAACCCTATTGTCTCAGCCCGAAATCTCCTTAAGCTAATGAGCAACTTCAGCAAAGTCTCAGGATACAAAATCAATATGCACAAATCACAAGCATTCTTATACACCAGTAACAAACAGAGAGCCAAATCATGAATGAACTTCCATTCACAATTGCTTCAAAGAGAATAAAATACCTA
>NW_012117210.1:462191-471958 GCF_000951035.1 Colobus angolensis palliatus
CCAAATGTCCATCTGTGACAGACTGGATTAAGAAAATGTGGCACATATACACCATGGAACACTATGCAGCCATAAAAAACGATGAGTTCGTGTCCTTTGTAGGGACATGGATGCAGCTGGGAACCATCATTCTCAGCAAACTATCACAAGAACAGAAAACAAATCACCGCATGTTCTCACTCATAGGTGGGAATTGAACAATGAGATCACTTGGACTCTGGAAGGGGAACATCACACACCGGGGGCTATTATGGGGAGGGGGCAGTGGGGAGGGATTGCACTGGGGGTTATACCTGATGTAAATGATGAGTTGATGGGTGCTGATGAGTTGATGGGTGCAGCACACCAACATGGCACAAGTATACATACGTAACAAACCTGCACGTTGTGCACATATACCCTAGAACTTAAAGTATAATAATAAAAAAAAATTTTTTAAAAAAAGAAATAGAAAAGCAGTTTGGCAATTTCTTAAAGAACTAAAACAGAACTACTATTATTCCCAGCAATTCCATTACTGGAATAACCAAAGGAACCAAGGGAATGTAAATCGTTCTCCCATAAAGACACATGCACGTGTATGTTCTCTACAGCACTATTCACAATAGGAAAGTCACGGAGTCAACCTAGATGCCCATCAATGATGGATTGAATAAAGAAAATGTGTTACATACATACCATGGAATATTATGTAGTCATAAAAAAGAATAAGATTATGTATTTTGCAGGCGTGTGGATGGAACTGGAGGCCATTACCCTTAGCAAACTAGCACAGACACAGAAAACCAAATACCTCATGTTCTCCCTTATAAGTGGTAGCTAGACACTGAGTACACATGAACATAACAATTGCAACAACAGACATCAGGGACAACTAGGGGGAAGGGTAGTTGGGAGGGAAGGGATGAAAAACTATTACATACTATGCTCCCTTTCTGGGTGATGGGATCAATCATACCCCAAACCTCAGCATCACATAATACATCCATATAAGAAACCTGCACATGTACCCCCTGAACCTAAAATAAAAGTTGAAATAGTAAAATAAAATAAAAAGTAAAATAAAATGTAGGTTTTTATTTTCATTATTCAGATATGGTAAAGCCAGCAGATGTGGAGATAATTGCCACTGAATAGATAGATTGTTACCCTTCTCAAATGCAGGGGGCACACCAGGCCAAGCAGCTGATGCTTGTTAAGAAACTAAAAGATGGCCAAGAAAAACCTAACATACAATAACCCCTGCTTTCAAGGGACTTAGAGTTTAGTTCAAAAAAACGGTGATATGGGAGGCGCTTTACCATTCTCAGAGTCAGAGAGCTTCAGAGATGCTAATGGTCAAATCAATCTTTCCTTTATTTAGAAAAATGGGCTCAAATTAGATATACACATTGCTTTGCTTTCCTCTCACCTTTTTGTGCCAAGAGACAGTAAGATTCCTTAGTTCACACTTTTTAGTCACCCCAAATACCTACAATCTTGAAATACATCCACTACCCTATAACAACTTACATTATATGATGCCTTACAGTTTAAAATGCAATTTCACAGGTTTTTTAACAAACTAATCCTAAAATGTATGCAGAGCATGAACTATTATTCCTATTTTTTGGATACATAAACTGATTAACAGAGATCTGCACAGTGGACTTAAAAGTCAGGAGGTTATACACTCACAGATAATGGGTTGTTGACTTTGAACAAAAATTCCCCAGAAATGTAATTCTTATTCAGTCCCAATTGGAAATCAGAGGGGGTGATTGCGAAGGAGTAGAGGGCTTATATTGAAAGAAAGATGAGTATCCTAGAGTGTGCTGAGGATAACTCTTTTTGTGGGGAAAAAAAAAGTCATAAACTCAGAAGTCCTGGGGTTGCTGGGATGCCATTAAGAAGGAGTCAGCCCCTCACTCAACTTCCCACTTTTAAATGGGTGCCAACCCGTATGTTCATCGCAGCACTATTCATGATAGCAAAGACATGGAATCAACCTAGGTGCTCATCAAGGTGGATTGGATAAAAAATAGTCATATGTATACACCACGGAATACTATGCCACCATAGAAAAAAAATGAAATCATGTCCTTTGCAGCAACATGGATGCAGCTGGAGGCAATTATCTTATGCAAAATAATGCAAAATCAGAAAACCAAATACTGCATGTTCTCACTTATAAGTGGGAGCTAAACATTGAGTACACATGGATACAAAGACAGGAACAATGGACACTGGGGCCTACTTGAGGGGAGAACAGGGAAGAAGGATTAGGATTGAAAAATCTGTCAGGTAGTACGATTAAGGATTAGGGCACTTCCAGTTGAACGAAGGATAGCTGTATTATGTTAAACTTAATTATGACCTTATGATTATCTTTACTTGGAGATTAAGTATCATTTCAGGAAATGTGTATGGGTTCAAGTTGACAAGGGGTGGACTTGTGATGGTTAATATTAAGTGTTAACTTGATTGGATCGAAGGATACAAAATATTGTTTCTGGGTGTATCTGGGTATTTCTGGGTGTTGCCAGAAGAGATTAACATTGGAGTCAGTGGACTGGGAGAGGAAGACCCACCCTGAGGAAAACCCACCCGCAATCTGGGTGGGCGCCGTCCAATCAGCTTCCAATGTGGCTAGAAAAAGCAGACAGAAGAAGGGGGAAGAAGCTGACTTGCTGAACCTTTCAGTCTTCATCTTTCTCCCGTGCTAGATGCTTCCTGCTCCCGAACATCAGACTCCAAGTTCTTCAGCTTTTGGACTCTTGGACTTACACCAGTGGTTTTCCATGGGCTCTTAGACTTTCAGCCACAGACTGAAGGCTGCACTGTTGGCTTCGCTACTTTTGAAGTTTTGGGACTTGGACTGAGCCACTACTGGCTTCCTTGCTCCTCAACTTGCAGATGGCCTATCCTGGGACTTCATCTTGTGATCATGTGAGTCAATTCTCCTTAATAAACTCCTTTTCATATATACATATATCCTATTAGTTTTGTCCCTCTAGAGAACCCTGACTAATACACTATCCGGTTGATGAAATAATTTGTACAACAAACCCCAGCGACATGTAATTTATCCATGTAACAAACTGGCATATATATGTACCCTCTGAACCCAAAAGTTGGAAGGGGCAAAAAAGAAGGCAAACAAAGGATAGAGGAAGTTTTTAAAGGAGATGCACTGAAATAGCAAAATATTATAATTAAATCAAATTTCATTGATAGTACTTTAAATGCTAATAGACTAAACACTCCCAAGTAAAAGGCAAAGATTATGAGACTATATACAAAAACAAGATCTAAATATATGTTGTCTAAAGGAAATGCAGTTTAACTATAATAGCAAAATAAGCTGAAAGTAAAGGGAAAGAAAAAGATGTACCACACCAAGAGTAAGCATATGAAAGCTATAGTGGTGATATTAATATCAGATTTTGTACTTGGTGGCTACAGGACATTTTATGCGTCTGCCTCAGGATATAACCATGAACAAAATGAACAAAGTTCTTACCTTTTCAAAGTTAATGTTTTAGTGAGGTTGGTAAAAGGTAATAAACAAATAAGTAAAATACGGAGTATGTGATATGGCCTAGCTAATTTGGACAGGCACAACATGATTGACAGTTAAGAGAAGGGAGTTAGGAGCCATGATGGTGGATTTCAGTCACAGCTCTGCCCACTTAAAAACTGTGTGACCTTAGGGCTAATAATAATAGTATCTCCCTATTAAACTTGATGTGAGAAATAAATGTGTTAGTACATATGAAGCACTGAAAACAGTGCATGGCTAAGAGAGAGAACTACCAAAGTTTATGCTGTCATTTTTATTGTGGAACAATTAATGCAGGGAAAGGAGATGGGGAGTGCAGAAGGGGTGTGAACTTTTAAAAGTAGTATAATCATTGAAGTTCTCACTGATGGAAATGACACTTGAACAAAGACCTATTTCTATATAAAAAGATTATTGTGTGTTACAGCAGAGGCCAGCACAGAGGAAGTGACTCACTGAAAGTCCTATGATCCGCGATGGACCTGGTATCTGAGGCCTAGGTATCAGATACTGTTTCTCCAGTGAACTTATTAATGTCATTTCTTTCTCAGACTTAATGGAAAATTGCTTCTTTAACATTCAAATAAAAGGTGAAATGACAAAGACATAAAAACACAGAGAATAAAAAGGTTTCAATGATAAATTCTGTTCCTCTAGGTTTTGTTTTTGTTTTGTTTTGTTTGGGATTGTTTTGGAGGGGGGACAGGGTCCTGCTCTGTTACCCAGACATGAGTGCAGTGGTACAATCATGGATCACTGCAGCCTCAACCTCCCTCGCTCAAGCGATCTTCCCACCTCAGCCTCCCAAGTAGCTGTGACTAGGCAGGTGCATGCCACTATACCAGGTTAATTTTTTTTTTTTTTTTTTTTTTTTTTGTGGAGACAGAGTTTCATTATTTTGCCCAAGCAAGTCTTGAACTGCTGGACTCAAGCGATCCTCCCTCCTCCGCCTCCCAAAGTGTTGGGATTACAGGCATGAGTCACTGGACTTGGCCCTTCAGAAGTTTTTAACATTTCATTCTTACTACGAAATGCTTTTTCTCACATTAACTTCTTTCTTCTCCTTACCACTCTCACAAACATTTTTACTTTCCAAACTTGATTCTAAAATTCACCATTTCACACACCCTCCAGACAATATCCCCAAACCCCATACAGTATCAGTAGGGTCACAAACTTTCTTTTTAACATGATCATGAAGTCATAAATACACATTAACTGGTTCCAAATTCTTTACAGTGAATCATATTACTAATTTAATTATAAAAAGTAAGGGAAAGTTAAAAAAAGATTTTGCCTATCCAAAAACAGAAAAATAATTTTAAAGAAATATAAATTATGGGAAACTATTCCAGCATATTTTACAGGCAGATATTTAGTATTCTTAATATATAAATAAGTCTGAGTACCTAAAATGTTTTGTTCCAAGTCTGCAGTGAAATAATTCAAATAATAATTCTGCATCACAAACATATAAAGACTAAGGAAGAACAAAATTATAATATATGTAAACAAAAATACATATTAAACAACAGAATTTATTAACCATCCTATACATATAGTGATTAAAATTTTCTAAAATAATATATAATGTCATCTGAACCTACCTATATAGTACTATGAACATAGAAATATATCTGGAGAATAGTAACTACATTACCAAGGATGGACATCTTGTTACATAACAGGACAAAAGATTAAAAAATTTTCTCTAGTGAATACTTATTTCTCCACTGCATTTATTTTTGGAACCAATACATTAATTTTGAAGTCAGCAAAAATTAAAATGAGATAACATTTTATAATATTATATATTTCTCATTAGAAATTTGACCACAAAAATAATTCTGTCAAAATGTAGTTCTGTACATGAAAAAATATATATATATCAAATATACATACATATGTGCACATAATTTTTAAAAATAAGTTACAAAACATTTTGCAATATACATCTGTATGTAGGCATTTATGTGTGTGTGTGTGTGTGTATATATATATATACATAAAATCATCATCTGTCTCACACACACACAAACACACATACACAGAGAGCTTTCTTTTTATCATGGAGGCTGAATAAAACTTCCTGGCACATGATTTAATATAATTTAATTACAGTAGGCTCTGTCTAGGCCACTTAATTTGCCACTTAAAGTTCTAGAAAGTTCCTTCTGATGGGGTCTCTGCTTCCCAGGCTTCCTGCTGAATTATGTACAAGTAGTCATTTTGGAACTGGTCACTAGATGGTACTGATCTCTAATTTCTGATTTTTCTAATGAAAATCATAACAATTTGGGAAAATGAAACAATCATCTATTAAAAGTCATTTTGCCTTGTGAGTGGTGCAAGAATGTGTAAGTCAAAATAATGATCAAATCCCTTTACTTAGTTTTCCTTTCTATGGTTCCACAAATACAAATATTTCTTCTTCTTACCACTCTCACAAATATCTTTACTTTCCAAACTTGATTCTAAAATCCACCATTTCACACACTCTCCTGACAATATCCCTCAGTATCATACAGTATGTAGCAATAGTGGTAACACTCTGCTGTGAGGTCTGGGGTCAGAGCAAAGAGAGGAGAATGGGTTCAGCCACTTTCTATAATTGTTTCATTAAGTTTCACACAGTTTTCTGGACATGCCCAACTGCTGAATAGTGGATTTCCACAATGGATTTCTCCAGGAATGAACCAGGTTATATAGCATTTCTCATCTCTTATATCTGGCTAGAATGTCAGATTATCTCCTCCTTCTACTCTTTCCCTGAATAACACCTCTTTGCCCCTCGAGTCTCAGTTTAAACATCACTTCCTGTGGGAAGCTTTCCCAACACATCCTAACGGTTTATTAACTTTACCCACCTGGTAACTCCACCAGCTTCACCATTTCCAGATACACTTTTTCATTTGAAAAGGGTCCAATGAGTGTGCAGTCAAAATTTCTCATGGCTGTGGCTTCACACAATGGACTGATGACTCTGGAGCTTTCAAATGTCTTATCTAATGATTGGCCCAATGATTTGCCTCTTCCACTTTTGAGTGGGATGCCTGGGACATAGGTCAGATGAGTAATATAAGTCAGAAAAGCCCAGATAGTGAAGACTACAATGAATAATACTTAACTCTTCAATGCCCAGACACTGAAGAACATCTTGATTATGGTATACACTTTTATGGGCTTTGTTTCTGAATGTAACAGGAATTCACCCTCAATTTAAACAATAGAGAAACCACATTCATAAATGTAGGGGAAAATGCAAATAACAAGCTCACTGCAACCTCTGCCTCCTGGGTTCAAGCAATTCTCCTGTCTCAGCCTCCTGAGTAGCTGGGATTACAGGCGCCTGCCACCACGCCCAGCTAATTTTTGTATTTTTAGTAGAGACACGGTTTTGTCATGTTGGCCAGGCTGGTGTCGAACTCCTGACCTCAGGTGATCCACCTGCCTCGGCATCTCAAAGTCCTGGGGTTACAGGTGTGAGCCACCGCACCCGACCAATTAGTGATATTTTAATCAGTGTCTGCTCTCTTCTAGGCCCCTTCCTTCTATTCTTATTAAATTCTCACGATAATAATATCATCACTAGACTAGTGTTATGAGAATGTTGATAGATTATTCTGCTGCCACTACTAGCTTATACGATATTTAATAGCATTGCTTCCCTTCTATTTCTATTTAGGAGGTGAAGAATCTTTAAGAAAGTGGAAAGATGCTGTATTTAAATTTGTATTGTAAAACATTTGTGATATAGTATTTGTAAAATTGAGATGAAAAAGTAATTTCTCAAAGTCTATTGTTTCATCTAGTTCTTTTAATAAAGGAAATATAGCTGAAAAAAAATAAGCGATAAGATAAATTCCCTGAAGTGGAAATTATGGGACAGAATAAATTTTTGTCCAGTTTTGTTTTGATGGAAGGTGCATTTGGAAACAGACTAAATTCATTTTTTTTTTAAGACAAAACAAAGGCTGACAAAGACTCAGAGCAACTTAACTGTCGCACATTGCCCTGGCAGGAATTCAAATGGTAAAAAGACCTTGGAAAACAATTTGGCAGTTTTTACAAACTTAACATAAAGATAGCACTTAACCCACAATCCCACTCCTAGGTATTTTACCCAGGAGATTTGAAGACATTATAAGTTTGCACAAAAATATGTACATGAATGTTCATAGTATCATTATTCATAATAGCCAAAAGTAGAAAAAGCCCAAATGTCTATCAATTGATGAATGGATAAATATATGGTACTGTAATCCATACAATGAAATATTAATGTTATTATTCATTAATATTTAATATAAGGCAGAACATTCAGCCTTAAGAAGGAATTAAGTGACTGATGTATGATATAATGCAGATGAACCTAAAAAACATTATGCTAAGTGAAAGAAACCAGACAAAAACAAAGGAATTTACTATATAATTCCACTTTTACAACATTGTGGAAAATATAAAACTATAGAGATAAAAAATCAGATTAGAGGTTGCCAGAGACTGGCGGGAGGGAGAAGAGGATTGACTACAAGAGTACAACTGGGCTCTACCAGTGATAGAAATGTTTATGCCTCTGTGACGGTGATGGTTGTATTCATTTTTCAGAGTTATAGAACTGAACACCTAAAAACAGTCAGACTGACAGTAGGTAAAGTATATCCCAGTAACCCAAGTTGGCAAGGGGGCATAAATTGACCATATTTAAGACCAGTTCTGAGTTGAAGAGGCTGGTGAAACACTGACAGAAGAATACTTGTCAGAAACAACAGGAAACACTTAAAAATAGCTGAGACAGCAACTGTTCACATTTGGTTATTTCCCTTCTCCTCTGTGCAAACTTTCTAGTTTTAAAATAAAGTAAGTATATTGTAAAAAAAAAAAAAAACTTAATGATAATGACTAAAAGAATAGTAACTTAATCTATAATTTACTGAAGAGTAGAATTAAACCAAGGATCTGAGAGGAGAGAAAAGCCTGAAAGAATTTGAAAAGTGCCAGAAAAACAGAAAAAAAGTAGGGCATAGAAAAGGTAGAAAAATAGAAAGCACAAAATAAAATGATAAAAGTAAATCCAAATGTATAGGAAATCATATCAAGTATAAACCAACTCAGCCAGTTTTTAAAAACACAATATCTGATTGATTTTTTTAAGTCCAGTTATATGCAATTTACAAGAGACACAGCTAAAATGAAATGACACAGAAGGGGAAAACAATTCTAGATATGCTGAGTTAACAAGATTTATAGCTAAAATATGACAGCATAGAAATTTTGAAAGTAAAGGAACAGCAAAAGACGTGTCAGCAAAATACTGAACAAAAGAAACTTAGCGTAGCTATATTATCAGGAAAAAAACAGTCTTTAAGGGAAAAAGCATTATTAAGGGTAATGAAGGTCAGTACAGAATGATGAATGGTATAATTCTCCAGGAAAGTATCACAGTTATATGCTTTTATGCCTCCTATTAATACAGCTTCAAACCTACAGAGAAAAAATCAGCGAATTACAAAGAGAAATGGACATATCTACCATTTGTGAGAGTTCTTAACATTCCTCTCAAAAAAAAGGAAGTAAAGATATGGAAAACTTGAAAATAAAAACTAATAAGCTTGATCTAATGGACATATTATTCTGCACCAACAATTCAAAAACTCACTAGAAAGGAGGCAGAACAAGATGGCAGAAAACAAGGCTCCATTGACCATTCCAGAGCAAGGAATCAAGTTAAAATCTACACAGAAAAACACCTTCATGGGGTTGGAGCAAGATAGCTGAATAGGAACAGCTCCAGTCTCCAACTCCCAGCGCGAGCGACACAGAAGACCGGTGATTTCTGCATTTTCAACTGAGGTACTGGGTTCATCTCACTAGGGAGTGCTAGATAATCAGTGCTGGTCAGCCACTGCAGCCCGACCAGCGAGAGCTGAAGCAGGGCGAGGCATCCCCTCACCTGGGAAGCACAAGGGGGAAGGGAATCCCTTTTCCTAGCCAGGCGAACTGAGAAAAACAACACCTGGAAAATCGGGTAACTCCCACCCCAATACTGCGCTTTAAGCAAACGGGCACATCAGGAGATTATATCCCGCACCTGGCCGGGAGGGTCCCACGCCCACGGAGACTCCCTCGTTGCTAGCATGGCAATCTGACGTCTAACCGCAGGGCAGCAGCGAGGCCAGGGGAGGGGCGCCCGCCATTGCTGAGGCTTAAGTAGGTAAACAAAGCC
>NW_012117210.1:477402-489951 GCF_000951035.1 Colobus angolensis palliatus
CACCAACATGGCACAAGTATACATATGTAACAAACCTGCATGTTATGCATATGTACCCTAGAACTTAAAGTATAATAATAAAAAAAAAGAAAAAAAGAAAATACAAAGTCAGAGGAGACAAAAGAGAAAAGAATAAAAAACAATAAAGCACACCTACACGATTTAGAAAATATACCCAAAAGGCCAAATATCAGAGTTAGTGGTCTTAAAGAGGAGGCAGAGAAAGAGATAGAGGTAGAAAATTTATTCAAAAGGAGTAATAGCAGAGCACTTCACAAACCTAGATAAAAATATCAACATCCAAGTACAAGAAGGTTGTAGAACACCAAGCAGATTCAACCCAAAGAAGACTACCTCAAGGCATTTAATAATCAAGCTCCCAAAGGTCAATGATAAGGAAAGGATCCTAAAAGCAACAAGAGAAAAGAAACAAATAACATACAATGGAGCTCCAATACATGTAGCAACAGACTTTTCAGTGGAAACCGTACAGGACAACAGAGTGGCATGATATATTTATAGTGCTGAAGGAAAAAAACTTTTACTCTAGAATAGTATCTAGAATAGTCCAACAAAAATATCCTTTAAACATGAAAGCGAAATAAAGACTTTTCCAGGCAAACTAAAGTTGAAGAATTTCATTAACACCAGACTTGTCCTACAAGAAATGCTAAACAAAGTACTTCAATCAGAAAGAAAAGGACATTAATGAGTAATAATCACCTGAAGGTACAAAACTCACTGGTAATAGTAAGTACACAGAAAAATACAGAATATTATAATACTGTAACTGTGGTGTGTAAACTACTTTTATCCTAAGAAGAAAGAGTAAATGATGAACCAATCAAAAATAATGACTACAATAACTTTTCAATACATAGTCAGTAAAATAAGATATAAATAGATACAACAAAAAGATTAAAAGCAGGGGGAGAAAGTTAAAGTGTGGGATTTTTATTAGTTTTCTTTTTGCTTGTTTGTTTATGCAAATAGTGATAGTTGTTACCAGGTTAAAACAATGGGCTATAAGAAGGTAATTGCAAGCCTCATGGGAACCTCAAATCAAAAATCACACAATGAATACACAAAAAAATAAAAAGCAAGAAACAAAATCACATCACCAGAGAAAATTACCTTCACTAGAGGAAGACATGAAGGAAAGAAAGTAGGAAGAGAAGACCATAAGAAGCCAGAAAACCAGTAACAAAATGGCAGGAGTAAGTCCTTACTTATCAATAATAACATTGAATGTAAATGGCCTAAACTCTCCAATCAAAAGACACAGTCTGGCTGAAAGGGTGAAAATGCAAGATTCATTGATGTGTTGCATATAAGAAACACACTTCACTTACAAAGACACACATAGACTGAAAATAAAGAGATGGAAAAATATATTCTACACCAATGGAAAGAAAAAAAGAGCAGGAGTCGCTATACTTACATCAGACAAAATAGATTTCCAGAAAAAATACTGTAAGAAGAGACAAAGAAGGTCACTATATAATGATAAAATGTTCAATTCAGCAAGAGGATATAACAATTTTAAATGTATATGCACCCAACACTGGGCACTCAGATATATAAAGCAAATATTATTAGAGCTAAAGAGAGAGAAAGGCCCTGATACAATAATAGCTGGAGACTTCAATGCCCCACTTTCAGCATTGGACAGATCTTCCAGACAGAAAATCAACAAAGAAACATCAGACTTAATCTGCACTATGGACCAATAGATGTAATAGATATTTACAGAACATTTCATCCAATTGCTACAGAATACACATTCTTTTACTCAGCACATGGATCATTCTCAAGGACAGACCATATTTTGGGTCACAACACAAGTCTTAAAACATTCCAAAAACCTGGAAGCATCTTCTCTGACCACAATAGAATAAAACTAGAAATTCATAACAAGGAATTTGGAAAACTATACAAATATATGGAAATTAAACAATATTCTCCTGAATGACAGTAATTGGGTCAGGGAACAAATAAAGAAGGAAATTGAAAAACTTCTTGAAACAAATGATAATGGAAAGACAACATACCATATCCTATGAGATAGAGCAAAAGCAGTACTAAGATGGAAATTTATAGCTATAAGTGCCTACATCAAAAAAGAGAAAAAAAACTTCAAATAAACAATCTTATGATGCATCTTAAAGAAATAAAAAAGCAAGAGCAACCCAAACCCAAAATTAGTAGAAAAAAGAAATAATAAAGATCAGAGCAAAAATAAATGAATTTGAAATGAAAAAAAAAACACAAAACATCAATGAAACAAAACGTTGGTTTTTTGAAAAGTTAAAATTGACAAACCATTAGCCAGATTAACTAACAAAAAAGAGAGAAGAGCCACATAATAAAATCAGAGATGAAAAAGGAGACATTACAACTGATACCACAGAAATTTAAAGGATCATTAGTGGCTACTATGAGCAACAATATACCAATAAAGTGGAAAATCTAGAAGAAATGAACCAATTCCTGGATGTATACAATCTACCAAAATTGAAACAGGAAGAAATCCAAATCCTGAACATACCAACAGCAAGTAACAAGATCAAAGCTGTAATAAAAAGTCTCCCAGTGAGGAAAAGTGTGGAATCTGATGGCTTCACTGCTGAATTTTTACAAACATTTAAAGAACAACTAATACCAATCTGACTCAAATTATTCCGAGAAATAGAGGAGGAAGGAATGCTTTGAAATTCATTCTATGATACCAAAGCCGGACAAAGACACACAAAAAAAGAAAACTACAGGCCAATATCTCTGTATCTCTGATGGATATAGGTGAAAAAATGCTCAACAAAATACTAGCAAACCGAATTCAACAATACATTAGAAAGATCATTTATCACGACCAAGTATCATTTATCCCTGGGAGGCAGGGATGGTTCAAGATACACAAATCAATCAATGTGAGACATCCTATTAAGAGAATGAAGGATAAAAGCCATATGATCATTTCAATTGATGCTGAAAAAGCATTTGACAAAATTCATCATCCCTTCATAATAGAAAAAAAACCTCAAAAATTGGGGATAGAAGGAACATACCTCAACATAATAAAAGCCATATGTGACAGACTTACTGCTGGTATCATACTGAATGGGGAAAATATGACAGCCTTTCCTCTAAGATCTGCAACATGACAAGGATGCCCACCGACACCACTGTTATTCAACATAGTGCTGGAAGTCCTACCTAGAGCAATCAGACAAGTGAAAGATATAAAGGGCATCCAAACTGGAAAGGAAGAAAACAAATTATGCTTGTTTGCTGAAATGATCTTATATTTGGAAAAACCTAAAGATTACACAAGAAAACTATTAAAACTGATAAACAAACTCACTAAAGTTGCAGGATACAAAATCAACATACAAAAATCAGTAGCATTCCTATATACCAACAGTGACAAATCTGAAAAAGAAATTTAAAAAGTAATCCTACCTACAGTAGCCACCCGTAAAATTAAATAACTAGGAATTAACCAAAGAAGTGAAAGATCTCTACAATGAACTCTAAAACACTAATGAAAGAAACTGAAAAGGATATATTTTGTGTGAAATATATTCCCATCTAGAGAATGGAGCTGAAAATGTTGTAAGGATTAAGGGAGGTAAAACTTTGTATAGCAGCAATCCCAGGGCCTGACACAGAGGAGTGTGCAGAGTTCCAGTGGGAGGAGCGGAGAATAGGGGAGGAAAGAACGATGGAACCCAACCCCTGAGCCTTTCAGTGTATTAGGCTCCTAAAATCTGCATGCTTCTTCCCGATCCAGCCTACAGTGCATGACTCATCATTTGAACTATTTCACTTCAGTGATCCTCAACACTTTTTTTCCTTGGTCCCTGTGCTTCAGTCACAGGGTAAACTCCAAGCCTTGCAATATATAGCTCTGTACAGACTGTCCTGCAGGACAAATTTCTGCAACAGGAATTGCAATGTCAAAGTGCCTAAGCCCCTTTTTAACTGATGAGATTAATTCAGGGAAAGAGGAAATACCACCATTGTGCACGGAACTAGAAATTGGTATTGAATATTTTAAATCTGCATTTGGCAATGCCATAAGTTTTGGTTAAATTTTTTTACTTTCAGGAATTTATCCTATGGAAAATCTTACAAAAGTTCCAAAAATATATGCGCAATCACCATGGTTGTACCATTGTTTCAAATAGGAAATTCTTGAAACATGTTTTGTTGTAAGGTAAATTCCTCAGAACAGAATGGCTGGATCAAGGTTCCTCAGGATATAAAATATTTAATTAAATGGAAAAAATGAGATTATTTGAAGAAAATAAGAATTACCACCAATTCTTAGGCCACCAGTCAGAAAAAGAAAAATCACCTCTTGCTTTTATATTGCTAGGATATATAATGTTCTTGGAAATAGTTACCTGGAATAGGGAGAGTTGTGCCTATTATGGCACTGTGTTGGACAGTTAATATACATACTATTTCAAGATCAATGTTATCACCAATTCAAAGATAAGGAAACTGAAATTCAGAGGGGGAAGAAACTTGTAGGGGTAAGAGCTGGGATGGAATCTCTGGTATACTTGAATATAAAGTACAGCATATTTATCTATATTTTGATAATTCCATCAGATTATTTCAAGAACTCTGCAATAAAAGGATTACTTTCCTCCTCTTTAGAACAAGAAAATGGGAAATCAGAAGAGTTAAGTACCTTACCTTTTGGTCACCCCCTAGCAATGGGCAAAGCCAGAGGAGAACACAAGGTATATATAGCCCCAAAACGTTTTCTCTTCCAACCTATCAAACTCCCTTGTGTTCCCTAGCTACTAAAAGCTTTTATAGGCTTTGTTTCTGTTTATAAAAATAATCCATGCCCATTTAGGATATTATCAAAACTACAGACAGGTATAAAAAGATACAAGTAACTTCCAATCATACTCTCATTAATAAACAGTGTTCATAGTTTCTTGAATCTCATTGAAACTAGAAACATCCACATACATGCAAATATATATACAGCTGCATACCCATTTTATGGAACTGCAACCATGCTGGATAGATATATGGTGTTGTGTACTAATGCTTCACATTATATCATATGGTATGAGAATAAGTTTCCCATTCTTTTGTTAGTGAAGTTTACCAATGACCCAACACCAATTCTTAGTGTCTATGAATTCTTAAGTAACAAGAAATGCCACATTTATGAAATTCTCAGTGTCTCTGTACACTTGGTTCTGCTTCTTGTTTTTCTATTCTGTCCCGTTGATATGTATGTCAGTTCTTGCACCACCATTGAACTCCTTTAATGCTGCAGCTTAATAGAACCTGTCATCTAAGGTGATACACTACATTCTTCCCAGCCCCAAGCCCTTTATTATTCTTCTGATTGTCTTGAAAAGGCTAATAATAAAGGAACATGAAGATAACATTTATTGATTACTTAGTGCCAGACACTTTACTAAATGCTTTACATGCATGTTCTCACTTAATTTTCAGTACAACCTAATGACGTTGTTGCCATTTTAACAGCCATTTGAAATATTTATTTAAATGGGTCTCAGAGAGGTTAAAAAATTTGCTAAAGGTCATGCAACCAGAAAACAGTAGCACCCAAAGCCCAAACCCCCTAACCAGTTATACTGCATGTGACTTGGTTTCAGAGGTGAGGCCAGCACAGAGGAAGTGACTCATCCAAGATCCAATGGTCCTTATTACATTTGGTTCCCCTGTACTGTCTCCTTTTTCCAGAACTTACTGGAAAACTATTTCTTCAGATGTTCAAGTAGAAAGTGAAGTAACAAGGACAGAAACTCACATAGAATACAAGGAAATAGTACAATGTTGTCTTCCCTTTCTCCAAATTCCTCTGATAACATCCTACAACTGAGATGGCACCCAAATTCATACATTATGTAAATATCTATACATTTCCTTTCTTGTTTCTACATTTCCAAACGCTCTGACTGTTCTGCTCTTTCTATTATGTTGAAGTGTCTTTTATCGTTGCTGAGGAGTCATGGTAAGCAGAACAAACATTTGCTGAACTTATATGATGCACCAAACATTTCCTTAAGTTCCCTCATTTTTCCTACACAATTCTGTGGGGAAAGTATCAATTTTTTCCTGTTTTGCAGTGGACAAGTTCAGGCTTACAGAGTATAAATCAGTTTTCCAGAGTCACACTTCTGGTAAGAGGCAGGAATGCAGTTGCATCCCTCACCCTCCCGAGAAAACCCTGAGCAACCTCCCTCTTAGAAGATGGGCTTCCAGGGCTTGAATGGCAGATTCCACTCCCCTGTTATTGTGGACCCACAGATCCCCACTCCACAACCCCTTTGGGTGATAAAGAAGATAGAGGAGTTGAAATCCTGTCCTTTGTGCAAAGAGACCTGGGTGTAGGACCACATGAGTTGGCAGATCCCTGAAGTGGTGAGTGGGCTCAGGCTGAAGCTCAGGCTTTAAAAGACTTGAGAGGTGATCTGCTGGATGGAAATGAACAAGAAAATCATTCTACATCATGGTAACTTTATATCTCATCTCCTTTAATCCCGAAAGCAAACATTCAAATTAGAGATTACTATCTTCATTCTTACATAGAGCTCAAACCACCTAGGTCATTAATATCCTAAATTACAAACCAGGTACTCTAAGCCTGGAATTTTTCTAAAACCCAAGCTTTTCTCACTGCATCTTGTGGCCTTATGGGCTTTGAATGCTCTCTGTGTCAATCTCACATTAGACTGGCAATTACTCCACTCTAGTGTATTCTTCAAACATTTATAATTAACCACATTGTCTTTTAATAATAAAAATGAATGAAAATTTAAAACATTTGCCTTGCAAAACTGATAAAAAGAAATATAAAATGGGAAAAAATGATGCACGTGTATTACAGACATTGAGTTAATGTTCATGATATATAAGAAGATGAGCATATGGCCTTATGTGGTTTCAATTTATGTCTGTTGTTTCACAGATTACCTTTCGCTCTCAAAAGTGTCAGTTTGCATAAAAATGGAAAAACATCCCATGTTCACAGAAAAGAATAATTAATATCATTAAAGCGGCCATACTGACCAAAGCAATCTACAGATTTAACACTATTCCTACCAACATACCAATGTCATTTTTCACAGAACTAAAAAAAAATCTATTCTAAAACTCATATAGAACAAAGTGCCCAAATAGCCAAAGCAATCCTAAGCAAAAGAAACAAAGCTGGAGGCATCACACTACCTGACTTCAAACTATACTATAAGGCTGCAGTAACCAAAATAGCATGGTACTGGTACAAAAACAGACACATAGACCATGAACCTGAATAGACAACCCAGAAATAAGACCACATACCCACAGTCGTCTAATCTTTGACAAAGTTGCAATGGGGAGAGGGCTCCCTATTCAATAAATTGTGCTGAGATGTCTGGCTAGCCATATGCAGAAGAAACTGGACCCCCTACCTCTCAACATATATTAATACAAAAATTAACTAAAAGTAGATTAAAGACTTAAAAGTAAGACCTCAAATATAAGAATCTTAGGAAGACAACATAGGAAATGCCATTCTGGACATCGGCCTTGGAAAAGTGTTTATGACTGAGTCCTCAAAAGCAATTACAACAAAAACAAAAATTGACAAATGGGACCTGATTAAACTAAAGAGCTTCTGCACAGTAAAAGAAGCTATCGACAGAGTAAATAGACAACCTACAGGATGGGAGAAAATATTTGCAAACTATGAATTCAACAAGGCCTAATATCCAGTATCTATAAAGAACTTAAGTCAACAGCAAAAAGCAAAGGACATGAGCAGACATTTCCAAAAAGAAGATATGCATGTGGCCAAGAAGCATATGAAAAAATGCTCAATATTGCTTATCATTAGAGAAATGCAAATCAAAAGCACAATGAGATACCATCTCGCACCAGTCAGAGGGGCTATTATTAAAATGTCAAAAAATAGCAGATGCTGGTGAGGTTGTGCAGAAAGGGGAATGCTTATACACTGCTGGTGGGAATGTACGTTACTTCAGCCACTGTGGAAAGCAGTTTGGAGGTTTCTCTATGAACTTAAAACAGAGCTGCCATTCAACCCAGCAATTCCATTATTGGGTATACATCCAAAGGAAAATAAATCCTTCTACCAAAAAAACACATGCATTCATATGTTGATCACAGCACTGTTCACAATAGCAAAGACATGGAACCAACCTAAGATGGGACTACTAAAGGCCGAAGTTAGGGAGGGACACAGGGGTGAAAAACTAACTATTGGGTACTGTGCATAGTACCTGAGTGACAGGATCCATCACACCCCAAACCTCAGCATCACACAGTATACTCAGGTAACAAACTTACGCATATACTCCCCGAATCTAAAATAAGAGTTGAAATTATTCTTTAAGTGTCAGTTTGAACAATTAATTGTACAGTCATCTTTCATATAAAAAATTCTTTTTGACTACTAGAGGATGGATAAAGAGTAACTTCTAATTTTCATAAAAAGCAATATAAATCCCCAACAAACCTATGAAAAACAACCCAAACACAATAACAAAGAAATACAAATAAAAATTTTAAGATTTTATAAGTGGAAAAAGGAAAGGGACAGATTAACATGTTGTCTCATTGTCTTTGTTGAAGAATAGGTATAGAGTGGTGTACATCTATCTCATGTGTATACATATTTAGGGTTTTTACATAAAAGTACTTACATATGCTAGTACATTATATTGGGATAGAAACATTTGCAGAATATATTAGCACACCATTAAAAATGTTTATCTTGAGAGGGTAAACAAAGCACAATTTCATTTTCCAGTTACACATTTCTGCATGATTTGATATCATTAAAAGACAATTACGTATTCGTTTTGTAATTCAGAAAAGTAATCAAGATAAAACTTTTCAAAGCACAGGAAAATTTTGTTACGATCTGATTCACACAACTGATGTTACAGAAACACTCACCTCGAAAGGTATTCCCTATTAAGCATAAAAAACAGATTTCATACTTTATGTATAATATCGGTCCCATTTGTTGTTGATAATACTCTTATATGTACGAGTAAGTACATGCATAAAGCAAATGTGTCTAAAAGGCTATGACCCAAAATACAAAATATCCGCACAAACGCACACACACACAACTGATACACACTGCCTCAGAGACACTCACACTGGCAGCTTTCTCTTGATCTGAGACAAGAATGGAACTTCCTGCCAGAAGCTCA
Organism: Colobus angolensis palliatus; assembly: GCF_000951035.1. NCBI lineage: Eukaryota > Metazoa > Chordata > Mammalia > Primates > Cercopithecidae > Colobus > Colobus angolensis. The sequence goes on from NW_012117210.1 coordinate 486,627, forward strand.
GAAAGCCAGGCAGCAACAGATTCTGCAGGAAGGGCTGCCTGTGCCATTCAAGCCTCTAACAAGCCCTGTTTGGTGGGTCAGGGCAGAGGCCCCGCCCTCCTCAAATCCTTACGGAGCCTCCCCCGAGATAGTCAGAGATGTAGTTCTGCATTTGACCAACAGGTGGCAATTATCTCAATATTCTACCTTTGCTGCAATAGAAAGGTAACTATTTCTGCAAGCAGAAACACTAGTAATCATTGTGACTTATTAATAACAGATTATGAAACAGTATGTATAATACGATCCAAAATATATTTGAAAAATGTTCATGTCTGGGAAAATATAGAAAGGGTACATTCTGTTTTATTTGCTGGTGATGACTCGCAAGTCTGCATGTCCCTTGTTCATTTATTCGTTCTTGTTCTGAGAAACAGACACTTTCCTCTGAGCTATGTTACTTTTCTCTACAAGACTTCCTCAGGGATGAAGTAGTGACATGGTGAAATATCTGGCTCATCTGTATGTTGAACTCCTCCCTCTGCTTTTTGTCTGTCTCCTCTTGCCAAGCTCAGTTCTCTAATTCATGGTTTTGCTAATCTTTGTAGTCAGCTTTATCAAAAGAACTGTCATTGGATACAGCTGATCAGGACCCATAAGACCTTACTGAAGATTCTGTTCAATGCAAATAAATTTGACCAATATTTATTGAGATCTAATTATGATCCAGGCATAATGAATGCTCATAAAAAATAAGCTTTCCATTGAATCCTTTCTGCCAGAACAAAGTGATAGATTTCTGGGACAGTTTTGAGCTTACAATAGAATCCCTGTGGCCCTTTATAATCAATGCCTTCTCCGAAAAGGAAATCTTTTTTATGCTTCAAGTCAGAGTTTTCCTAAGAGCACAGGAACTTCTAGGCAGGTGGAGGCAGATTTTTAAAAATAATAATATTGTGCATGCACTTCTTATGTTCCATGTGCTTTCCTGTCCTCTTATTTTACTTTCTACATGTCAATGTCAGAGAATCCTTGTTCCTTTGTTCCCTTAAAAAGCAAGGTACTCATAGGAACAATGCCAATACTTTGGTTTCTGGAGAAGCCACTTAAGTCAGGAGGTCTGTCTGCGTCCCAGTAAAAGACCTAACCCAATCATTCTGTGACAACTTTAGTTAAATCCCTTCACATCTTTCTGATCGCACCTATCTAAATTTTACCTGTCCTGCCCCTCAACCACCCAGGATTGTGCAAGAGAAAAAATGAGCTATATATTATAACTGAGTGTTTGAGAAATCAAGTATTATATTATTATTACATATAATAATATATAATATATAATGCATATTAATATTATTAATTATATTATATATTATATGGTTAATATAATATATATCATTATATCATATTATATTATAATTGAGTGTAGGAAATCAATGTATGATGAAATCACAAGACAACTTGGAACTAATTACTGCCAATGGCATGGGCCTTGGACTCATTAGCCCCGGGGTACCAGTGCCAGTTTTATGAGAAAGATGTGAAAGTGCTTTAAAGCTCCATGAATTAAAGTTTTTAGTTATCATTTTGCCACAAAATAAACCCACAGAAGCATCGTATTCAACCAGAGTTCACTCAAGTCCCCATGAAAACAAAGTATGTCCATTGCCTTAAAAGACACTATCAAGTTGCCCTCCCAATCTTATCTATGATGTCCTCCTAGTTTCAAATGACAGTTTTTTCTATATTCAAATGACAATGGAATCATAAGATATACTTTACTTTGTAAAAGAGATGGGATCTCTCTATGTTGCCCAGGCTGGCTCCAAACTCTGGGCTCAAGTGATCCTCGCATCACAGCCTCCTGAGTGTCTGGGACCCACCACAGGCACCCACCACTGCACCTGGCTATAGGGTATATTTATATCCTTCCTCACCAACACCAGACTTTTAAACAAAAACCAGGATTGCTTTTCAAAAGAGACGCGCATTCCCATAAAGTCACATACTTGTGCAAAGAGATTGTCATTGATCAAGATAATAGCAACTGGCTTCACAACCAGTTTATGAACCCTCACAAGAACACCAAGGTTATTATTTTATAGTCACAGCTAATACACTCAGTTTTTGTTTGATTCTCTCCTTAACTTTGTGTCAGGCATAATCTTAAACAATATTTCCTGTTTCTTAAATATTTCTTAATAAATATTCCCTGTATTACTCTATCTCCATATGTAACATTATGTTACATAGAATAGATGGCTGATCGTCTTTTTTTTATGAATTTTTTTATTTTTAGAGGTTCCTTTCAAAAAGAATTCCACCTCAAAGTATTTAAGGGCATCTTTGCACATTTCTGTCCACTTAACAAGAGGAAAGAGATAAAAAAGTAAAAGAATTAAATTATGAATTATAGGATGTGAAATATTTAGAGAATTCTTGATAGTAACATTCAACTCACTTTTTTTTTACAGGTGACAAAATGGAGTCCAGAGAGATTCAATTCCTTACTCAAGGTCAGACAGCTAATGAATAAGAGAGGAAAGACTAGCATTTTTCTAGAAATAAATGCATGCGTTTCCATTTTTTCACACATCAACGCAGTAAGAAAACATTACCTGGTTTAGAAATATAGGATTTACAGTTGAGGTTTTGTGAAACCCTGAAAGAAACATGGCAATCAAAAGGACACTTCTTCTTACCTCTTATCCATTTAGTATTGTGTGGCCCAAAACAAGGTTCTTACCTCTCTGTGCCTTAGTCTCCTAATCTGTGAAATGGAGGTGACAATTCCCCACACCAGAGTTACAAGAGATGAATAGATGAGGTAAAATATATAAAATGGAATTACAGTGCCAAGCACACTGCAGATGCTCAGAGTTCCTTGAGTTCTCTAGTGAGCAAAACCAAAACACCAAGCTGAAATCCTGTTATAGACTAAGATGAGGCAAGTTTAAAAGAGGCATTTTCTCTCATGGAGGTACTCAGGATTGTACAGGTGCAGCATTAGCATTTGCATAACCCCAAGGGTGAATGTCTCCTTAAATTGTTTGATCTATGTACTTTATTCTCTTCACTCTGGTTTTGGCCCTGATTGACAGGACTAATAATACCAATAAGGGCTAAAATTTAAATTTACTGAACACTCACTATGTGCTAGTCATCCTGCTAAGAATGTTTCATATATTAGCTCTTTAATTCTTCCTTACCACCATGTAGAATAGGTAGTATTATTATCCATTGGCTAGATGTAAAAAAGAAGAAAGAAGGAAAGAAAGAGAAGAAAAAGAAGAAAGAAAGAAGGAAAGAAAGAGAAGAAAAAGAAGAAAGAAGGAAAGAAAGAAAGAAA
>NW_012117210.1:490058-490753 GCF_000951035.1 Colobus angolensis palliatus
GGGAGGGAGGGAGGGGGGGAGGGAAGGAAGGGAGGGAAGGAAAGGAAGGAAGACAACAGAGGCTTAGAAGATTAAGTAACATGTGCAAGGTCACACAGCTATTGGCAAAGTTGTAATAATGGACCGTGTGTCTCCAAAATCCATGTTATTAAACACTTACAGACAGCATCATTTCATTATAGAAATAAGGTTGAAAGAACAGACGTGACTTACCCAAGATAAGCTCAACAATTAACCAGTTGCTGGATCCTGAATCATCTGAATCTCAATGCAAATATCCCTCAAACAGATTCATTGTTATGCTGTGTTCTTTTGTGGCATCTTGTCTTTTCAGACAGACTCAATAGGAAACTTCTCTAGAATTAACCTAGAAAGTGAAATAAAGGGGCCAGGCGTGGTAGCTCACACCTGTAATCCCAGCACTTTGGGAGGCTGAGGCAGGCTGATCACGAGGTCAGGAGATGGAGACCATCCTGGCCAACATGGTGAAACCCCCTCTCTCCTAAAAATACAAAAATTAGCTGGGCTTGGTGGCGCGTGTCTGTAGTCCCAGCTACTCTGAGGCTGAGGCAGGAGAATCACTTGAACCTGGGAGGTGAAGGTTGCAGTGAGCCGAGATCACACCACTGCACTCCAGACTGGCAACAGAGTGAGACCCAGTCTCAAAAAAGAAAGAAAAAGAAAGAAAGAAAGAA
>NW_012117210.1:491573-537117 GCF_000951035.1 Colobus angolensis palliatus
AAAGAAAGAAAGAAAGAAAGAAAGAAAGAAAGAAAGAAAGAAAGAAAGAAAGAAAGAAAGAAAGAAAGAAAGAAAGAAATAAAGGGGGTTTGATAATTTTCTTAGTGTGTCACCTGTATCATGCACATATGATAACTATTGCATGAGTTTGTATTGACAATTGTAGTACTGAAATATGCCCCTTATGCTAAGACACAGATTGACTGGTGCCTGAGATGGTGCAGGGTCCAGGCAGAAACGTTGGTGTTGCAGTTTGAGAAGATAAGATGGGGAGAATGAACATAACATTTGTATGACTTATCCTATGTAGGGTAAACATTACACTTTACCTCCTTTATTCTTAGTAACCACCATTCAAAGTAACTAGTGTTATCTCCATTAAACAGATGAAGAATATAAGACTCATAAGTAACATACCTCAAGTCCAAAGGCTTGAAAGTGGCAGAGAGAGGACTCAAAACCTGCACTGTCTCTCAGGTCCTAGCTCTCTCCCAATTAACCTGCAGCCTTCTGGGTTTTGAATCTAATCGTTCAGGAGGTTGGAATTTCCCTAGAGATGGTCCGGACAGTGGAGAATGCATTCCAGTGGCATTTTAAAATATCTTCTGTATTGTCTTCTAAACCAGAAAATCTACTGGAGATTTATAAATACTTATTAAAAGGCAGAAATCTCAGAGTAATACCCTAGCAATAAAATGTGAAAAAATTCAACAAATAATAATTGTAGAAACGAAAATAAAACAAAGAGATATAATATTAGGTTAAAAATTCAGAATATTATGAATATGTGATCTTGTTTCTGCAAAGAAATATAAAATTATATATGTATTTGTATAGTCTATTGGTACCTCTAAGTTAATATCTAATTGGCAAGTGAAAACATCTGGAAGGATACATAGCCTACTAGCACCAGTGGTATCATTGGAGTAAAGAGTTGTGAAGTAAGAGAAGTTAAATTTTACCTTCTAATAACGTACTACTACTATATTGTTTCACTTTGTTTAAATAACCATATATCTATTTTATAGCCAGAAAAAATAACTGTACTGATACTTTCAAAACACAGAAAATAGCTGGTTTGAAACTGAATTATAAAACTAATAATGTGGCCGGGCGCGGTGGCTCAAGCCTGTAATCCCAGCACTTTGGGAGGCCGAGACGGGCGGATCATGAGGTCAGGAGATCGAGACCATCCTGGCTAACACGGTGAAACCCCGTCTCTACTAAAAAATACAAAAAAACCAGCCGGGCGAGGTGGCAGGCGCCTGTAGTCCCAGCTACTCGGGAGGCTGAGGCAGGAGAATGGCGTAAACCCGGGAGGCGGAGCTTACAGTGAGCTGAGATCCGGCCACTGCACTCCAGCCTGAGTGACAGAGCGAGACTCCGTCTCAAAAAAAAAAAAAAAAAAAACTAATAATGTATACATATGGACATGAAAAGGTCTTCAAAGTACACTCTTAAATGGAGAAAAATCTGATTAGAAAATATACAGTAAGTTATTATTTCAAAATAAATCAATGTATGTGTAAAGTATGTTAAAATATATAACCCAAAATATTTGCACACAAATTCACACACACACACACACACACATCTGCGATCAGACTGGGGATGTCTGTTTCTCTTCTCTCAAGTCTGAGGCAGTTGCTGAGTTTTCTAGCAATATTTTTGCTCCAGGAGACCTCCAAAAAGCTGACTGGTGAGAGGGAACATGAACAGCTACCTCATTCGTAAGCTTCCTGCTCTATAATATTCAAACTGCAACTCTGATTAATATAACGGGTATTTTTTTAAGTTTTATTGAAAGGAAAAAACTTAATGATAAAGATCCACAATATTTTAAAAATCAGCTTAGAAAGCAGACATGTAATACAATCTCAATTATTTTTTTTTTTAACTTTTATTTTAAGTTCATGGGTACAAGTGCAGGTTTGTTACACAAGTATATTTGTGTCATGGGGGTTTGTTGTACAGATTATTTCATCACCAGGTATTAAGCCTAGTGCCCATTAGTTATGTTTCCTAATCCTCTTCCTCTTCCCACCCTCTGCCTGCCAAAAGTTCCCAGTGTGTATTTTTCCCCTCTGTGTGTCCATGTGTTCTCATCATTTAACTCCCACTTATAAGTGAGAACATGGAGTATTTAGTTTTCTGTTCCTGCGTTAGTTTACTAAGGATAATAGCCTCCAGCCCATCCATGTCCTTGCAAAAGATACGGCCTTGTTCATTTTTATGGCTGCATAGTATTCCATGGTGTATAGGTACCACATTTTTTTTTATCCAGTCTACCATTGATGGGCATTTGGGTTGATTCCATGTCTTTGTTATTGTGAATAGTGCTGCAATGAACATACATGTGCATGTGTCTTTATAATAGAATGATTTATATTCCTTTGTGTACATACCAAGTAATGGGATTGCTGCTATTTCTGTCTTCAGGTCTTTGAGGAATCGCCACACTGTCTTCCATGATGGCTGAACTAATTTACACTCCCACTAACAGGGTATATACGTTCCTTTTTCTCCACAACCTCTCTAGCATCTGTTACTTTTTGACTTTAAATAACAGCCATTCTGACTGGTGTTAGATGGTATCTCATTGTGGTTTTGATTTGTATTTCTCTAATGATCAGTGATGTTGAGCTTTTTTTCCTATGATTGTTGGCCACATGTATGTCTTCTTTTGAGAAGCATCTGTTCATGTCTTTTGTCCACTTTTTAATGGGGTTGTTTGGGTTTTTTCTTGTAAATTTGTTTAGGTTCCTTATGGTTGCTGGATATTAGTTCTTTGTCAGATGCATAGTTTGCAAAAATTTTCTCCCATTCTGTAGGTTGTCTGTTTATTCTGTTGATAGTCTCTTTTCCTGTGCAGAAGTTCTTTAGTTTAATTAGATCCCATTTGTCAATTTTTTGACAATTATTTTCAAAAGACAAACATGGATAGAAACATCCTAAAGAGGTAAACACTCAATTTTATTTTCTCCTGTCTTCAAAAATCTGTCATTCTTTCATTTATTCACTCCATTTGATATGGTTTGGCTGTGTCCTTGCCCAAATCTCACCTTGAATTGTGATAATCCCCACATGTCAAGGGTGGGGCCAGGTGGAGATAATAATTCTCACAAGATCTGACAGTTTTATAAATGGGAGTTCCCCTGCACAAGCTCTCTTGCCTTCTGCCATGTAAGATGTGACTTTGCTCCTTATTCACTTTCTGCCATGACTGTGAGACCTCCCCAGCCCTGTGGAACTGTGAGTCAATTAAACTTCTTTCTTTTATAAATTATCCAGTCTCACGTACGTCTTTATTAGCAGCACGAGAACAGACTAATACACCATTCATTCATTCATTCATTCATTCATCCTTCCATTCACCATACAGCGTTTGAGTATCTTCTGTATGCTAACCACTGCCAGCCTGAATCTATCACTGCCACCTGGCCTCCTCTTTCCTGAGTTCTAGAACTACATGGTTTATGCTCTACTAGACATGCCCAGTGTTAGTGTTCAACTGTACACACATAACCAGGCTCAGACATTGTAGACAATCAACATAAACCAGAGGAGTATAGGAGTCCTGGAGGACCCCCCTCTAAAGGAAATGGAAAAGGGGTGGAGTAGAGACATACTGATATGCAAAGTATCAGCATTTCAGCTATATCACTTAAACACTGATTTTTTATAACATACTATTGATATTTTTTCTTCTCCTGATTGAAACTCACTGTCAAGATGCTATAGAAAGAGTTAAGGATGAGACAACTCTTAGGAGCTCTCAACCTTGGCTTCTGTCATGGGTATGAACTACAGAGTTCAGGCAAGTTCTACAATTGTCCTGTTATGTTTCATGCAGTTTCCGGACATGCCCAACTACCGGGTAGTGGATTTCCACACAGGATATCCCCTGGGATGAACCAGGTCATAGAGTATTTCCTGCCTGTTATATTTGACTAGGGTTTCACATTAGCTCCACTCTCTCCTCTTTACTTGGGTAATGCCGCCTTATCCCTCAGGTCTCTCAGTTTAAACATCACTTCCTATGGGAAGCCTCCCCAAAACACCCAAGACCAGGTGGGTGCTTGTGCTATCTGCTCTGTTCCACAGCACTCTGAGTTCTCCTATCATAGCACCTATGAAACTTTATTATTGCTGGCTTCACTGTCTTTCCCTTAAGTTTGCAAGCTCCAGAAGGACAGGGACCATGACTGTGTTTTGTTTACCACTGTGATGTGTTACACCTCTAAGGCTTCTCATCTATGTTTTTATTGAAGTTGAACAGTGGTGTCAATCCTTAATGATAATTTTTGGTATACTAAAGAGTGGCTTTGCCGTTTTGCAATTTCATTATCATTTAACTTGATTTAGGTAATACTAAATGAGTTTCCACATGTTATTAAAATTACAGAGACTTACATTCTTATATGGATGATAACCTTACAATTTTTTATTGACAGACCTTCATTCTTCTTTAATTTTATGTATCTCATAAGTAACACCTATTTGTGAAAGAAAAAATTAATACAAAAGATAAAAAAAGTAAAACATTCATAATCCTACCTTGGAACTAACACAATTTTTCTATAATAAACAGTGGTGAGGTGAATGGCATTTAATCATTTTTTATTGCTAAAGGACGTATTTCACATTTGCATTTAAAATAGATTTAGCTCAGCTACTATTAGGTTGGTGCAAAAGTAATTGCGGTTTTTGCCATTACTTTTAATAATGTTTAATAATAGTTTGTCCTCTTCATGCCTCTGAGTCACATTTGCATACTTTTTAGGCTTTTATAAGTAGACCTTGATGACCAGTTTGATGTGTGCACATGAGGGCTTGTAAGTGTGTGTGTTTGTGTATCCTTAAACACTTATCTGTTTTCATATCCCATGTTCCCTGATAGATATTCTTTGTGTTCTCTTACCCTCAAATAAATTTATGTTTGTGGCAAAGACCAAAGCCAGGAATTTAGGTCGATGAATTTTATTGTTTCCATAAACTTGTGCACATCCTTAACTATTTCCTTAGGGTACATTTCAAGGCATGGAATTGCTGCCTCAAAAGGTATACACATGCTTAATTTGATTCCCCACCTGCCAACAAGAAAAGTTGTACCAATTTAAAGTCCATAAACTGGAATTAAGTGAAAAAAGCCTCAGGGAAGTGAGGAGCATGGATGTAGTGATGTCCTATTAAAAAGTGCAGGCCTTAGATTCCACTGAGCAGAAGCTTTGAAGCCCCAATAACAGTAAATACACCACAGAGTGGTCAGTAGTAAATGGTAATATTAAACATAAGCACATAGTGAAGCAGCATGTGGGCAATTAATGGCAAGCACATAGGACTTGGAGTCAGTATCCCTGGATGAAGAATATCTAAAATTGTTTTAGAAACCTTCTATAATCATTGTTATGAGACAAATTGTATCTCCAGACCAGCACCACATTTAGCCAAAATTTAACTTATGTGCGGATCTTATCCTAAGAGATACCAACTTCTCTCCTTCCTATCTCCTGAGCAGATGGTTATTCTGTCCACTGATCACAAGCGTTTTCTGAAAGAGAGATCTCTACTCTCCTCATTACCAGAACATTCAAGGATTTTTTGATAAACTGAAAGATATTTTAACTTTGCAAAATGTTACAGATGCTGTCGTTGTTCTGAATGCTTTGCACCTCTCTGGAACCCTTAAGGTTGTTACTGTCATGTTTTGGTGTCCAAGAGAAAGGAAGGTTAAAACAAATGACTAGGCAAAAATTGCTGGTTTTGGTGCTGGACTTTGGCCTGACTTGATCCCTGAGAGAAACTTCTTAATAGTAAAAGTTTTATATCAGGGCTGGGTGACTAATGCAGAAAGCAATTAAATGATTCCAAACATTCTGTCTGCCTTAGACCCTGGAAAGAGAGAGCCATTTATTTTCCTACTTAAAGGTAAGCTCTTCTTTCTTTTTTTCAGCAGACGTAGTTTTACACAGTAGAGTCCCTCTGAAAACAGTGTGACTCATCCAAATGCCGCAGAAAGAGGCCTGAAAAAGCAGGTTTGTTCCATTAAACTACATGAGAATTTGCGATAGATAGACACAGGTATTATATAATGCTGTTTGGTCTTGAGGGCTAGACTTTCACATTTTGCTTCAGATACTCCTAGAGTAATTGAAATTTTTTACAATTATGATCAACATTTTCTTATACATTACCACATATTACTTTTTGTAGCTTGGAATTTAAAATAAAGTTTTAAAATGATCATGAGAGAAAATAAGAAGAAAAAGCACTATGATCAGGTCTCTCTTGCCTTTTTATATTATATCAGGTCTCTCTAACCTGTTTTCAAGTAAAATTTCAGTGCTCAAGAAAATGCCATTTTCTATGCTCTCATTTTCTCTTTTTCCAGATAGCTTCACTTATAGCATTCTGGATACATGAATTATGGTCTGGTTATCCTTATTACTTAAAGATCTTAACAGCAATGACTCCTTTTAAAGAGAGTCAAACACCTAATGTTTAAACTACTGTTCAAAGTCATTGCCCATTATCCTAATATGAAAAAGGTAGAGACAGAAAACAAAGTTATATGAGAGTTCACTGAACTATACATCAGAGAGCATAAAAAAGAATAAAGTCACCATGATGGTCCATGCAGTTCCCTTGTTTTTGTGGTTGAGGAAACAGGAGCTAGGAGAGGTTCACTGACTGGCTGATAACGATGTTGATTTGTGGATAAGAAAGGACCAGCTATCAGAAATGCACAATAGCACGTCTAATGATTCTCAACAATAAATAAATACTTTCACTGTCCTTGTGATAGATATCTAAGTTGCCTTCAACTTCTCACCACCACAAATATACCCTTATACATATTCTTTTATTTAGCTATATAAAAATGACTCTGAGGTATTCATCCTGGAGCAGACATGTTGGGTCATTGAGAATGTGTACCTTTTATACGACTAAACACTTCTATGTTGCTCTCCAGAACATATTTCTACCAGCAGTGCATGGAGGCCCTCATAGACCCCAACAACACTTGATATCCATCATCTACCATTTTAATTTTTGCCTGCCAATAAGGTGATATTTCACTGTTGTTTAATTAGAAACTACTAATAACCTTGAGTGGTAAATACTTAAAATGCATAATTGTGTAATTTGGTTATATTTCTAGTCTTTTTGTTATTTACCAATAAACTGTGTATTCATTTTCATACCAGTGCCATGGTGGGTTATTTTCCTTCATAGTTTATGAAGAAAAGGATCAAAATTTATATTTTTAAGTGAAAAACTTTGCCAACTGACCCAACACCATTTCCAGAATAATCCATGTTACCTACTGATCAGAAATATCAAGTTTATCACATTTAAAACCTTGGGACTGAGGTTTTATTCTGTTCCATTAAACTATATCTCAGATTTTCTACCAGTCTTATCTTGTTTTAATGTCATTGCTTCATAAAACATCTTAATAAATAAAAATATAACCTTTTCTTCCATTATTTGCTCTTAAAAGGTCAAGAATAGCAGTAACAACAGCAATAAAGGTAGTTAACATTTATTGAGCATTTGATATGTATCTGTCAATAACGCTTTACTTGTAGCATCACATTTAGTCTTCAATTACATAAATGGTGCAGATACTCTTCTGTTCTGTATTGAAAAGATGAGAAACTACAGGTAAAGAAAGCATAACTGGTTTGATGTGGAATCTAATTTCAAACCCAAGTCTTATCATAGTAAGCTCATACTCTTAACCACTGTTATATGAACTGTTAAAATGAACTGTATAAAATAGTCACGACTGGAGAATTTTGACAAAGAAAAATGTCAATTTCTTACTATTCAATCTATTATACAGTACTTTTTATTTTAGAAATGAGATAATCTCAGAGAAAGACAGACACCCATGGTCCAGTAATTGGTAATCAATGTGGCATCTGGATTCTAGATCTTCTATCTTCAGTCTTCTAATAAGCAGAACTATTACTGTCATTTATTTCTAGGACTCAGTAGAAAACCTATTTCTCTGATGATCCACTAAAAGGTAATATCAGAGATAGGAAAGGGGACATGCTCATAAAAAAAATGGCATAATGATTATTTTCCCTTTTCCCATATTCACCAGGTAATTCATCCCAAACACAGAAATGACACTGAAGCTCACAGGTTACTAAAATATATTTACATTTTGCTTGTTGCTGTTACATTTCTAACATTTTCTATAATAATTTTGCTATTTAAATTATATTAAAATCATATATTTAATGGGAGAGAGAAGGCAGGGAGACAGGAGTAATACTTGTTCAGTCTACTATGTCCTAGACAATACTAAACATGTTGCCATTTTCACCCTATAATAGTTCTATAACGTACATTCTATAATATCTGCTAAAAATATGATTTAACAAGACAAAAGAAATATGCTTTGCTTTATTTACAAAAAGCATTTTATGAAACAGCATGTACAGAATTATCCCTGTTCTGTTTTCAATCACATTAATAAAAAAAGGAAGAGATATTTATCCAGTTTTATTGCTGATTTAATGATGACTAACAGATACTAATTTTTTTCTTTCTCTCTCTGTTTTATTTATTCAACAAATATTTATGGTATACCAAATAAGTGCAAAGAACTGTTAGACCAAATTCTGTCTCCACCACAGGTCTTTTCTTTTTTTTTTTTGTTTTGTTTTCCGAGATGGTGTTTTGCTCTTGTCACCAGGACTGGAGTGCAATGGTGCAATCTTGGTTCACTACAACCTTCATTTCCTGGGTTCAAGCAATTCTCCAGCCTCAGCCTCCTGGTAGGTGGGATTACAGACATGTGCCACCATGCCTGGCTAATTTTGTGTTTTTAGTAGAGACGGGGTCTCACTATGTTGGCTAGGCTGGTCTTGAACTCCTGACCTCATGTGATCCACCCACCTCAGCCTCCCAAAGTTCTGGAATTACAGGCATGAGCCACCATACCTGGCTACTCCACCACAGGCCTTTTCTTCTGAGCTCCAGACCCTGTTATACAACTACAGCATAATGAATATTAACATGTATGACCAGGCATGGACACTTTATCAAGCCAATTCAAATCATACAGTCCTTGAGCTCTAAAAGCTTATCACCTAAGTAGAAGGCAGTGTGGTAGGGGAAGACAGAGAATATTGAATTCACAATCAGACAAACATGGGTTAAAATTCATGTTCTGCCATTTATTGAAGGTGTTAAGCTTGGAAAGTTTGCCTAAATTCTCTAAGACTTAATTTCCTGATCTGTACAGGGAGACTGTTATCTGTGTTTCACAAGAAAGAATATGAAATGTAGTGCACTCAACCATTCATTCTGAAAATTCAACACGTATTCACTTTTTCCCACTCTATCTCTTCCCTTTCTTAGCAGAAATGACTCACCCATGAACTCAACAGCACAATTATATCATAGAGAACATCCAAAAATATCAGAGCAAAAAGAAAATTAAATACATGTTTATTTACATTATGAATGTAATCCGATATAATTTCTGTATAATAGAACAATTCAGTCATTGTACCTTTCCTAATTCATTTGGACCTTCTAGATTAATATGATGCATGTGTATGACTTGGAAGTTTCTAGCGTTCTTTAAGTCTCAGAGTATTAAGATACATAATAGAAACCTAGCACATAATGATGGGTCTGCAGGAGGGACACAAGAGCAAGAGTCAAGAGCTCTGTATGAGTTCCAATTTATAAGTAATCCCTGGTGATAGGATAAAGCAATCCCAAACATTCAAAGTATTTGAAAGATAAATGACACCACCACTTCTGTAAGCATTCTGAGTTCTCAGAAGGAAAGGAAGAAGCTGTTATGTGTAAGGAAATCAATTTAGTGTAAATTATCTGTAAGAAAATTAGCCTTCTAGAGAGTAATTACCCAATAAATGTCTGCTATTAATTTTCTATTTTAACTACCCATGGTGCAGTTGGGGAAGTTGTCTAGTAGAATTCAGAGACCATCCAAAAACACATGGCACCTGTGCAAAAGGAACAAGCTAAAGGAAATCTCACTGTGACAACTTCTTTACATTGTCAACTAACTTAATTATGTCACAAGCCTCTGAGATACTGTTCTGAAAGAGAGATTGTTCTAAGACAGCAGTGTTCTATAACTATATAGACACAATCATACATGTGTTGTTTGTATCTCTGCTTCTGTCTACTAAAAGTTTCTGTATGTCTTTCTGTTGTTTTATTACTGTTCTCTTACTGGGGATTCTCTTTTGATCTATGAATTTGGGTCCTTATCAAAGGATTTAAGATTGGCTTTTAGGTGAATGTGTAAAATCATACCTGACTGGGTTTTCTGGCTGTTCTGGCTGTGCTGACCCTGATGTCAAGGTCTTTGCTAACAGAGGAGTAGATCTGCTGAATGTTAATGGATGTTATTGTGACTGTCTGGAACAACTGTACATTCCATTCCAGAGATGTAATCATGTCAACAAGGTGCCCAGACAACCAATATTCAGAATCTTTACTCTTTATTAAAATGATGTGGCATATTTTTCTTATCCTAAGATTTTTTTCCTTTCCTCCTCCCTTCCTCCTGTCCTATAACAAATTGAATTGCGGAAGTAGCTCATGTATAACATTTTTCATTGGATTTGGTAGTGGGGTCTATTGGTGATTGTGAAACACTGCAGTACCCTTTGGATGTTGATCAAATTTTCCCCTCTGAAATGAAAGAAGTCAGTCCGGGTTATGAAATATCTAGAGAGAAAGAGGCCATTTCATTACTTGCTTTCTGTTTCAAAACCCAAGGGACCATTCTCCTCCTTAAAAAAACAAACACCAAAAAACTTAGAAGCATCATATGCAGACTTTAGACTCTAAACTCATTAACTACATAGTAGCATCTCCAGGCAAACCCTTCTTTTTTTAGAATTTTGAAATATAATCCACAGCTGGTGACTCCGTTTTCTCAGAGACCCCTGTGTAGGAGAGATGGGCCAGAGAGTCATGTTTCATCAGATCTTGAGAGCCTTCCCAAACAGTCTTTCCCATATTCTACCAATCCAAACATAGGCAGTGTTTGGTTATCTTCTGCTGCATAAAAAACCACTCCGAACATAGAGACTTAAAACATGAATGATTTTGTATTACTGCTTGTAATAATTCTATGGGCTTACTGGGTGTTTCTTTTGCTTCAGGTGGTGTCAGCCGGGGTGCTGGGATGGTCAAAAAATCGAAAACAGCCTCAATCACATGACAGAAGGTTGATGCAGGCTACTGACAGGAGCTCAGCTGGATCTGGCAGCAGAGAGACTCATTTCTCCACATGCTTCTCCACATGACTGCTTGGGCTCCTTACAGCATGGTGGCTAGATTCCAAGAAAGAGCACTCCACAAGACAAAAGTAAAAGCTGAACGCTCCTTAAGGCATAGCCATGGAAATGCGAGACATTATTTCTGCTGCATTTCATTGGTCAAAAACGAACACAAGGCCAACCCAGATTCCAGGAAAGGGGAAACAGGCTTCTCTTCTTGATGGGATGGAGGTAAAGTCACATTCCAAAGCGGCATGTGAAATGATATTAATGTACCCATCTTTGGGAACATGATCTACTACAGGCACCAATCAGAAGCACCATGTCTCCCTAGAAAGTCATCCAGAGGAAGTCAAACTTTCCCCTCTCCTAGACATCTGTATTCCACACCTGCGAATTAGGTGCTACTGGACACAATGACAGAAAGTTCAGATTCAATTTACTTGAAATTCAGTACTCATCTAAGTTGGGAGGAGTTGTTTGATCATTTGACTATTATACTATTTAGTTTATCTAAAAGTCATTTCTATAATGGAAGGAAGGAAGGGAGACATGTGAGGTTAAATAATAACATTCTGGAAGCCTTAAGATATGCCAAACACATTCCATAGATTGTCTCATTTTCTTTGAAAAAAAAAATCCTTTAAAGAAGGCAGGATAATTCATATTTTTCAGATGATCAATCTCAAATTTATAGAGGGTAACTTTTCTAGGAATAAGCACATAATAACTGGCAGTAAGAGGATTCTAACTCTTGTTCTTTCCATCTGCCTTTCTGTTCGATATGTTTCCAGGATTCAGGGACTGTTTTTTTATTGTTTTTTTTTGTGTGTGTGGTGGTGGTGCTGTTTTTCAGACTTGCTAGTAGTCATGACGTGCAGATGGCATGATGAAGATAATGATGATAATGATGATGATGATGATGTCAACAGAGGATATGAATGTGAAATTATGCCACTTAGCCTAAAAAGCTAGCATAGGAGAACTACAAAGAGGTAACTTTACCTTATAGCCTTTAATAATAGCAAAACCATTAGAAGCTTAGATAAGTTAAATACTTATCCCAGATCACCAAACATGTAAATATGAAAGCAGGGACTAAAAACTAGGATTGACACTGAGTCCTGCAAGTCCTGCATTTCCCAGGTTTTTAATCTTGGAAATTTTTAATCATCAACTCAGCTGACTTTCAAGTTTATACCATCAGGAGATTGATGAACACACTGGTATTTCCAAATGTGTTCATGTTGAACTTTGTTTATAAGCAAATTTTTAACACATCCTATATGAAAAAATCACCATAAGATTAAAAATAAGTAAAAGATGAGAAAATATTTGCAAGATGTATTATAAAAATGGTCAGTATTCTTAATATATAAAGACCCCTTACAACTCAACAGTGGAATAGGCTAAGGATCTGAACACTTTATGTGTGTATATATACACATAGGTATTAGTATAATAAACGCAAGGAAATTATCAAAGAATTTTTAAATCAAAGGATTTTTTGGAGGAAGGAGGAAATATAGACAGATTCACCTTCCAGATTATACATGTCTACACTACTTACATGCTTTTACAGCAAGCACATGTTTCTTTCACATGTTTTAGAGAGTTCTGAAAATAACTAGGGGTTCTAGGAATACTTTCTTTACTAAACAGACTTCCAGATAGCTCTCTACCAGGTTAAGTCGATAATCTTTACCTCACTGCCTTTTCTCTCTTTTGTCTAAGATGTTTAAGTTTTATTTCTGATCAAAAGCTTGAACTCTGCTGTTTTATAAAATTCTCTAAATGAATAAATATCATATTTACAAAGAAGGAAAAATATCGTAGGCATAAATTTTCAAGCCAGGGTCAAGCACTCAAGTGTACATGAAGTGTTACTTTTTGTGTATTTTTCTGTATTGTATCTGAACCTAATTTCCATTTTCAGCCCTGGTCTGCTGTAAATAGGAGGTATAATGTCTCCAATTCTGGATAAATTCTGTTCATTCTTGGATTGCTTAGTCAATTTATGATAAATTCAATCAGTTTATGTCTCTCCTCCACCCTCTGTTTCTCCCCATATGACATATAGATTCTCAGGGCTTATATAGTGTCTTGATCTTTTCCTGTATTTGATGATACCCTCCAAAATACTTGAGTTCCCATCTAAACCTTGAACAAGTGGTTCATGTTATCATAGTGCAACCTCCCACCCTGACCAAGACTGGTTCAGGACTGTAGGCAGTCTTGCTGAGCTAACTTTTGTGTCCTGTTGGAAACCAAGAAAAACTGGACTGTTTTCTCACAACTCAGAGTAATTTGGAAAACTGAGTGGGGCTACCTCAGGCCTTCTCTGGCCATCATATGAAATGAAGCCATCTCTGTTCTACTCTACCCATATTATGATGACACATAGAATTCTTGTGAAGCTATGGTGTCCCAGGTATTAAGACAAAAAGAAGGTAAAACCCATATGTGAGGGGGCAGGCAATATATCAAGTAATATTTCATCTCGTCACATTTCCTACCCCTAGAAAAGCCTTGCTCCTTCACAAAGAAAACGTATTTCTCATCTTAGGTATCACCCCCTCAAAGAAAGTAAGACTAATTATTTTCCAAAATTTGTCTAGAAGAGTAATGTCCATACTCAGATCAGCAAATAGGTGCTATGTTCCCCAGGATCTTCTTTTGTCAGGTGAATAAGGCAAGTTACTGGGTAGATTTTTCACTTCTCTCATTTAAGGGTAGTTACTTGTTCTCCCTGGCCTAACGGCTATAAGACAAATCATTCTTATTTACTCCTCCCACCTAGGATTCTATGATACAATATAAGTCCCTCACTCCTGAGGCTTAGATTCAGGCATAAATTGATTTAGCTCATGCTGGATTGGTAGAACAAACCCTAAGGTGACTGAATTTATCCTCGATTAGCAAGATTAGGTTTTCCTCAAGAGGAAGAATGGGACTCATATTGTATACTAAGATCAGTTATATAAAAACAAAGAGATACATTTGTTTACCCACTGAATTTCATATCCTGAAAATTTATACCCACTACAAAACCAATAAAAGTTACTTTTAAAAGATTATGAAACAGTTTGTACTGTATGATTTCAAACACTTTGAAAAATGTATATACATAGAAAATGATTTGGAGGATATAATATCAATTTTACTTACTGGTGACTCTCAAAAACTAATTCATCTAATAATTCATTACTTCAAGAAATATTTATCATGCTTTATTAGGTATCAGACACTGGAAATCCAATTCCATAGCTTCATCCCACAATATATTTCCCTTAAATTCCAGATTCACATAGAAAACTGCCTACTTACACATGCTCATTTGACGAGGATAAATATAACTAACCAACTGAATGTCTATGATCTCATTCAGACTATACTCAACAAGTTTAGACCAACCTGGCCTTGAATTCTCACAGCTTACCATGTAAAAGGGGTGCCATGTGGCAATTGGCAAGAGCTTGGGTTTTTAAGTCAGACACAACTATGTTAGAACTCCTGCTCTGCCTCTTATTAACTGTAATCTTTGAAAATATAATTAACTCCTCTGAGCCTCACACAGCACACTTAGTGAAAATATGAGTAATAAAAAAGACCCTGATATATACTTGCAGGATTTTTAAGCATTTAAAGTAAAAACGTTGGTTACATGCCTAACAGAGATTCTGGCCTGTACTAGACACTCAGCAAAAGTTTTCTTCCCATCCTGTCCCCTCCCTTCTGTAGCACAGGTGGTATTACCATAATAAAATTGTGAAATTATGTGATAAAAAGCATTTGGAATTGCTACAGAGAAGAAAAAGCAATATGCGTTTACATTATGTAAGAAATACAGTACATTCTTTATAATATTTAGCCAAACCACATGAAAATGCTGACATTTGATCATTTTTTACTTACAAAAACAAGAATTTGATATGTTTCAATCTAATAGAATGATTTGCATGTTGAGTTCAAAGAGGGAGACAGACTTCATCTTTTTGCTATTGACTTTTTTCCCTTCTCCTCCTTTTGAATCTCAAGGTAAGAATCAGACAAACACATAATGTGGGTGTCTATGCTACCATGTTAGCCCCAGAAAGACTATGGAAGCACAAAGCTACAAAGTAAATCATTCCGCAATGCTGGAGTGAAAGTCAGGGTTACTTTCTGTGTCCCAAGAATATAGACATCACTGATGACAGTACCTGAACAAGTCATTTCCCTTTTGTTTGCCAACTGATCACTGGGATTAAATTAGGGAGCCTGCCCACCACTCCTGGAATGTTGTAAAGACCCATGAGACTCCCTGTAGAGCAAACATTCTGGATTCTTGGCTGGGGAGATCTGTTAAAGCCAATGAATTATTTTAACCGAAATTAATTTGCAGGAATAACAGAACACTACACATTAGGCACACACATATCAATTATTTGTGAAACGTCAAAAAGCACTTGTGAAACACAAATGACACCAAGATAGACAGGGATCCTGCCCTCTATAGAACTACAGAAACTCATGTGAACTGTACCTGCCAGTGTTCTACGAGCTTTCTACATGCTGTCTCCTTTAATACTTAATGTAAGCTTATGAGGCAATATTTTTTATTTCAATTTCTCAGATGAAAATTCTTATACTTTATTAGTTGACTCTCACAGGATGTAAGTAGAAGAGCCCAGAATTCACATCCATCCTTGTTATTTCCCCAATCTGTGCCCTTTCTTTTCCAGGGCTTTGCCATGTGCCTAATCAAGTTCCTGGAGTGTCCAGTCCTAGAAGCATGGCATGTCTGTTATCACCACCACCAAGAAACCAAGAAACAGTCAGTGAGTGCTTGTGGATATATGCAAAGCATGGTCAGAGGGAACAATTTGAGCAAAGACATAGAATTCAAGAGGATGCTTGGCCTGCTTGAGAACTGAAACAGGGCTGCTGGGGCTGAACACAATGCAGAAAGAACTTCTTTGGTCCAGGGTGATCCCATCACTCAAAAACCTAACTATGTATCACAGGCAACAATATAGCACAACCAGAAGGCAAATGAGTTGTAAAAATTCTTTGATGCTTGATATCCTTCACTAACAGTTACACACTCATAATTAGTTCAAATTGAAAATGGACATTTTAATAGAAATATAACTAAGTATGGGCCAGATGCTCCATTGGGTGCTTATCTTTGTTGCTGTCCTCTAGCTCAAATTGCAGACTGAATTTACTCATAGAGTTGTGGAACACATTCTTGTTCCTCATCAAGCTCCCCTGCATTAATACTGAGCTATGAGATGAAAGCCTCATTATTGTGGGAGTGCATATTGCTTCAGCTGTCCAGAGCAAGTCCTGCTTATATTTGTCTTTATGCGTGCGCTTGGGAATGTTTGGGTGTGTGTGTTTCTGCCTAAAGCAGTTCTGTGTCTATTTCTTTGTTGTTGCCATGCTCTAAAGGTTTCTCTCTTGTTCTTTAATTCAGGTGTTTCTCAAAGAAATTAAGACAACAATTGAAGTGGATCTGGAAAATCATGCTTGGCCTGGCTTCCTTGGCAGTTCTATATAATATGGCCATGATATCAATCTTTACTGACTGAGTAGTGGATCCATGGAATGTTAACAGCTGTTATAGCAACAAGCTAAGGACATTTGGTAGATGGCACATAAAATTCTAGAGATAAAATTTCAGGAACAAAAGGGAGAGCTTTAAAGCTAAGATAGTGGAGTTTCCAAGCAGCCAATATTTTTGAATTCTGACTCTTCATTTAAAAAGAATGGGGTGTTTCTTTATTACTTTTTCATTATCCATTATCCAGGGTATTCCCTGTGATTCATTCATTTATCTCTTTATTCATTCTCATATTATTCCTATTCCTAGTAGTATCTAGTGTTCAGTGCTTTTCTTCAAAGATCCTGCTGAAATTTTGCTGAATAGTTTAAGTTGCTACAACATCCCTTGTATATTGCTATAATTTGTCTTTAACAAATGGAAGAAAAGAGTCCAAAGTATAAAATGGTCACTGAAAGAAAGAGGCCTTTTCATTCCCTTGTTTCTTTTTCAAACTCACTCGTACAAACAACTCCTCAGAGCAATCTTGGCAGTCAGAGACATCGTATGCAGACATTAAGGCCTAGACCCACCACCTGTCCCTGCTGTGACTCATAATATAAACATAGACCCTCTGTGTAGCTTGTTTCCTAGAATTTTAAAACATAACCCACAGCTGATGTCTTCCCTTCTAAGAGGCCCTTTCATGAGATGGGCCAAAGAGCCCATGGTCCAGCTAAGCCTTGCATGATTTTTAATCTTGAGAGACTTCACAAACTTATCTTTCTCCAAATGTATCAGTACAATCTGAACCACCATCTTTCCTGGATCCCTACAGAGTCACTTATCGCATCATCGATTTCGTTTCTGCCACAAAGATCCCACCTCTTCTCCTAACCCTCATCTAGTCAAGCTTTCCTGTCTCCTGGACATATGGATTCTGTTGAGTAGTTCTCAGGGCTCCGTCATCCATATCTGTGAATTAGGTGCTGCTTGACAAAATGACAAAATGTTCAGATTCAGTGGCCTCTTTCCCAGATTTGCTACTGTGTGTTTTTGTTTGCTGGCTTTTAAAATATTCTTCAGAGGCCAGGCACAGTGGCTCACGCCTGTAATCCCAGCACTTTGGGAGGCCAAGACGGGTGGATCATGAGGTCAAGAGATCAAGACCATGCTGGTCAACTTGGTGAAACCCCATCTCTATTAAAAATACAAAAATTAGCCAGGCGTGGTGGCGGGTGCCTGTAATCCCAGCTACTCAGGAGGCTGGGGCAGGAGAATCGCTGGAACCCAGGAGGCAGAGGTTGCAGTGAGCCGAGATAGTGCCACTGCACTCCAGCCTGGCAACAGAGTGAGACTCTATCTCAATAAATAATTAAATACAAATAAAAATAAAATATTCTTTAGAAAGAGGCCGGGCGCAGTGGCTAACGCCTGTAATCCCAGTTCTTTGGGAGGCCGAGGATTGGTGGATCACCTGAGGTCAGGAGTTCGAGACCAGCCTGGCCAACATGATGAAAACCTGCCTCTACTAAAAGCACAAAAACTAGCCAGGTGTGGTGATGTGTGCCTGTAATCCCAGCTACTCGGGAGGCTGGGACAAGAGAATCACTTGAACCTGGGAAGTGGAGGTTGCAGTGAGCTGAGATCACGCCACTGCATTCCAGCCTGGACAACAGAGTGAGACTCCATCTCAAAAAAAAAGAAAGAAAGAAAGAAAGAAAGAAAGAAAGAAAGAAAGAGAGAGAGAGAGAGAGAGAGAGAGAGAGAGAGAGAGAGAGAGAAAGAAAGAAAGAAAGAAAGAAAGAAAGAAAGAAAGAAAGAAAGAAAGAAAGAAAGAAAGAAAGAGGATAGTATAAATCTCTCTTTTTTTATTATTATACTTTAAGTTCTAGGGTACATGTGCACAACGTGCAGGTTTGTTACATATGTATACATGTGCCATGTTGGTGTGCTGCACCAATTAACTCGTCACTTACATTAGGTATATCTCCTAATGCTATCCCTCCCCCCCCCGCCCACAATAGGCCCTGGTGTGTGATGTTCCCCTTCCTGTGTCCAAGTGATCTCATTTGTTTGTTCAATTCCCACCTATGAGTGAGAACATGCGGTGTTTGGTTTTCTGTTCTTGCGATAGTTTGCTGAGAATGATGGTTTCCAGCTGCATCCATGTCCCTACAAGGGACACGAACTCATCCTTTTTTATGGCTGCATAGTATTTCATGGTGTATATGTGCCACATTTTCTTAATCCAGTCTGTCACTGATGGACAAAATCTCTTAAACTATTGTCCCTAAGAAAACTGTAACTCATTGAGAATTAAAAACCCCACCCAGTTCTCAGCTTTGTGTAAACAGTTTCAGAAAAATATAGAGTGGACAGAAAGAACAGAAGACCTAACAAAGAATTTAAGAATTTGGCAGGCTGACCAGGGAGTGGGCCTTCTGAAAGAATTTTATTGGTTGTTCCATATCCGTTTTGACCATCTAGCCCAGGAGTTGTCAAACTTTTTTCAGTCAAGAACCAGGCTGTAAATATTTTGGTCTTTTGGGGTCGTGCAGTCTTTGTCTAAACTATTCAACTCTGTTGTTATAGTTCAAAAACAGCCAGAGACCAAATATAAATGAATGAGTGTGGGTAAATTCCAATAAATCTTTATGTACAAAATCAGAGGATAGATTGGGGTTGGCTCAGAGGCCATATTACAAACCCCTGATCTAGTAGATGGTACAGTCCGTACAAAAATTGAACCATGAGTAAGGGAAGGACTTGAAAGCACATGTACCTCTACATCAAAGCAATCAATATTCAAATCCTAAGTGTTGGTTGAACTATGAGATGTTATTCCTCAATTCAGCACCTCTCACTCATTGATTCATGTTATACATGGACCCTTGCCATTGGTTAGTGCTCAGTATTTTTTATTGGATTTGATGCTGAGGTTTTATGAGTACCTCTAAATCGCTACAACATCTCTTGGAAGCTGGAATCATTATCTCTTCACAAGTGGAAAGGGCTCAGGACCCTAAAAGGTAACGGGGAAAAAAAGAGTTTTTATTTATTAACTCTTGGCACTACTATTGTAAATAACTAGCACAGTAAACAGCATTCAGAAGTAATATTTCAGACCAGCCACCTATTTCTACTGCTACTGCAAAATACAAACATAAATAACCCCAGGATTCATTTTCTAGTTAGGAGTATTCTTGACTTTTTAACCTATAAAGGTGGCTAATATTATGTTAGTGTTAGAATAAAACCTCAAATTTTGAATGTCATATAAAGAATGAAATAAGAGATAATAATGATAACATTTTATTTTGTTTCCTTCTTAAATTAATTCCAAGATTTACCTAATCATAATACTATAATTTCTACTCTTAAGGAATCCTACCTTCTACATTTAAACACACTGGCCACTATTTACATACATATTGTGTAGATTTTACTGGTTTGCCTTTTTACTTCAAAGTTAAGGGAAGAGGGTTTGCTTTAACAATCATGAGAGAAATGTTATCAGCTTACATTTTCTGCTTATGCAGATCTTATTTTGGTCTTGAGTATCCACTGATTAATTTTCAGCCTGATACATTGCCTGTGATGGGACAGATGGATACACAGTTCTCTTAGATATTTTGCCCTCATTTTCTGGAGTTGGACATAAGGTCTGGAGTGCAGTGTCTTATACAGTATGACAGTGTTGTTAGGGGGAGCATTCTGGTATCCAAATCTCTTGTCCAAGAAGGAATCTGCTGAGATATCCCATATGTTGCTTGGTCATGTGTTTATACCAGTGCATGGCATTCCATGGGTATTGGAATTAATCATCAGTAATACACAGTCCTTTGCAACAAAGTTGGACCTACTGTCTCTGTACCAGGCTTTTTCTGATTACCTAGTCATCTTTCTCATTACCAGCCCTCACTTATCTACAAGAATGCTGTGTAGTCTGGTGCTTCACGATAGCCATCTTCCCTTGCAGATACCTTTTCCTTAGAGGCCAGAGATCCAGCTTATCTAGAAGTGTTTGGGTCATTTTACAACTCATTTCATTCTTCTTGTGTCTTTCCTAAGTAATTCCACCTCATGAGTCATACTTATGCCATCTATTCCTCAGTTTTCTTCCAAAAATATCTTTCCACATTTTCCCTAGGACTTCTAACATCTGCTTTTATCCCAGCCCTCCTAATATGTCTCCTGGACACAGCTTAGATTTTGCTCAATAAATGCAAGTGCCTTTCATCTCTGACACTATAGAATTGCCTTAGTTGGAGGAATGGTACAAATTCTTCAGTAATACAAGTAGTGATTATTATTATTATTATTATTATTTTAGACAGAGTCTCTCTATGTCACCAGGCTGGAGTGCAGTGGCGCAATCTCGACTCACTGCCACCTTCGCCTCCTGGGTTAAAGCAGTTCTCATACCTCAGCCTCCTGAGTAGCTGGGATTACAGGCATGTGCCACCACACCCAGCTAATTTTTTCTATTTTTAGTAGAGACAGGGTTTCACCATGTTGGCCAGGATGGTCTCGATCTCCTGACCTCGTGATCTGCCCATCCCAGCCTCCCAAAGTGCTAGGATTACAAACGTGAGCCACTTCGCCTGGCCTAATTTTTTCTATTTTTAGTAGAGACAGGGTTTCACCATGTTGGCCAGGATGGTCTCGATCTCCTGACCTCGTGATCTGCCCATCCCAGCCTCCCAAAGTGCTAGGATTACAAACGTGAGCCACTTCGCCCAGCCAGTTATCTTCATCTTTAGACCCAGAGTTGGGTAACAATCAACATTACCAGTAGATTGTTATTCTTTGATTCTCAAGTTGTAGGCTTACTTCCAAATTATTTTAGGGGTTTGGGAAAGCACCTCGCTGTAGCTCCAAGGTATTTATATTATTCCCTTTATCGTTCTTCTTTAAAAAAATTGATTACAATCTTATGGCCCGTTACATCAAAGGGGTTTCGAAAACGGTTGTATTCTCCTAATCACTAGATGAAGAATTTGGGGAAGTATGTATCTACTTACCTGGTAGGTTTTCTTATTGCAAGGCTGTTCAATCCCAAGTCCCTCATAGCATGCTTGTTGCCATCCTGCATGCTATTTTCTCTTGCAGCGGCCCTTTCTCTCAGAGAAAAGCAGGACATTTTGACTAGGCTGACTTAATGCAGCTGTTATGCAAAGGCTACTTCAAAATGTCAAAAGACTGGTTTTTATTACCAAGCTATGCATGCAACAGCCATCCCTGACCCTCACCCTATCCTTGACCCTTTTTTCCAGAGAACAGACTGGTTTTTCTCTTAACACTTTCCACTTTAGTGTCTGTGGTAAGTCTCTGTGGGAGCTGGGGCTATTTTTCAAGCACTCTATCCGGTCAGCTTCTCAGTGGAAAGTCTTACGTGAGATTTCCTCCACTATTCGCATCTTGATGAGACCACTGGCATTGTTCCTGCATCTGATTTACATAGTCTGGGGATTTACACTTTCCCATTTTTTGTTTTCTTTTTTGAAGTAATGCCAATTCTTGAAAATGGCTGTAGGTACCACCTTTCATGTCATCAATGTGTGTCCTCACTCTTTTAACGTTTTACATATAATATCTCTGAAATTATATCTTCATCTATATTGCATGGGGCCAAAAAGGAATTTACAGCATGTTAAATTTATTGGATATTATATCATCTAGGCTTATATTAATATACCCTGGTAATTTCTGATGAAAATACATCCTTATTATTTAATTATTATTACACAAATAGTACATGTTCATTATGGAACGTTTAGAAAACATGAAAGCAAAAAGGGAAAAATCATTAATTTGCATTTCCCCTAATTGTTGGTCTTCTTTTTAGAGAACTGATGATATTAATATTTATTAATGTTTTATGTATATATTTTATTAATCTGAAGGTGCATATATGGATTTGAAAATATATTTTTTACAAAACAATTATAACTTTGTTGCAAGATTTTCCCCATTTAATATATCTTGGCCATATTACTGTCAATGCAACTTTCAAATGAAACTTTCCAATGAGGAATGCTTCTTCATTTCTCTTTAGATCTGTGGAGTATTTTATTGTTTGAAAGTACCATACTGAAATATACCTATCATTTCTCTCATTCATAGAGATTTAGTCATTTTTGGTTTTTCACTATTTTTTCTGTTGATTCACTGTTATAATTTTCAATGTTAGAAATGCTACTGCAATTAAGTTTTGTACATATATTTTTGTTTGTTTGTTTAGAGACAGGGTCTCACTCTGTCACCCAGGATGGAGGGCAGTGGTGTAATCATAGCTCATTGTAACCTCAAACTTCTGGGCTCAAGCAACCCTCTTGCCTCAACCTCCCAAGAAGCCAGGAATACAGGCGCACACCACTAGCTGGGCTATTTTTTTTATTTTTTGTAAAGATAGGCCTTGCTATGGTGCCTGGGCTGGTCTCAAACTCCTAGCCTCAAGTGATCCTCCCACCCCAGCTCCACAGAGTGCTAGGATTACAGGAGTGAGCCACCGACCTGGCTGGCATCTTTGTATATTTAAAAGAGGAATTTTGTAGGAATATATAAAAGTGGAATTTTTGAATCAAATGGTATGAATACATTTTATTGTAGTAGATAATTCCAAATTCTCTTCCAGAAAAATGTAGCGATTTACATGCCTTCCACACAGTATGAAAATACCTCTTTTGCCACATCTTGCATAGTGCTGACTCTCAATTACATTTTTCATCTTTGTCAGCCTGATAGGCATGAAAAGTAATTTTATTTCACTATAATTTTTGAATTATTAATACTACTGAGCATCTCTTTATATTAGTTGCTTTTCTAAATTTCTTGTTCATATCCTCCGACCATCTCTCTGGTGGAAGATGTAAAAGATCTTTACATATCAAATATTTTAACCCTCTGTCTATAGCATGTGATGTAAACGTTTTATTATTGTTTTTCATATGTCTTTAAATGGTGGTTTAGGCAATACAGAAAGCATTTTTAATTTATTTTCTGGCTAAAAGATACATCTCATTGAAAAATATTAACCAATACACTGAGATGCATTGAAAAACAATGTTATCCATCTAGAGACTTTGTAGTACCTTAGCAATTCCTATATAAAAGTGCAACAGGATTCAAACCTAGTAGTGACCAGAATGAAGACTATACTAACTTTCTGAGTCTGTGGGTGAATATCACCCATTGGACTTCAGAATACTATTTGATACTGATTTCTTGCTCAGTCACCTCCTAGCTGCATGACCTAGGTCAAGTTACTCAACTTTTCTAAGCCCGAGTGTCCTCATCTACATAGTGGGAATAATATTTACCTCAAAAAGTTGTGAGTAGAAGAGATAAAATTTAGGTGCCTCATACATGTGTGGAACTTGATAAATACTAACTTCTTTTCCTTCATGACATCTTCTCTCCTTCCTAAGGCAATGTACATATCTGAAGACTGACTTGGAAACCATATAATCCGTGTGGCCCACAGATCCAGTTTTCTTACCCCAGAGGGCAGAATTGCAAATCCACCATTGATATCAGGAGATATGTATTCATTTAACAGATACTTATGGAGCATCTTTTATGATCCAGACAGCATCCCAGGTGTTAGAGATACAGCACTGAAAAAAAAAATGGAAGGCTATCTGTCCTTTTAGAGCCTACATTCTAATTGGGTAAAAAAACATACAATAAACAAGTAGCTATTTAATAATATGTTAGAGAGCAAGGCACATTAATATAGTAGTTAAGAGAGTAAATTATGGTTTAGGTATTCGAACTTTTCAGAGGGATAAGCATTGCCCCCCAAAAAACATGATTCAATAATCAAACGGAGAGTTGTGTGGTAACAGTGTCCAGACAGCTAAACTTACTAAAGAATTATCTGTAAACTTCTCTTACTTCTAGCTCCATTCTAGAAATATTCATCCATTGATGAGACTCAAAAACATTTACTGAGTGCCTACCATGTACCAAGTTTTAAACACAGAAGATATACAGAAGGGATCAAGTTATGTATAGTTCTTGCCTTGCTGTATGTCATTGTATAGCTTCTGGGGTAGGGACATAAACTGAAACAAAAACTTCAAAATAAAAAACAAAAAGTACTATGCGGAATATGAAACAGAGTAAGAGCTAGAAGTAACTTTGGGCTACTTTAGGTTAGATGGTCAGCAAAGCACTCTCTGAGAGGGTAATATTTAGACTAAGTCTTGAATGACAAGGAACCAGCCAAGTGAATATCTGGAAGAAGAGGGCAAACAGAAGGAGCAAGTATGTGAAGTCCTTAAGGCGGGAAATGAAAGAAGGCCTGAAGTTCCATAGAAAATAATGGAAGGAAATCACCAAAAGAATAGTTATTAGTAGGGGACTGGAACTATTTGGTATGTACATTTTATTCTCTAAATTTGAACATGGTTTCTACAGTTTCACAGATGTGCATTATTTTCACAATTGTAAAATATCATTAAAAATATTTATAGTAAGGAGAGGTAGAAAATGTGATCTAGAGGAAAAAGAAAAGGCTTTGAAGTCAGACCCAGTTTGGAAACTTAACTTTGTCAATTACTCACTGTTGACCCAGAGCAAAGCATCTAAACTCTCTCTTAGCCTCAGTTTTCTGATATAAATAGAGATAATAGTTCCATGTTTTGCACATGTAGAGATGCTAGCACAGCACTTTGGCCAGAATGCTAACTCCATTACCTATTAGTTATGCAATCATTAATAAGTTTCTTCATTCCCTCCAAGACTTAAGTTTCTTCACCTATAAAATGGGGTGTAATAATGTTGACCCTTCAGGACTGTCATAGGGGTTAAGTGAGTCAATGTATATAAAATGACAGCACAATACTACTGTAGACACACACTAAATGACAAATACAATTGGTTATCTATGAATGGGCAATTGGTGGTGACTTTTATTTTCTTTAAACCTTGATGTATTATCCAAACTTCTAAATAACCACATATTTGTACTAAAATAAAAAGTATCCTCTTACAGTATTAACATATCTTAATTCTAGTTCTACAAATTTGTCCCAAGGAAGCACTTGCACAAGTTACAAGAATGTTTGCTGCAGCATTGTTTGTAATGGCACATATTGGTAAACATCTATCAACACAGGAGAGTTCCATGCATTACAGTAAATCTTTGCCATGGAGGAAAGATGAAGCACTTAAAAGAAATGAGGTAGAACTATATGGACTGCCATGGAAAATAGTCCAAGATATATTAAGTAAAAAGGAGGCTCTTGTTCGGCGCAGTGGCTTATGCCTCTAATTCTAGGACTTTAGGAGGACAAGGTAGGCGGATCGCTTGAGTTGAGGAGTTGGAGACAAGTTGGGCAACATGGCGAAACCCAGTCTGTAAAACAATACCAAAAAAATAAGCCAGGTGTGGTGTTGCGCACCTGTAATACCAGCTATTAATACCCAGGAGGTCTAGGCTGCAGTGAGCCGAGGTTGGGCCAAGTGTTTTAGGAATTGTATACAAGGAAATGGAAATGAGGACCCAATATAGATTTCACAATATTACATAGGAGTGGAGAAAAGTGAGCATTTGCTCTCTGCAATTTCTCAATTAAAAGAAAAATTTCATCTATGTACATTTTTCCATTCATCTTAGACATTTTAGAAAGAATACTGCCTGTATTATTAGGAACAAAAAGGAGGAAATTGGACTGATTCATTCATGTATAGTTTTCACATGTGATTTTGAATTAGAACAAAAGGGCAAAGGAGTTGAAGAAACTGGCTTGTCCAAGGAAAGGGATAGCATGATACAGAGTTTGTGGCAGGAGAGAGTATGGTCCATGTGGCTATCATGCAGAGTAAGAAAAGTAATATGAAGATAGGAGGAATAAGTTCAAGAGATCTACTGTGACTATAGTAAATAGCAACATACAGTCAGCCCTCCATATCCACGGGTTCTGCATCAGTGGATTCAACCAACTGCGGATTGAAAATATTCAGAAAAAAAAATTAAAATGGCAATACAACAATAAAAATAATCTCTTTTCAAAAAAACTATACAGTGTAACAAATACTACATAGCATTTACATTGTATTGGGTATTATAAGTAATCTAGAGATAATTTAAAATATACAGGTGGATGTGCCTAGCCTAGGTTATATGTAAACACTATACCATTTTAGATCAGACACTTGGGCATCCAGATTTTGGTAGCCATGGGATCCTAGGACCAAGCCTACAATGATACCAAGGGACAACTATATTATACTCCTAAAAATTGCTAAGGGAGTAAATTTTAAGTGTTCTCACTACAAAAAAAATATGATAAGTATGTGAGGTAATACATATGTTAATTTAGCTCAATTTAGCCATTCCACAATGTATACATATTTCAAACATCAAGCCATACATAACAAGTATGTAAAGTTTTATTGTCAATTTAAAAATAAATTAACTTTTAAAAAAGAAAAACAATATGAGATAAAGTTGGGGAAGAAGGGCATGGAGAGCCTTATAAGCAAAGAGGGGCAATTTGGATTTTAAATAGGATAGAAATTCACTGGTGTGTTTAGGATGGTTAGTGACTTGGTATAATTTAATGTTTTAAATTATCTCTCTAGATGGAGAATGAATCAAGAGCAATATTGATTAGATTACGACATTAAGAGGAGGAACATGACAAGGATACTCACTTTCACCACTTCCATTCAATATTGTGTTGATATTCTAGCCAGGGAACTTAGGAAAGGAAAGGAATTAAAAGGCATCCAAATTGGGAAAGAAGCAAAACCCTCTATTTCAAAAAATGACATGATCTCATATATAGGAAATCCTAAGGAGTCCACAAATAAACTATTAGAGTTAAACTAGCTTAGCAAAGTTGCAGGCTAAAAGATCAATATGCAAAAATCATCTATATTTTAATACACAAGCAATAAACAACTCAAAAGTAAAATTCAGAAAACAATTTTATTTACAATGGCATCAAAAAAATACTTCAAGCCAGGTGCAGTGGCTCATGCTTGAAATCCCAGCACCTTGGCAGGCAGAGGCAGGGGTATCACTTGCACCTAGGAGTTTGAGACTAGCCTTGGCAACACACCAAGACCCCATCTCTATAAAAAAAAAATTTTTAAATATTATCCAGGCATGGTGGCAGCACCTGTAGTTCCAGGTACTTGGGCAGCTGAAGTTAGAGGATCACTTGAGCCTAGGAGGTTGAGACAACAGTGAGCTGTGTTCGGACCCCTGCACTCCAGCCTGGGTGAAAGAATAAGACCCTGTCTCAAAATGAAACAAAACAAAAATACTTAGGAATGAATTTAACCAAGGAAGGCAAGAACTGCAAACTGAAAAACTACAAAACATTGTTGTAAAAAATTTTTTAAAGACAAATAAATGGAAAGGCATTGGGGTTCATGGATTGGAAAGCTTAATATTCTTAAGATAACAGTACTCCTCAAATTGATCAACACTTTCAATAAAATCCCTATCAAAATCTCAGCTGAGTTTTTACAGAAATACACAAGCTGATCCTAAAATTAATATGGATATGCAGGGTACACAGAATAGCTAAAAAAAATCCTGAAAAAGAAAAAAACAAAGTTAGAGGACTCACACACATTTCAATTTCAAACTTACTACAAAGCTACTATAATCAAGACTGTGTGTCAATGATATAAAAGGATAGACATATAGATGAACAGATCAGAATTGAGAATCCAAAAATAAACCCTAACATTAGCGGTCAATTAACCTTCAACAAAGGTTTCAAGGCCATTCAATGGGGAAAGAATAGTCTTTGCAACAAATGGTACTGGGATAAATAGATATTCTCATGCAAAAGAATTAATTTGCACCCCTACTTCATATCATTTTCAAAAGTTAACCCAAATGTATCAAAGGCTTATAAGAACTAAAACTGTAAAACTCTTAGAAGAAAACATAGAGAGAAATCTTTATGAACTTGATCTAGGCAATGATTTCTTAAATGTGACACTGAAAGCTCAAGCAATGAAAGAGAAAATAAATAAATTTTACTCCAGAAAACTTTAAATTTTTTGTGCTTCAAAACTTAGGAAAAAAGCTTTCATCAAGAAAAGACAACCCATAGGATGGGTTGAAAATATTTTCAAGTAATACCTGATAAGAATTTAGTATCTAGGATATACAAAGAACTCTTACAACTCAACAATAATGAAAGACAACACAATCTAAAATAGGTAAAGTGTTTGAATAGATATTTCTCCAAAGATATGCAAATGGCCAATAAGTACATGAAAAGACGCTCAACATCATTAGTCATTAGGGAAATGCACATCAAAACCACAATGCAATACCACTCAACACCCAGTAGGATGGCTATAATAAAAAAAGTTGAGCAATAACAAATATTAACAAAGATGTGGATAAATTGGAAGCCTCATATATTGCTGGTGGGAATATAAAACGCTGCAACCACTTTGGATAACAGTTTGGAAGTCCTTCAAAAAATTAAACAAAGAGTTAGCATGGGACTCATCATTTCTACTCCTAGGTATATATATACTAGAAAATTGAAAGCATATGTCCACCACTCAAAAATGTGCACATGAATGTTCATAACAATATTATTCACAATAGCTCAAAAGTGGAAACAACACAAACGCCTATCAATTGATGTATGAGTAAACATAATATCATATATCCATACAATGAAACATCAGCCTTAAAAAGGAATGAAGTGCATGCTGATACATACTACAATGTGAATGACCCTCAAAAACAGTATGCTAAGTGGAAGAAATCAGACTCACAAGATTTCATACTGTATGATTCCATTGATATTAAATATTCAGAATAAGCAAATTCAGAGGGGCAGAAAATATATTAATGGTTGCCACGAGATGGGGAGAGAGAACAGTGGGGAGTGACTGCTAATGGATATGGGGCTTCATTTGGGATTATGAAATTATTCTCGAATTAGAGAGTGATGATGGTTGCAAAACTTTGTGGATGTATAAAAACCACTCCATTGTGCAATTTAACAGGGTGCATTTTATGGTGTATGAATATATCTTAATACAAAGAAAAAAGATTAAAAGGAACAGAAGGAAGGGAAGGTGAGAGGGAGGGAGGACAGAAAGAAAAAGGGAGAAAAGATGGAAAGAAGGAAAGAAAAAAGAAAGCAAGATAAAGAATTTGATTAAAACTAAGGTAAACAGAAACTCAGTTTCTCCTATACTCTCACTGAACAATTAATACAGAAGACTTCAGTAACCAAACACGTAATCAAAGCAATTAATCGATTTTGCAGGGGACACCAGCCACACATCCTCTAATTCAATTGTGACACTATCCACCTGGAGACAGGGTCAGATCCCACAGGTTGGAGGTTCAGTCCCCAAGACTGCCCCCCAACATCTGATGCCAATCACAAGCCCCAGGTTGTTTTTATTCTCCTGTTCTTCTGACCAACTGAATATAAATTGGAGTTCTAACAACCCGCTCCTGGGGTTCAACTAATTTTCTGGAGCGGCTCACAAAACTTAGGGAAACACTTACATTTACCAGTTTATTATTAAAGAATATTACAAAAGATACAGATGAAGAGATTCATAGGGTGAGGTATGAGAAGGAGTGTGGAGTTTCTGCGCTCTCCCTGGGCACACCATCCTTCAAGAACTTCCACATGTTCAGCGATCTGAAAGCTCTTCAAACCCAGTTGTTTTTGGTTTTTATGGAGGCTTCATTAGATAGGCATAACTGATTGCATCACTGACCATTGGTGATCAACTTAACATTCAGCACCTCTCCTTTCCCTGGAGGTTGGGGATTGGAGCTGGAAGTTCCAACCTTCTAATCCTGCCTTGATCTTTCCCATGACCAGGCCCCATCCTGAAATACCTAGGAGCCCCCAGCCTCCAGTCATCTCATTAGCATACAAAAAAACACCACTTTGGAGATTACAAGGGTTTTAGGAATTGTGTACAAGGAAATAGAAATGAGGACCCAATATAGATTTCACAATATTACATAGGAGTGGAGAAAAGTGAGCATTTGCTCTCTGCAATTTCTCAATTAAAAGAAAAATTTCATCTATGTACATTTTTCCATTCATCTTAGACATTTTAGAAAGATAATATTGCCTGTTTGTTTCCAAAACTAGAAAAAAAAATTACATATGCATACTGAATTCCAGACTTCCCTCCATGTCCATGGCATTATCAGAATAGTTAAGATTTGCACGTGACCAAGTGTCTCCGAATGTTTCTAAAACCCAAAGGTAATTTCAAATTGTTTTATCAGTTATTTTGTAACTGCGAAATTTTTCTTTCAAAAATGTAGATGTTACAACTTTTGGTGTCCCTCGTTCACTCTAACACTTTGCTTATTAGTGGCATCTAGTTTCACAAAGTGAAAGTCAGTGTCTTAGCTCCAACTGCTATAACAAAATGCCATAGACTGGGTGGCTTAAACAACAGACATTCATTTCTCACAGTTCTGGGGGCTGAAAGTCTGAGATTAGGATGATAGCATGGTCAGGTTATGGTGAGGGTCCTCTTCTAGGTTGCAGACTTCTGACTTCTCATTGTATTCTCATGTGGTCGAGAGCAGAAAAGGGAAGCAATCTCTCTGATGACACTTTGAAGTGCACTAATCCCATTCATGAGGGCTCCATTTTCATGACCTCATTTAATCCTAATAATCTCCCAAAGGCCCCACCTTCTAATAGTATCAAATGTAGGGGTAGACTTTCAACATACGACTTTAGGAGGTTCACAAACATTAGTCCATAGCAGTCAGTGTCTTTCACATTTTGATATGCAAAAAATTAAAACAAGGCTAAATGTTGCAAATAATGTGAAATGGAGAAATTCAGTGTTTCTTTGTGAAAATATGGATGGTGATATAACTTGCCTGGCTTTTCCTCTTCCTGTAAGTTCATGTAATACATGCCATTTACGCTAAAAAAAAAAAATAAATGAATAAGAAAGCCAGTTAGGAGATCTTTGTAGCAGCTTGGCTAAGAAAAGATGTTAGCTTGCTCTAGTGTGGTAACAATGAAGTTGGAGAGAAGCAGACAGATTCAAGATACACCTGGGAGACACAATCCATAGAACTTGGGATAAACCGGATGAGAAGGTGACAGAGAGATAGGAGTCACACTTTCTAGCTAGTAAAAAGTAGGTGACGCCGGTCTCTAATGCTCCATTTCCCATTCTCCAGGAGGCTCCAGGTTTCCCTACCGCAGCCTTTGTCTCCCTGTGAACTGCAAGTACTAGAAGATTTGTAGAGGGAACTCTGGGACACTCTGTAAGCTGGAAAATGGTCTCACTGTCTATAAGCTGGACCTGGTCACCTATCTAGAGCAAAAGAAAGAGTGCTGGGATGTGAAGAGACATGAGACAGCCACACACTCAGATCTGTCATGTCATTACAACCAAGGCCTTTCACCAAAGCAGGGCATAGATGTCTCTTTTCAAAAAGTAATATTAGGAAGATATGAAAGCTGTGGCCTTGAGAATTTACACTTCAGGAAAAACTGTGAAAGTGGGGTGGAGGTGAAAGGCAAAAAGAATGTTATGATGTGCATAACCAATGGGCAATAACTACTCATAACAGAAATTTAACTGCCACAGATCAAAAACGTAGAACATTTCAGAAGAAACCTCAACTTACATCAGCTACTTCTATATAGAAACATACGTTTCTATAAGTAAATATCAACATCAATTTTTGAAATAAACCTTATGTAATGAAACTCAGAAAAACTTTAACCATCGCTCAAATTTCAGTAAACATCAGAGTAATTATTTTCCAGATAATCATTACAAATGTAACAAATACAGGAAAGTGTTTTAACAACCCTCAAAACTTACTATCCATGAGAGTATCCATATTCAAGAGAAGCCTTACAAATTTAAGAAATGTGGGAAAATTTTAACAATTTCTCACCACTTACTCAGCATCAGAGAATTCTTACTGGAAAAAAATCACACAGATGTAATAAGGGTAGAAAAGTCTTTAGTCAATCATCACTTCTAAATAGACATAAGAAGATTTATATTGGAGAGAAGTAATTAAAATGTAAAGAATGGCAAACCCATTAACTGCTGCTACTCAATCCTCACACAACATCAGGGAATCCATACTGTAGAAAACCCTTTCAAATCAAAAGAATATGGCAAAGCCTTTCACAGGTGTTCACATCTTACTAAAAAATTAAAGAATTGGTACTGGATAGAAACCCTATGAATGTAATAATTTTGGAAAGACTTTTGTCCAAAATATACACCTCAGAGAACACCACAGTATTTATCCTGGAGGGAAATTTTACAAATGTAAATCAGGTAACAAAGCCTTTAACTGATGCTTACATTTTGCTCAACAGAGAATTTCTATAGGAGAGAACATCTACAAATGTAATAAATGTGGAAGGACCTTTGTCCAAATAATACAACTTAGAAAGAAAAAAAGACGTGACACTGCCTGCCATTAACTGAGATAAGGAAGGTGGAGGGGGGCCATGTTGGAGGATGGGAGACAGCAGAGATGATGAATTTAGTTCTTGGTCTTCTTGAGTTTGAGATGTTAAAACAAAAGTAAGTTTGTCAAAATAAACCTACTACCTTTATTTGACAAAGACATCAGTGGGCAAAACAACTCTTAAGATACTGAAACCATGAAAGAAACTTCAGGAGCCTGTAAAGCCAAATGGATGGCATTCAAAATTTCTAGAAGATTCTAGAATTATAATTCTCACACTGTCAGCAGTGCTGATTCCTCAAGGTTAGGATTGATCTAGGGAACCTGTATTTGCCATGTTGCACATTCCTACACTGTCTGAAATTTTATGACATGTACATTTTTGTAATAAGAAAATTTTAGTTATTTTAAAAAAGAAAACTGAAATGTTTTGCCATAACATAGATGGTTCACAAAATAAGAAACCCAAACAACGAATAAACAAACTGAAAGTACTCACCCTCCCTAGTAATTAGCCAAATGGAAATTTAAATAAGATAGCATGTTTACATTTCGAATTAGCAATTTCATTTTTTTCTTTTCATTTGTATAAAAAGATTTTTTAATTTTTAATTTTTGTGGGCACATAGTAGGTATATATATTTATGAGTTACATAAGATATTTTGATACATACATGTAATGTGAAATAAGCACATCATGGAGGATGGGGTACCCACCCCCTCAAGCATTTATCCTTTGAGTTGCAAACAACCCAATTATACTCTTTAAGCTTTGTTTTTGGTTTTGTTTTCTTTTTTATTTTAATTGAGATAAGGTCTCATTCTGTCCTCCAGGCTGGGGTGTAGAGGCAGGATCACGGCTCACTACAGCCTTGACTTCACGGATTCAAGCGATCCTCCCACCTCAGCCTTCCTAGTAGTTGAGACTACAGGCATGCACCACTAAGCCCAGATAATTTTTCTGTTTTCTGTAGAGACCAGATTTCGCCATGTTGCCCAGGCTGGCCTCGAACTCCTGGGCTCAAGCTCTCCTCCCGCCTTAACCTCCCAAAGTGCTAGCATTACAGGTGTGAACCACTGCTTAAGTTATTTTAAAACAAATAATTCAGTTATTATTGACTATAGTCACCCTCTTGAGCTATCAAATACTAGGTCTTATTCATTCTAAGTAGTTTTGTACCAATTAAACATTCCCACCTCCCCCACTAAGCCCCTGCCACTATTCTTCCCATCCTCTGGTAACCATCCTTCTCCTGTCTATGTCCATGAGTTCAATTCTTTCGATTTTTAGATCCCACAAATAAGTGAGAACATTGTGATGTTTGTCTTTCTGTGCCTGGCTTATTTCACTTAACATAAAGAAAGTAAGTTGTTTAATATCAGGTCTGAAGCTAAGAAGAGAGTTAGACAGAAGATAAACTTGGGAGTTACAAGCGTATATTACAAAGCATTTGGCTTTAAAATATATGTATCCTTTTATCCCAGCAGTCCCACTTCTAGGAATTTGTCTTAAGATACAGTTTCAGAATGTACATAAGTATAATGTTGCAAGAATGCTCTTCTCTGTAAATCCCCAATTTTGGCCTGGACCTGAAGTCAGAGAAGGAATAATTATCACATGTGAAAAGTAGCCAGGAAGGTGCAAAAGACAAAAGGGAAGAGTTCTAGGCAGCTGCAAACATTAACAGAAACACAACCATACCACCACGCAACATCACAAATAATAATGGTCAAGTGTTATTTCTTGAAATCCTAGAATTTACTGGGGTAATTTTGATGAAGGGGTCTGTGGTATAGAGGAAAAATCAAAGCATGTTTATTCCTACTCTTAATCATTCAGTATACTATAACACAGAATATTACTGTGACTTCTGGTCCCCAAAATGTATGGGGATTTCTCCCCACCAGCAAGCAGTGCTGCAGAATCCTCTGCAGCCGACACCAGCTGGACGTCCTCAAAATTTAAAAATTCAATTCTGACACTATCTACCTAAAGAGAGGATCAGACCCTACAGGTT
Source organism: Colobus angolensis palliatus (assembly GCF_000951035.1). Taxonomy (NCBI): domain Eukaryota; kingdom Metazoa; phylum Chordata; class Mammalia; order Primates; family Cercopithecidae; genus Colobus; species Colobus angolensis. Next base: position 526,851 of record NW_012117210.1, read on the forward strand.
GAAGGTTCAGTCCCCAAGACTGCTCCTCACTTTAAATCCCAGTCACAAGCACAGATTGTGGTCTGAGCTTCTGGCTGATGGGCTACAAATTGGGGGTTCCCATGACCTCTTCCCCACGTTCAATTAATTTGCTAGAGAAGCTCCCAGAACTCAGGGAAACACTTACTGGTTTATAATAACGGATAGTACAAAGCATACAGATGAACAGCCAGAAGAAAGCAATGCATAGGGTGAGGTATGGGAGAAAGAAACGCAGAGCTTCCAGGCCCTCTCTGGGAATGCAACCCTTGAAGAACTCCCACACATTCTGCTATTCAGAAACTGAACAAACCCTATACTTTTGGGTTTTTAGGAGGCTTTGTTAAGTATGCATGATTGATTACATAATTGGTCCCTGGTGATCAACTCAACTTTCCGCCCCTTTCTACTCCTTAGAGGTTAAAGGGTGGGGCTGAAAGTCCCAACCTTTTAATGCTGCCTTGTCCTTCCCCTTTTTCAGTACCCCATTCTGAAGCTACCTAAGGGCTCCCAGCCACCAGTCATTTCATTAGCATACAAAAGACACTCATCGATGGGGAGAGTCCAAGGATTTTACCTGTGTGTCAGGAAATGGAAATGAAGACTAAATATGTATTTCATGATATAACAGGGAGGAAAATTTTTTTTGATGTGTTGAAGGTACATGGTGTTGCAGAAAGCTCGCGTTTTCTTACACTCTTGATTGGACCATAAATTGTCCCAATCTTTTGGAGGCAAATTTGGTGGTTCTTATGATGATACAAAATGTGCATGTTCTTTTAAGACAGGAATTTCACTTCTAAAAATGTATACAAAAATAATGGCACACATAAGTAAATATGTATGTAAAAATGTTCATTTTAGCATGATTTGTAATAATGAACACTTTTTAAAGTCTAAAGGGCATTTAGAGCTCATTGGTTGCATTTTAAAGTGTACATTTATGCAAAGGAGCCCTCTGAATGGTTTAAAGGAAATGAAGTGGATCTATATGTACTGTCATGAAGAGATATCTATGTTAAGTTTTTTTAAGCAAGTTGCTAAACAATATACCCCATATGATCCCATTTTTTTGCAAAATAAATGGATATGTGTGTGTGTGTGTGTGTGTGTGTGAGAGAGAGAGAGAGAGAGAGAGACAGAGACAGAGACAGAGACAGAGAAGGGGGTGGAGGGTATTTGTGAAGAAAATAATGGAAGAATAGACACCATTAGCTACCTTCACAGGGGAACGGAGAGAAACAGGGAAATTTCACTTCCTAATTTATATCATTTTATATCATTTAAAATTTTGCAACAAGCATATATACTTTATAATCAGAAAAATAGCTTAGTTAAAATTTCAAAAATTGGAGAAAATCTTACTGAATAGTGAGTGATTCATAAAATTATATAGGAATATATTTATTGACCTGATATATGTTCACGATTTATTGCTAGGTGAACAAAAGCAGCTTGCAAACATTGTAAACATAAGAATGAATTGGAAAGATATATGCAAAGTAATATGCTTTTAGTATGGCCCCACTTTTATGAAAGAATACATGTATATATCCCAAGAAAAACATTTTGAAAAGAATGTATTATTGTTACCGGAAAGAGGTTCCAATCCAGACCCCAAGAGAGGGTTCTTGGATCTAGCACAAGAAAGAATTCAAGGTGAATCCATACAGTAAAGTGAAAGAAAGTTTATTAGAAAAGTAAAGTAATAAAGAATGGCTACTCCATAGGCAGAACACCCTTGAAGCTTGCTGGTTGCCCAGTTTTATGGTTATTTATTGATTATGTGCTAAACAAGAGGTGGATTAGTCATGTTTCTCCTTTTTAGATCATATAGGATAACTTCCTGATGTTGCCATGGCATTTATAAACTGTCATGGCCCTGGTGGGAGTGTAGCAGTAAGGACAACCAGAGGTCACTCATTGCCATCTTGGTTTTGGTATGTCTTGTCTGGCTTTTTTACTGCAAGCTGTTTTATCAGCTAGGTCTTTATAACCTGATCTTGTGCTGACCTCCTATCTCATCCTGTGACTTAGAATGCCTAATCTTCTGAGAATGCAGCCCAGTAGGTCTCAGCCTTATTTTACCCAGCCCTATTTAAGATGGAGTTGCTCTGTTTCAAATGCATCTGACATTATTAACAGAGGATATTTCTACAGGTTTGGCAGGTAAAAGAAATACAGGAAAATTTCATTATCTATATTATATGTTTGCATATTATTTGATTTTTACAAGGATTTTATTAGCTTTAAAATCAGAAAAATAGAGATTAAAGTTTGAAATATAAAAAATGTTGTTTTAAAGCAATTCAGAAAATAAGATACAAATTGTTATTGACATTGAAAGATCCACAACACATGGCTAAATTTAAAATGGTGGTTACAAATTGTATGTACATATATGTTTGTGCAAAGAAAAATTCTAAGCTCTACAAACAAAAGTACAAAAACATAACTGAACATCTGAATTATAAGATTCTAGGTAATTTCTATTTTCTTTAAACTTTTCTGAATTTCACTGTTTTTCTCAATAAACAAGCACAAGTTTTATAATCAGAAAAAAATTGCAAACGACATAATCCTATCTTAATTTTAAACCCATGCATATATGTGCACACACACATGCACTTGCACACCCAGAGCTTCTCTTTATCTGAGGGTGGAAGATTCCCTAGGACTGAGATAGCTCCCTGCCTACTCTGGACAGACTTTGACAGTTCCCAGCCTGATTTGTGCATGTTGTAGGAGGAGTAGGCTGGAAGTAGGAGGAGCGAGCTAAGGGAGAGAGAGGGATATAGTGGGAGAAAGGGGGAGAAGAGCGTAGACTAGAGGCCAGCTGACTTGTCTGGAGGAAATCTCAACAGATTGGAAAAAAAGAAAAGACTCTTAGCGAGACTGCCTGCAACTGATGTGCTTACTACGCCAGACAAACTTCTAGAAAGCTCAGTCTGGCGGTTACAGCAGCAGCCCCTTCCCACTTAATTTATTCCCTCTTTCCTACCTTCCCTCCTAAAATTCCTGCTCTGTGATGTTCAGGTTGCATTTCTGACTCTGTACTCCTAAGTGTCACTCATCTGTAATTTCTAATTCCTTCCCAGTGCATATGTGTCATTAATACAAGAAAGAAAAAAAAATGAAGCAATGAAAGTTATTTTCTAAGCAGGCAGTGAACCAATATGTACAGAGATATTCAAATTTTCTTTAAACAGATATAGATAGAAGAGGATTAGAAAGATACACACTGCTCATTTAATTGGTAGGAGTTGAAAAGAAAACCAATGAAAAATACCCAATTCAGTGTCTGACACATAGTAGGCACTTTGCTAAAGTCAGTACCCTTCACTATTATCCTGAACACTTCCCATTTATAAACAGCCATTTTTTTCTGTCAAATAGCTAAATCATGGTATAAAGAGTATTCGAGGTAAAAAAAAAAAAAAAAAAAAAAAAACTTTCCTCATCTATATTATGTACGATAGTCAGTGCCTTTTTTATAATTTACAGTGTGGTGTCTGATGAAGTTGCGTTGGGGCAAAATCTGCATCCCTCTCCTATTGAATCAGGGTGACTTGCTGTGCTTTTTAAGAGATACACATTAACTAGGTGTCTGTGTTGTCTTTGGATTCCAGAATATTAAAAATACTACAGGGCCACAAAGCACAAAGGTTCTCTGATGGACAAGATGTTGGAATGAAAGCCAGGTAATATTAGTAGGTCCTTGAGCCCTTGGGAATGTAACTACTACCTTCCTGTGAAAATTATCTCCTGTTGAAATTGTTTCCTATAATTCATTTTACTCTATGCTCTCTACGAGGCTTCTTCCTATTATTAAAAGACGTATTTCTGGTGCCTGAAAAAATAAAATAAGTTACAGAAAATCAATTGCGTCTATAAAGCCATCCATGTGACAAGGATTCCCAAGGCTTAGGCAATGGCCTGCTTCTCATGCATACTTAGCCATGTTAATGACTAGGTAACCATGACAACCATCAGGACTATGATGCCAAACCTACGCTCTTCAGCAATGAATTAAGCTGCCTCATAATGTACATGTTTAAGAACTCCCCACTGGCAAGCTCTGGCAGACAGAACTACACGAACAGCCTGGAAGAGGGAAGAAAAGGAAAAGGAAACTACCTTCCTCAAAAGCAGACAAACACCAAGAGCTCTCAAAGGCCTAAAAAATACAAAGGTAGTAAAAGAATGACAACCTCTAGCCTGCCCCACCCGCAGAAACACAAACACACAGTTAGCAAGAAGCCACTATAGTGAGGAAAGAAATAAGATTGCCTCTGGGGGATTACAAAAGTCCTCCATCTTTTCCACACCATGTGAGAAACTTTAGGCATCTGCTGTCTGTGCCTTACAGTTTTCCCTGTTTCTCATTTCTCTTCTCCATTTTCATGGTTGGGTATCCTCTAGCCAGCTGATCCTCTCTGAGGGTTCTGAAAGCTGATGACACCCACATCTTCATCTCCCAGTGCAGGCCTCACACCTGAACTCCAGATCCATGTGATCAACTGGTCACTGAAGAGCTCCCTTTGGGTAACTCATAACCTCCCACACCTCAACTTTTCTCAACCTGAACTCCTCCACTTTCTCCTCAAATACTTGTTTCTCCTTCCCTTCCTCCTCTTCTTCCTGCTTCTCCTCAAAGGGTTCTCACTCTCCATGACGGACACCATCAGTGCACCTCACTTCCCAAGCCAGACTCTCTTCTCTGCCTCACCCCCACATCCCATCTGCTACTGTCTGAAGGTTGGTGCCTCCCCAAAATTCATATGTTGGAACCTAATAACCAGTGTGATAGTATTAAGAGATGAGGCCTTTGAGAAGTGGTTAAGTCAGATGAAGGCTCTACCCTCATGAATAAGATGAGTCCCGTTAGAAGAGAGGCTGGAGCAAATTCCCTTAGCCCATTCTGTCATGTGAGGACGCAGTAGCAAGGCACTATCTATGAAGCAGGGGAACCCTCACCGGATACCACATTTGCTGGCACCCTGGTCTTGGACTTCCCAGCCTCTAGAACTGTGAGCAATGTGTTTCTGTTGTTTATGAATTACCCAGTGTAAGGTATTTTGTTATATAGTAGCCCCAGTGGACTAAGACACCATCCATGTACCTCTGAGATGTCTCTCACCAGTCCACTCCTACCAGATGCCACTCCCACCTACCTTGCCCAAGCCATCTCCCTTCTGGATATCTGCAGCAGCCTCCTCTGCTGTGGGGTGGGGGTGGGGACAACTCCAATACACTACAGTCAAAGATACCTTCCTAAAATCTAGGTGCTTCTTTGTCTGACTGAGAACATCTCAATGTCTGGCTTCCCAATGTATTGGGGACAAGGTCCAATCAACCTTAATGTGGCAGACAGGACCTTCCACTGCCCTGCCCCTGCCTACTATTCTATCTTCACTACTTTGGCCATACTGAACTTTTCTAAGATCTCTGAATGCATACTGCTCTCTCTCACCTCCTAGCTTTTGCACATGTCGTGCTTCTGCCTGGACGTGACCTTTCTTCCCTTTCATTGGACTGGTCCCAATTCAACCTTGACTGGTGTGTTGGGTGTGTGTATATTTCGCTGTCATACCTGTACAGGCCGTGTTTTGATTGTGTCCTCCAATCCAATCGTCATATCCATTGTGGCTGGCTTTTACTGGTTTAGCTTTTAGAGGAAAATCTTATTTCTAAATTCTTGGGGGTGTGTGTGTGTCTGTGTGTGTGTACCTCACTGAAACTCCTCTCTACCAAAGTTATACATCTACTTTCAGTTCTTAAAAAATGGACTACAGGTGCATGGTCTCTGTCCCATCAAACTTGGACATATGTATGAATACATGTGTATTTCCCTCTTTAAAAAAAAAAAAAAAAAAAACTTGGTGCTGGGTGCGGTGCTCAGGCCTGTAATCCCAGCACTTTGAGAGGCTGACGAGGGTGGATCACGAGGTCAGGAGTTCGAGACCAACCTGGCCAACATAGTGAAACCCCGTCTCTATGAAAAATACAAAAATTAGCCAGGTGTGGTGGCATGCGCCTGTAGTCCCAGCTATGCAGGAAGCTGAGGCAGGAGAATCGCTTGAACCCGGGAGGCAGAGGTTGCAGTGAGCCGAGATCCTGCCATTGCACTCCAGTCTGGATGACAGAGTGAGACCCTGTCTCAAGAAAAGGAAAAAAAAAAATAACTTGGTTAAAGGATAATTTAATAATTTTATGCCAGAGACTGGGTTAAACCCTTTATCTCTAGCTATGCATTCCTTTAATCATCTACTGCGCTTTTTCATTAATGGTTTTTTTTTTGATGCTTAAGAATATTTGTGGTCTCATGTTTCTTCAAAGAACTGCATAATAATTATGAGTTTTGGTCTTTCTAGTCAGATCATATAACTACAAATCCTGCTACTGTTGCCATTTGTATGACTTTGAGCAAGCTACTTAATCTCTTTATGTATGTTAGGATGCATATGTATATACATACCTTCCACTGCCCTTTCCCATAGGGCGGTTATGAGGTATATATGATACGATGAGTGTAAAATGCTTAGAGCCTAACACATAATAAATGCTGGGTAAATTTTAACCAACGTTGTCAACCTAGATGTTGCTTTCCTTCGCTTATGCCTTTTCTTCCAGAGAATAGAACAGCTACTTTCTCTGCATTTTAGAATCTGTAGCCATTGGCTCTCTTCCAATGCTATTTTCTCAAATGTACCTTATTCTCTCAGCTTCGCATCTTTCTTAACTGAGAATTAAGTACATCCAAAGATTATTACAGGTTCAGAGTCCACAAAGTAATTAAAGAGAACTGGTCAATGTTTAATTATAAAAATACTAATTTGGGAATTAATTATTTCTATGATTTTGGACATTATGAATCTAATGTCTGGCTAGGATGAGAGTGATAGAAATTTATTTTTCAAATAAAATTTGCTGTATCATATGTTTGGGTTTATTTGTTGAAATATAATAATAATTACAGAAAAATCTGATAATATGTTCTAAGTACTCATTAAAATCTCTCTCTCCCGCCATCTGCTAATTAGATGACATTTTAAGGTAGGATGGCTTTCAATGACCAGCCAACTGCAAAATCAGTTTCCTTTGTGCCTTTCATTCTCTGCTAATTGAGTTAGAATAATCACATCATTAAGAAGTTTCTATGGGCAACCAGCCCTCAGAGAAGTTGAATGAAGGTGAGGCACAGAAGAGGCATTTGGAAGCATGGACATTTAACCTACTCCCCTTATCCTGTGACTCAGTGCATCAAGGTATCAGGATTTTCTGGAAACCAGAAAGCCCTGGTTTCAGAATGCACCTTAATTAATCAATGACACTGCTTCTTTTAGGTTTAGGGATGGCTCAAGGCCATATTCATCAAGAAGAAACTCTTGAGATTAAGAAGAGGAAAGAAAAAGAGTGAGAAAAAGAGAAAGCATGAAAGGGACAGACAGAAATTGAGAGGGAGGGAGAGAAAAACATAGTTTATAGTTAAGTTCATGCTGTATACTTGCTTTATCCTAAAATTTGGGTCTGTGTCTTCTTGATTCCTAGTAAAATACCCTGATTACCTTCCAAAAACTTTTAAATTGAAATATTTTAAAGAATTTCTAGAATTGGCCGGGCGCAGTGGCTCAAGCCTGTAATCCCAGCACTTTGGGAGGCCAAGACGGGCGGATCACGAGATCAGGAGATCGAGACCATCCTGGCTAACACGGTGAAACCCCGTCTCTACTAAAAAATACAAAAAACAAAACTAGCCAGGCGAGGTGGCGAGCGCCTGTAGTCCAAGCTACTCGGGAGGCTGAGGCAGGAGAATGGCGTGAACCCGGGGGGCGGAGCTTGCAGTGAGCCGAGATCGCGCCACTGCACTCCAGCCTGGACGACAGAGCAAGACTCCGTCTCAAAAAAAAAAAAAAAAAAAGAATTTCTAGAATTTAGTCGAATTTTTTAAAAAAAACGCTCTCTGGAAGTGGCTTGTAGCAGATGAGCCTGGATTGAGTGTTGAGGGTACATTGGGTAGATCCTAAAGTAGGAAATATTTGACAAGCATGGTCCTAAATCAGAAAATATTGATATTAAGACTTGTGTCCTGGGGCTGGTTGAATACTTGGATACTTATTTAGTACCCAGTGTGTATGTGGAACGGGGATGGCTGAAACGAGATGGGATGCTGAAGCAACCTCTGCTTCTTCCGTGTCACTAATCCCATCCTATGTCTTCTGAAGTACTTCTGCAATCCCTAATGCCTAATCTCTGTCTGTCTATCTGCCTAGGGAATGAGGACAAGCTGAAAGCCTGGCCTCTCAGTTTTGTCTCCCATTCCTTGACTACTTTCCTATTCTCCACCCAGTCTACCTTCACATACCCCCAGTTGTGAGTCGGTCAGGTGGATGTTTCTGGTCAATGAGATGTACGAAGGGGGAGAGCATTAGCGGAGCCATGAAAGAAATGGAATTCAAGTGTGAAAAGTTTGACAAGCATGGCCATGAATAAAGAACTGCAAGTATTTGTCTGTTCCCTAAGCTGTTAATATTTGTCCAGTTATCTTTTCTAAAAAAAAATTTTGCTTTGTACATAATAGGTGTATGCATTTAAAGAGATATTTTGATACAGGCATACAATGAATAATAATCACATCAGGGTAAATAGAGATATCCATCACCTCAAGCATTTATTCTTTGTCTTACAAATCCAATTATATCCTTTTATTTAATTAAAAGTGTACAAATAAATTAATTTTGACCATAGTCACTCTATCGTGCTAGTAAATACTAGTTATTATTCATTCTTTCTAACTAGTTTTTGTACCCTTTAACGATCTCCACTCCCCTCCCCCAACCCTCCCACTTCTCTTCCCAGCCTCTGGTAACTATCCTTCTAAACTCTCTATCTCCATGAGTTCAATTATTTTAATTTTCAGCTCTGACAAATAAGTGAGAACATGCAAAGTTTGCATTTCTGTGCCGGGCTTATTTCACTTAACATAATGATCTCCAGAATCATCCATGTTGTTGCAGATGACAGGATTTCATTCTTTCTTATGGCTGAATAGTACTCCATTGTGTACATGTACCACATTTTTTTTATCCATTCTTCCGTTGATGACACTTAGGTTGCATTCAAATCTTAGGTATTGTAAACAGTGCTGCAACAAACAAGAGTGCAGATATCTCTTTGATATACTGATTTCCTTTCTCTTGGGTATATACCTAGGAGTGGAATTGCTGCACCATATAATAGCTTTATTTTAATTTTTTGAGGAACCTTCAAACGGTTCTCCAGAGTGGTTGTACTAATTTACATTCCCACCAACATAAAAGGTTCCCCTTTTTTCCACATTCTTGCCAGTATTCGTTATTGCCTGACTTTTATTTTTATATAAGTTTTAGTATTAATTTTTGTGAGTTCATAGTAGGTGTTTATATTTACAGGGTACATGAGATGTTTTGATACAGGGACGCAATATGAAATAAGCACATCATGGAGAATGGGGTATCCATGCCCTCAAACATTTATCCTTTGAGTTACAAATCATCCTATTACACTCAGTTATTTTAAAATGTAATATTAAGTTATTATTTACTATAGTCACCCTGTCATGCTATCAAATAGTAGATCTTATTCATTTTTTCTAACTATGTTTTTGTACCCACTAAGCATCCCCACCTCCCCCCTCAGTTCCCAACTACCTTTCTCAGCTTCTGGTAACCATCCTTCTGCTCTTTACGTCCATGAGTTCAATTCTTTTGATTTTTAGATCCCACAAATAAGTGAGAACAGAATGAGAGAAAATGTGATTTTTATTTTTTATTTTATTTGAGATGAAGTCTTGCTTTGTTCCCCAGGCAGGAGTGTGATAGTTTGCTGAGAATGATGGTTTCCAGCTGCATCCATGTCCCTGCATAGGACATGAATTCATCCTTTTTTATGGCTGCATAGTATTCCATGATGTCTACGTGCCACATTTTCTTAATCCAGTCTATCATTGATGGACATTTGGGTTGATTCCAAGTATTTTCTATTGTGAATAGTACCGCAATAAACATACGTGTGCATGTTTCTTTATAGCAACATAATTTATAATCCTTTCGGTATACACCCAGTAATGGGATGGCTGGGTCAAATGGTAATTCTAGTTCTAGATCCTTGAGGAATCACCACACTGTCTTCCACAATGGTTGAACTAGTTTACAGTCCCACCAACAGTGTAAAAGTGTTCCTATTTCTCCACATCCTCTCCAGCACCTGT